>NW_027203926.1:1420000-1773594 GCF_024711535.1 Dipodomys merriami
AGATCTCAGCCTTCTGAGTAGCTAAGATTACAACAGTGCCCAGCTTCAAAAGCAATTTTTAAAAAAGAAAACAAGGCTGGGAGCCAGTGTCTCATGCCTATAATACTAGCTACTCAGCCCTATGGCTGACACAATAAAAGAAAAAAAGGAAGGAAGGAAGGAAGGAAGGAAGGAAGGAAGGAAGGAAGGAAGGAAGGAAGGAAGGAAGGAAGGAGGGAGGGAAGGAGGGAAGGAGGGAGGGAAGGAAGGAAGGAAGGAAGGAAAGAAGGAAGGAAGGAAGGAAGGAAGGAAGGAAGGAAAAGGAAAGGAAAGGAAAGGAAAGGAAAGAAAAGAAAAGAAGATTAATGTGAAAACAGTATAAAATGGTGAATGCCGGCCTAGCATGGAGGCTCAAGTCTATATAATTCTAGCTACTCTGGTGGAAGAGATTGGGAGGATCAAAGTTTGAGGCCAGCCCAGACAAAAACATAGCAAAACTCCATCTCAATCAATACACCAAATCTGATTATATACACCTGTCAGCCCAGCTACATGGGGAATATAGAGGACTGAAGTCCAGGCCTGCCCAGGCAAAAGATGGAAAACCGGAAAACAGCTAAAATGAAAAGGGCTGGGGGTGTGGTTCCAGTGGTAGAGCACCTGCCTAGCAAGGTTAAGGCCCTAGTTAAAACAAAGAGTGAATGCGGGATTACTTATAAAATAATAATCATAGAGAAAAACAGAATGTAAAACTGACTGTACAGCCAGTTGCTGGTGGCTGAGATCTGAGGATCCCAGTTGAGATCCAGCCAGGGCAATGAAGTCCCCGGAAACTCCTATCTCCAATTATTCACTCCAAAACCCAAAGTGGAGCTGTGGCTCTAAGAGGTAGAGTGCTAGCCTTGAGCAAAAATGTTCAGGGATAGTCCCCAGTCCCTGAGTTTAAGCCCCACAACCAACAAAAACAAAAAACAAACAGAAAAAAACTGCCCATACAGCATAATCACATTGCTTCACCAAAAGAAAAGAAAGATTAAAAGAAAAAGTAAGCCACACACAGTGGCAGCTTTGAGTAGTGGGATATGGATGATGCTTGTTGTCTTGAAAACTTTCTGTATTTTCAAAATGTTGAAATGATTTAATAATATATTTATCCACAATTTTTTAAACAAAACTCTCTCAAGTAAGAAGATGGTAGATGCATGAATACTAAAAGGAGCCCATTCATTTCAATCAACAAAGTGCAGTTAAAATATCAGAAATCTAACTCAAGCTAGCCTAGAAAAAAAGGGGTAATATGTTGGGTTGGTCATTAAAATGTCAAGGACAAACCTGGCTTTAGGTGTAATTTAGTTCAAGACCCCAGAGCTGTCATCAGATCTTTTTTATCTCTACATTTCTTTGGGTGTTGGTGATACCCTCTCTATTGCAGACCAGAGCACCTTTATCCACCTAAGGGGGAGTGGACTTGGGTGGAGCTAGATTCATACCTTTCTCATTCTGAGAACCTGAACATGAAAAGTTGTTGCCCAATAGCTATACTGAAACAAATACTAGGAGGAGATTGTGGTTGGACTAGTTAGGGCCACAGACCATGTGAGTTCACAGACCATGGTGAGTCATCCCAGGATTAAATGTGACAAGGGAATGGCTGACCTGGGTCACATGTCATGGTAGAGAAGAGATGAAACACAAAAGGATTCAAGCAAAAAAAAATCCTAAAAAAGAGCAGTCTCCCTTGCAGTTTTGCATAATCTAAGTAGGACAAGCATAGAAAAGGAGAGGGAAGCATTTGAGAGATAGCGTTACGAGTCCTAATCCAAGGCCAGTTCTGGGCAAAAATATGACAGTATGTGAGAAATAACTAAAGCAACAGGTTGGGGGCAGGCTAAAGTA
Source organism: Dipodomys merriami (assembly GCF_024711535.1). Lineage (NCBI taxonomy): Eukaryota > Metazoa > Chordata > Mammalia > Rodentia > Heteromyidae > Dipodomys > Dipodomys merriami. The sequence goes on from NW_027203926.1 coordinate 1,421,876, forward strand.
GTAGAGTGCTTGTTCAGCAACTACAAGGTCCTAAATTCAACCCTCAGCTAAAAAGAGAAAGGAAGGTTCAAACCCCAGTATGGCTAGAAAAAGAACTGAAGGAAAGTGGGGGAGGGAGAGGAGAGGAAGAGGGAGAGAGGGAAGGAAGGAAGGGAAAAAAAGAGTGAAATAAAGAAATCAACAACTAGGATCTTTGTGACAAATTTTCAAGTATGACATAATGCAGGACATGATAGATTATCCAACAATCATTTAGACAATAAATCCTAGATCAGAGGAATTCAGGGCTAGAATGACCTGAGAAAAGTTCATGGGACAGAAGAAATATGAGCAGAATCCATAAAATGGTAAGGTTTGGAGAACAGAGAGAAAGAGGAATGTCAGTCCCGAATAAGGGAATGACCTGAGCATAGCCATGGAGATTGTCAAATACCACATGTGAGAGTACTGAACACAAAGTTAGGAATGCAAGTATATTTACTCCCAGGCGAGAGCTGTTCACTCCTGCTTTTGAATTTTGTGTGGTAGCCACTGGAGAGTTTCTAAAGGACGGTGCGCATGGTGGTGTGTAAGAACAACTTCTCTGAGGGCAGTAGCCAGAGAGAGAGAAAAACTCAGAAAGATCAGAAGCAGAGCACCCAGTTGACAGTTTACTGCAATAATCCAAATATGAAGTAATGAGGGCTGGAACTAGGGAGGTAACCCTGGGGAAAGGAAAGGAAGAGATATCTCATTCATCAGTTCATTCATTCAGTCCACAAGTATTTATTAATCACCAAGCAGGGAACTGAACTGTGCTAGATCTGAACACTATGGTGTATAGGCAGGTGTGGCAACACTCATTCTTTGCTAGTATGCAAGGTCTTTGGCAGAGGTGACCAAAGATTACTCTCTAGGTGATCAGGATCACAGTGTTGCCATGGAGAGGAATAGAAAGTCAGGAGAAAGACCTAGTTTAGGCATCTAAAAAAAAATTCTGAATTGAGTTTGATCATAGAAAGGGACAGGCAGATCAGATGACTTGAGCTGAGTTGGAGAGGGACGGAAAGGCAGAAGGTGGTAAGCGAGTACCTCTGTCAGGAAGCAATTTCAAATCCATTGTGACCTGGGAAGACCTGAAACAGACTGCCTGAACCTCATTCCACACTGGAAAGAAAGGGAGCACTCTCTGCCAGGCAGCTCTGCAGCACACGCAAAATATACCTGGGCAAACCTGTGCCTCTGTCTTGTCTTGTAACTTCTGATCTAAGGGCTCCATCAGTATCACACAAGCTGGGATTTTTTTTTTTTTTGGCCAGTCTTGGGGCTTGAACTGCAGGCCTGGGCACTGTCCCACTTAAACCACAGCACCACTTCTGGTCTTTTCTCTTCATGTGGTATTGACCAATCGAACCTAGGACTTCATGCATGCTGGGCAAGCACTCTACCACTAGGCCATATTCCCAGCCTGGGATTATTTTGTTTCAAAGGTCTGATGTAACTCCCATCCCACCTCTGGTGTGGATGGTGCTTCTCCCCCTCTCTCAGCAAGGAAAGGGTTACTGCAACCAGATGGTAAACTGTGGACTGAAATAAACCCTGTTCACGTGGAGTCAGAATATTTATATCCAATCCCATAATATCACTGCAGGCTTAATTATAGCCAATCTTGTAATTGCATTGCGGGTACCAGGCACCAAAACCCACCCTAGTGTGCTGCAGAGAACAGAGGATATGGCCACTGGGACAGGGCTGCCCCTGCAAGGAGCCTAGACAGAGAAAGGATGGGGTTTTTGACATACTGTCCCGGGGCTCAACCAATGGAAGCAAGGCAGGCAGGCAGGGGATCATTTCACAGGATGTTGTTAAACTCGTCTGTCAGTACTACTGAATACTTAAAAACAAATTATAAAAAAATCAGTGCTCTGGCCAGGTGCTGGTGGCTCATGCCTGGAATCCTAGCTACTCGGGAGGCTGAGATGTAAGGATTTCAGTTAGAAGCCAGCCCAGGCAGAAAAGTCTGTGACTCTTATCTCCAATTAACCACCAGAAAGCCAGAAGTGCTGCTCTGGTTCAAGTGGTAGAGTACTAGCCTTGAGCTGAAGAGCTCAAATAATCACAGAAAAAGCTGGAAGTGAATCTGTGCCTCAAGTGGTAGAGCACTAGCCTTGAGCAAAAGAAGCTCAGGGACAGCACGTAGGCCCTGAGTTCAAGCTCCAGCATGGACAAAAAACCAAACAAAATCAATGCTTCTACTGGATCCCAGTGGCTCATGCTACTATTACAGTATGTTTTGTATGATACTGTGAACAATGTTATATGTGCTATTTTACTTAATATTATTATATCATGATTAAAACATTTTAAAACTTTATTATGCATGCTAATATAATGAAATAATAGCAATTAAAATAAATATATACAACACAAAAGTTGATATAAGATGTTTTGTTGTAGTAGTTGTTTGTTTTTGTTGGCTGTGAGGCTTGAACTTGGCCTGGGAACTGTCTCTCAGCTCTTCAGCTTAAGGCTAGCACTCTACCACTTGAACCACAGTGCCACTTCTGGTTTTCTGGTGGTTAATTGGAGATAAGAGTCTATTGGACTTTTCTCCCCGAGCTGGCTTTGAACTACAATCCTCAGATCTCAGCTTCCTGAGTAGCTTGATTACAGGCATGAGCCACCAGCGCCCAGCTAAGTTTTTTTAAAAAAGGGTAATTTGCAGAGTCAATAATTCAATGCCAGTTTGAAAAAAAATAAAAGATTGACAGCTATCTATCTAATTCATTGTGATGAATCATGTTTACATTATACTGGATATTTAAATAAAAAAGAAAACTATTGTTTATGTTGACAGGCATAAAAAGGGTAAAAAGAGTTCTCTTTGGAGAAGCAAGAAAGAGGTTGAAATTAGAAAGACACATAAAAAAGACTTTCATTGTTTCTATCATTTGTTTCTTTTCTTTTCTTCCTTTCTTTTCTTTCTTTTTTTTTTTTTTTGGTCAGTTGTAAGGCTTGAACTCTGGGCGTGGGTGGTGTCCCTCAGCTCATCAGTTCAAGGTGAGCACTCTACTACTTGGGCCTCAGTGCCACTTCTGGTTTTCTGGTGGTTAATTGGAGGTAAGAGTCTTACTAGTGCCTGTCTATCATTTGTTTCTTTAAAAAATTATCTAAGCCAGGCACCAGTGGCTCATATCTGTAATCCTAGCTACTCAGGAGGCTGAGATCTGAGGATCACAATTCAAACCCAGCCCAGGTAGAAAAATCCGTGAGAGTCTTACCTCCAATTAACCAGAAAACTGGAAGTGGCACTGTGGTTCAAGTGGTAGAACGCTAGCCTTGTGCTGAAGAGCTTAGGGACTGTGCCCAAGCCCAGAGTTCAGAGTTCAAGCCCCATGACTAATAACAACAACAACAAAATTATCTAAAATAACTATGATAAAATCTTAAGCATTACAAAATCTACATGGTGAATGAGCATGTGTTCATTATATTCTCTGTGTTTTTCTGCATGTTTAAAATATTATATACTACATGACTATAACAGACCATTTTTAGGTAAGTTTCAGGTTTACAGAGAGTACTGAGCACCCCACCTCAGCCCATTCCCCACCACTTTCTCTCCTTCACATCTTCAGTTCTTGTGGTTACACTTATTATGGTTGAAGAGCAAAGCACCTATATTGTTATTACCGAACTCCGTAGTTGTCATTAGCAGTGATGCTTCAGATTCTACATTCTGTGAGTTCTGGCCATGTAAGCAGCATGTATCCACCACAATGGTACCAGAGTAGATTCACCTCCCTAAGAGCCCTGGGTGCTCCACCTACATTACCCTCCCTCCGCCCGAACACCCAGCAGCCTCTGCTCTTTTTCTCAAGGAATTATTTATAAATCAAAATTCTAAAGCCAATTAAATTGCTATTAACCTATACAAACATTTGATTACTTTTTCTCTTAATACAAATGGGATCATAATCTGGGTGTGCTTGTGCATATCTGTATCCCAGCTCTCAGGAGACTGATAGGAACTCAACCTGGGCTACAAAGCAAGACCCTGTCTCAAAAAAAGCAGGGAGCCGGTGCCGGTGGCACACTTCTGTAATCCTAGCTACTCAAGAGGCTGAGATCTGAGGATCACTATTTGGAATCAGTCCAGACAAGAAAGTCCATGAGGGCTGGGAAGGTGTCTCAATGGTAGAGTGCTTGCCTTGTATCCATGAGGCCCTGGGTTTGATTCCTCAGCACCACATAAGTAGAAAAGGCTGAAAGTGGTGCTGTGGCTCAAATGGTAGAGTGCTAGCCTTGAGCTGAAGAGCTGAGGGACAGCACCCAGGCTCAGAGTTCAGGCCCCACAATCAACAAAAAAAGAAAGAAAAGAAAAAGTCCATGAGACTTTTATCTCTAATTAACCACCAGAAACTAGAAGTGGTGCTGTGGCTCAAAGTGGTAGGGTGCTAGCCTTGAGCAAAAGAGCTCAGGGAGTGTCCAGGCCCTGAGTTCAAGGAAGCCCCACAACTGACCAAAAAAAGGCGGGGTGATCTTAGTATGCAAAATTACCCCCTCTTTCTTACTTGTCAACATAGTATGAAACCCATGTGATAACACATTCTTTTATTATTTATTTATTTATTTAGTCGGTGGTGAGGTGCTGTCCCTGAGCTCTTCAGCTCAAGACTAATACTCTATCACTTGAGTCACAGTACCATTTCCAGTTTTCTGGTGGTTAATTGGAGATAAGAGTCTCATGGACTTTCATGCCCAGGCTAGCTTGGAACTGCGATCTTCTTATCTCAGCCTCCTGAGCACTAGGATTCCAGGCACGAGCCACCAGCACCTGGTATCCTTTATCTTTTTGAGGTCTGCAAAAATGTTCCATGGAATGGAATAATTCATGATCCAGTTAACCAAATCCTGTACTGTAGAAAAGTCCCTTGAGGTTTCAGGCCATTGGGAATACAGAGTACTGAGAGCAGACTTCTATCCTGAGAGTTGGACACGGTGATATTGACTGTGAGCTCTCTGTGGTCAAGGGCATGGTCTGCCACTCTTCCTCTCCAGACAGACTCTGGGCACTCAGCAAATACTTAATAAACAGGTTGACTGGCTCTGATGTCACTTGAATCAAGTGACTTTAGGGTTATCACTAAGCAAAGTTCTGAACCTCTTTCATGCCAACCTCTTAAGAACTGGAACCAAGAAAGAGATTCAGATAGTAAAAGGAAGACCTGCTTTTCAGAGAAGAGCCAGAGGAGTGCCATAAAGAACTGGGACACTGGGCTTGGGTGGAGACAGAGGGCAGCGGGTGTGGCTGCCAAAGAATCTGGAGAATGGGAAAGTGAGAAGTTGGCCCCTGTCCTCGGCTCCCAGCTTGAGAGGACATAGGCTCTCTGTAAGCAGAGGAAGTGTTCAGGCTCTATGGAGATTATTTTGTTTCAGTCAGTTTATCTTGCCAGTTGGGATGATCATGACGTTGGATCTTGATTTCCAATTCAGTCTTACTTCAGCCACATTCTGACTTGAGGTAAAGATGGGAGCAGTGCTTCAAAGCACTGAGAATGTTAAATGAGATTAGATATGCAAAGCACTAAACAAAGTACATAAAAAGTGAACAGTAAAAGTTAGCAATGATGAAGTATCTTTTCTTTATTTTCCTCCCTGGGCCTGGGCTCTGTCTCTGAGCTTTTGATAGAACTTTTTGCTAGAGTCACAGAATCACTTCTGGATTTTCCTGAGTAGTTTACTGGAGATAAGAGTCTCACAGACTTTCCTGCCCAGGTTTGACTTCGAAACATGATTCTCAGATCTCAGCCTCTTAAGTAGCTAAGATTACAGGCATGAGCCACTGGTGCCCAGTTGAAGTATCTATTCTTTAAAAAAAAAAAAAGTCACCAAGAACATATTGCAGACAATCCAGGAAGGTCAACATAATCCTTACCCAAGCACTTTTCACCTAGAGAAAGGCTGTGCACATTTCTTAATGCCAGCATGACCTGGATTCAAGTGGGTGGGGACTGTAGAAGCAAGAATGAGAAACACCCTGTTAGATAACTCCAAAAGAATTTGGGCAACTTCAGTGATTTTTGCAATCTAGTCTAGATGTTGCAAACTAGGCTGCCAGTCTAGATGCATGTTCCCTGCCTTTGAGTTTGCTCTAGCTCCTGTGTTTTGTTCAGTTGCTAAATGTGGGTCTATAGATGAATTCTCTAATGGATATGTAACCTTTGAAGTCCTACTTCTCATGCAATAAGATGACTTTTATCCATTCTAGCATACACGGTCTCTTCTCATCCAGGAAGTATACTAGATCCTTCCCTCTTTCAGTCATTTTCAGCAAACCTTGTTGATTCTGTCTTCAAAGATTCCTTATTTGACATGGACTTTAGACCCATTGGCATCCATATGCTTACTAATTTGACAAAATACTTTTTAATGGACCCATACAAAACATAGTGAACTATCCTGAATACACCTGCTCTTAGAAGGTAAACTGGCTCAAACCCAATAAGCATTTGTGTTTTTGTTTCTGTTTTTTGTTTTTTGTCAGTCATGGCTTGAATTCTGGGCCTGGGCACTGTCCCTGAGCTCTTCAGCTCAAGACAAGCATTCTACCACTTGAGCCACAGTGCCACTTCCAGTTTTCTGGTGGTTAATTGGAGATAAGAGTCTCACAGACTTTCCTGCCCAGGCTGTCTTTGAACCACAATCCTCAGATCTCATCCTCCTGAGTAGCTAGGATTACAGGCTTGAGCCACCAGCGCCTGGTCCCAATAAACATTTGGAAGAGTGAATTAAAGATTACTAGCCAGAGCTTCAGAGTCAGCAGACCCAAATTTGAATCCCAGCTCCACTAATTCTCTTAGCATAGGCATCCTAATCTGGAGCAATTTTTCCACCTCTCATGCCACAAATTCAGAGCTAAAAATCCAGGCCATCAGCAGTGAGGACAAAGGAGAATCTGGAGACTCTTCCCTTTTCTCCTTGTATCCATTCTTTACATTGAATTAGATCTCCATCACAATGAGAGCAGTGGGTCTTTCTGACTAATGGAAATGCTTCTAATTTTTTATCATTAACTAAGTCTGTATATCTGTCTCTCTCCCCACCCTCCCAGGTTTTATGCTAAGTAGTGTTTAATAACTTGAAGAGAGCTATCTTCTATGCGTAGTTTGCTAAGCATATATATATAAATAAAATGTAATTGTGTTTATTAGTCTTAAATTTCTAAGCAAGATTACAGTACTGGAAATTAGGGAAACTGAATGATAAGTAGGTTAGCTTGAAAGGTATCCCAGGAATATCGGAAGAAAGAATTGAGGCCCAGTGGGCAGGTTGGGGGTGAGGTAGATGTCTGCCATGGTACCCATAGCTACTCCTCACATTTAGCTCTGAATACAAACATTGCAGTTCAGCTCTAGTGGACCCTGCACATAGTCATGGCAAAACTGCCCTCTAGTTACAGTCCTTGTTTCTTCATTCAGTAATTTCCATGAGCAAACTCTGGCTTTTCAAGGAGCTTCTTGGTAAAAACTAGAGCAGATAACTGAAACTCTACCCCTCTTTGGTGTGAAAGGGTTTTTGGAGGTGGATCTGAAGCTGGCTTTCCATTCCAATCAGCTGCTATGAAGCCATTTCTTGTTCGTGCCATGGGCAGATCAGGCCTCTTTTTCTCCTTGATGGAAATTCAGGTAGGAAACCAAATAATTCCCAACAGAGACAACAGTTGCCCACACAACCATCCAAACGGGCTTTTAAAGATTTTTATCTTGCATGTGAGAACCTTGGCATCTGAGGCTGGTGGTTTGTTCTACCGTGTCAGCTGGACAGGAGGCTGGAAAGGAAAGGAAAGAGGACATGGCTCTCCATTTTGACAAGAAAATCTCTTCCAGGAGGAAGAAGCTGCAAGTGAAGTATTAATGAGGTGCACTTAACACAGGAAGAATTTCAGTAAAAGCATTTGAGACAAGCATCCATCATGAAGTACAGAACACTCAGCACGTGCTGCAGAGTTGTTGAAAAGATGTCTGCACAGCAGTTACTTTGTTAGCTTTTTGTTATCTTAAAATCCACCTGAGACAGTCAACTTTTTTTTTTTTTTTTGCCAATCCTGGGGCTTGAACACAGGGCCTAGGCACTGTTCCTTAGCTTCTTTTGTTCAAGGCTAGCACTCTACACCTTGAGCCACAGTGCCACTTCTGGCTTTTTCTGTTTATGTGGTATGGGGAAATCGAACCCAGGGCTTCATGCATACAAGGCAAGCACTCTGCCACTGTTCCAGCCTGACAGTCAGCTTATAAAGACAAAAGGTTTGCTTTGACTCAAAGTTCCTGAGATTTCATTCCCTGGTGGGTGTGTGCTGTAGCCATTGCTTTTAGGCTTCTGGAGGGAAGGGCAGGCGGGTCAGCATATGACAGAACACATGAAGTAACAAAACCAGTCCCCTCATGGTCAGGATGCAGACCAGAAAGAGGAAGGGATGGGGTCCCACCATCCACTTTCAGAGCATACCCCTGATGATAAAGCTTTAACACAAAGGCCTTTAGGGAACATTCCAGATCTAACTACAGCAGTTACCCAGTGTTCCCTTATAGATTCCCTCCCTACAATATGGTTTTGTTTTAATAGATGGAAAATTGGCCAACCGGACCTTACATGACTAAGAGTTGACTGTGCTTGACTTCTTTACTCAGTTGTACACTTAATTAAAGAGAAGGAAGGAAAATACATGTTCAGTTACCCTTCATAAGAGAAAAATGGCCATGTGTCAGACAGCTGTAGAACAATCTTCAAAGGTGGCAAGAAAATCTATGAGGAAATGTTAGAAGGAACTGACACAGCTTAAATTTAAAAAGAAGTGACAGGTTAAAGCTGTTTCTAGTACATTAAATGAGATCACTGCTCTGTGCTCAGCCAGTGGTTTGCTGGAAAAGGCAATCGAGTCAGTCTCGGGAGAATGAAGATCCAGTTTCCCCTGTGCCAACAGGTGACTTTGGCAATCTCCTTGTCTGGTTTTCAGTTTCCATCTCTAAAATCAAAACATTGGACTTTGGGTGTTCCCCATCAACATTTCTATCAAAGAGTCACAAAACAGTAAATGTTTAAATATTTCAAACTGTACAAAATACAGAGCATATTTAAATTATTGCATAATAAATGCAGTTATTCAATGATCAGAATCTTTGGAACATGAGGCTCAAGAGGAGAAAGAATAATACAAGAGGCATTCAGTGATGAACTAGGACTAAATTCTTTCCTGAAATGGTTTCTACAACATCCTTGAATTCATAGACCTCCAAGTGGTATCTACATAGCACATGGCCATGATAAGCCACTGAGATTCAAATTTCCTCAGATGTAGAATATAAATACAATAAACATCCATGCACTCACACCCAGTCCAAAGAATCACCCCTCACTGGGTGCTGGTGGCTCACACCTGCAGTCCTAACTACTCAGAAGGCTGAGACTTGGGAGGATTATTGTTCAACACTAGCTTGGGCAGAAAGGTCTGAAAGACTCTATCTCCAATTAACCAGCAAAAATGCCGGACTAGAGGCATGGCTCAAGTAATAGAGTGAGTGAAAAAAGCCTAGTGAGAGCTTGAGGCCCTGAGTTGAAGCCCTGGTTACGGCCCCTGCACACACCCCCTAACTCATATACATACATATTAAAAATAGTCACCCTTCTCATCAACTGACCTCTAAATCTCCTTGAAAATTGTTCTAGACATAATTTCACCTGTGAAAATTTCAATGTGTCATTCTAAAAGATAAATTCTTTGTAGGCACAGTAACAATCTCATTGTTATACTTAAAAGTTGGCAATATTTTTCTTAAATATTAATTGATGTTCATTTACTGGTCAAATTTCTGTGATTGTTCCAACGTCTTTAAAAAAATTGTTTGTTTGAAGCAATGTCTCATCATACAGCTCAGCTGGCCTTATTATCCTCCTGCTCTCCTCCTTCCCAGTGCTGGGATTATAGACATACACAACCATACCTGACCATAAAACTAGTTTTTTCCCCTCACATTTTTTATTATCCTTTGTACAAAGACGTTTCATACAATACATACATGCATGCATTTTACAGTGTACCTTGACTAGGCTCACCTCCTCCTTAAAACTGATTTTTGAAAGGGTTAAAATGAATATCTAAATTTTGTAAGTGGGTGATATATTCATTGTTTCATTTAATCTAGAACCTTCTTCCCACCCCCAGTTCCCAGTAAATTGCTTGGTGAAGAGCAAAAGTCACTTGTATTTCTAACTGGTAGTTAGATCAAACAATTAAATAAAGTTCAAGTGCTGTTTTTCAGCAGGATTGCTTCCTAGGTAGCTTTTTATGTTTCTCTCAGGCTGTTGGCCATCATTGATGATAACTATCTAGCTTCAGTATTGTTACAAAATGTTCATTTCTTAACTGGACTATTTCTATAAAGGAAAACATCCCTTCATCAACTATTTGGTTATTCTGACACATAGTTGGAATAGGAAGGACAGCATAAATGTGGCATCCTTTATATATACAGTTTCAAAGTAATAGTTGATTCTCTAGCATCATTCAAAAGGGACAGGTGAAGGGTCGTTTTGTTTTTTTTTTTTAACACATCTGAACTCATGGGTTTAAATGTATCTGTGAGTTTGAATTCAATGAGGTCCTACTCCTTATGGACTGACTAACCCACCACTGAGTCAATCAGACTCAGAAGAGCAAGCAATAAAACCAACCTATCAAGCCAATCCAACCTCTCACCCAATCTCTTCCTGCTGTGGCTCACTCAGGTCCCTTTAATCATGGTGGAGAAGAAACGTAGAAGAATGTAAACTTGGCGGGCACTGGTGGCTCACACCTATAATCTAGCTACACGAGGCTGAGATCTGAGGATCTCAGTTCAAAGCCAGCCTGGGCAGGAATGTCCTTGAGACTCTAGTCTCCTGGAAACCACCAGAAAACTGAAGTGGTACTGTGGCTCAAGTAGTAGAGCGCTCACCTTGAACTGAAGTGCCCAGGCCTAGAGTTCAAGCCCCATGACCAGCAAAACAAACAAAAAAAGAATATAAATTTAGCAAAAAGAAGGTTTCAGCTCCAGATTTCTGGCTTTCTGAGGTCAGCATCATAGATGAAAAATGTCTATCTCAATGTAATCCAACATATCAACAGAGCCAAGGTCAAGAATCACATGATTATCGCTACAGATGCAGAAAAGGCCTTTGACAAAATTCAACATTCATTCATGCTAAAAGCTCTGGAGAAAATAGGAATAGAAGGAACATTTCTAAAAACAATAAAAGCCATTTATGACAGACCAATAGCCAATATTATACTTAATGGGGAAAAGCTACAACCAATTCTCCTAAAATCAGGAACAAGGCAAGGATGCCCACTGTCTCCACTCCTCTTCAATATAGTCCTAGAACCCTTAGCCAGGGCAATAAGGCAAGAAAAAGACATTAAAGGGATCCTCATAGGAAAAGAAGAAGTTAAACTATCCCTTTTTGCAGACGACATGATACTATACCTCCACGATCCCAAAAACTCCATCCCCAAACTCTTAGAAATCATAAATCACTTTGGCAAAATAGCAGGATACAAAATAAACACACAAAAATCAGTTGCCTTCCTATACACTGATAATGTACAGGAAGAGAGGGAAATAAAGGGAGCAACCCCATTCACAATAACCTCCCGAAAAATAAAATATTTAGGAATTAACCTAACCAAAGATGTAAAAGAACTATTTAATGAGAACTATAAAAAGTTAAAGAAAGAAATTGCAGAAGACACTAGGAAATGGAAAGACCTCCCATGCTCCTGGATAGGCCGACTTAATATAGTAAAGATGGTAATACTTCCAAAACTAATATACAAATTCAACGCAATTCCTATTAAAATCCCAATGACGTACATCACTGAAATACAGAAAACAGTCCAAAAATTCATATGGAACAACAAAAGACCTAGAATAGCCAAAACAATTCTAGGGGATAAAGACAATATGGGAGGGCTATCCATGCCGAACTTCAAACTCTACTACAGAGCTATAATAACAAAGACAGCATGGTACTGGCACAAAAACAGACCCGAAGACCAATGGAACAGAATAGAAGATCCAGAAATAAATCCACAGGCCTACAGCCAGCTGATATTCGACAAAGGAGCCAAAGACATACAATGGAAGAAACACAGCCTCTTCAACCGCTGGTGCTGGGAAAACTGGGCAGCCACATGCAGAAAACTAAAAGTGGACCCCAGCCTATCACCATGCACCAACATCAACTCAAAATGGATTAAAGACCTTAACATTAAACCTGAATCTCTGAAACTACTGCAGGACAGAGTAGGAGAGACACTTGAACTAATAGGCACAGGAAGGAACTTCCTGAACAGAGTCCCAGGGTCACAACAAATTGGAGAGAGACTCGACAAATGGGACTACCTTAAAATAAAAAGCTTCTGCACAGATAAAGCTATCGCAACCAAGCTAGAAAGACAACCAACTAATTGGGAAAAAATATTTACCAGCAATATATCAGACAAGGGGTTAACATCCTGTATATACAGGGAACTCAAGAAACTAATCCCTCCCAAACCCAACACACCAATTACTAAATGGGCAAGGGAACTAAAGAGGGACTTCTCAAATGAAGAAATAAAAATGGCAAAGAAACACATGAGGAAATGTTCATCATCCCTGGTGGTGAAGGAAATGCAAATAAAGACAACCCTGAGATACCACCTTACCCCAGTCAGAATGTCCCACATCCACAAATCAGCCAACGACAAATGCTGGAGGGGATGTGGAGAACGAGGAACGCTATTACACTGCTGGTGGGAATGTACACTCATACAACCACTTTGGAAAGCAGTCTGGAGGGTCCTTAGAAAGCTAAAGATTGACCTCCCTTACGACCCAGTCATACCACTTCTAGGCATCTACCCTGAACAACAGGAACCAATATACAAGGACACATGCACCTCCATGTTTATTGCAGCACTGTTCGCAATAGCTAGGATATGGAAACAACCTAGATGCCCCACCACAGATGAATGGATCCAAAAATTGTGGTATCTATACACAATGGAATATTATGCAGCCATTAGAAATGACAAAATAATGGCATTTGCAGGGAAATGGATGGAGCTAGAAGGAATCATGTTGAGCGAGGTAAGCCAAGAACGAAGAGACAAACAGTACATGGTCTCCCTGATAAGTGGATGATGAATCCAAAATGTTAGGTGATATGACAAAACTAACAGGACTTAAGAAACAAAGAACTCCCACTCATCTGGTTGAACCACTACTAAATATCCCCATGCTGCTGATCACATATATGGTATATAACATATGAGCACCGTTATATATTATAGACTGTGATAGACAATTTGCTCCAGGAAAGTTAGAATGAACTTGTGACTTTAAATGAGCATCATTATTCCACAATACTGTGAATTTCCGGAAATTAAGTAATCACTTAATCACGATCAAAAAAAAAAAAAAAAAAAAAAAGAACCTTGGGGAAGGGAGGGAGGGAGGGGATGGTAGGGGGAAAACAATGGAGGGGGTAACAATGTTCAAGAGGAAGTGGAAGTGTACTCATTACCTCACTCATGTAACTGTAACCCTCTGTATAGTATCTCTACAATAAAAAAAATTAAAAAAAAAAAAAAAAAAAAAAAAGAAAAATGTCTATCTCCATGTCTCTGCATTCCCCCCTGTTCTGGTATTGCCTCTTGTAGGGAATTCTCCGCTCAATCATTTGCTTCTAGTGGGAACTTTCAGTGATAGTACCAAAAAATAACATCAAAACACTTAACAAATGAGCAAGTACAGTCATCAGTCAATCAGAAGAGACCCATGGTTGCAGGGGCTAAAAGCAGAGTTCTGGAGCCCCTGGGTGGACTAGCTGTCAACTCTTTCATTGTTGGACCATAGGGGAAAGTCTCAGAAATCCCAGAGAAAGCCAGAATGGCCATGGAAGTGGGGGTCGAGAACTCAGGAGGCCTGGGCTAGTAAATATTTACCAACTCATCATTTAATGAGTTTGTAACTCCAGATGTTGCATTTTTCAGTTACAGACTGTCCATTTGAGCCCGGTGCCAGTGGCGCATGCTGTAATCCTAGCTACTCAGGAGGCTGAGATCTGAGGATCACAGTTCAAAGCCAGCATGGGCAGGAAAGGACATGAAATTCTTTTGTTGTTGTTGTTTGTGAGGCTTGAACTCTGGTCCTGGGTGCTGTCCCTTAACTCTTCAGCTCAAGGTGAGTACCCTACCACTTGAGCCACAGCACCATTCCTAATTCTCTGTAGAAATGATTGTCTCATCTATTCTGTTCTTTCCCTCTTTTTCTGTAACATGTTTGCAATTCTTTTTTTTTTGGGTCCGGTCGTGGGGCCTGAACTCTGGGCCTGGGCACTGTCCCTCAGCTCTTCAGCTCAAGGCTAGCGCTCTACCACTATGAGCCACAGCGCCACTTCCGGCTTTTTTCTTTTTGCTTATGTGGTGCTGAGGAATCGAACCCAGGGCCTCGAGCATGCAAGGCAAGCGCTCTACCACTGAGCCACCTTCCCAGCCCCACATGTTTGCAATTCTTATAAAGCCTTACCTTTGAGTTCCTGATCTCAAAAATTTGATTCATTTGTGGGTCTTGATTGTGATGCAAATTTTCTCTTTTTTGTTGTTCTTTTGTTTCAGTTTCGTGTCTCCCAATTATAGAGAAGCCTACAGAGGCAGCAGGTAATGCTAATATACTCCAGTGCTGTTTCTCCTTTCCTTTTGCTAGTAGATATTGTTAGGGGCTGATCATTTACTTCGGTCTGGTCAAGGATTCAGCTGAATTGAGGCTGGATTTCAGTTTCAGTTAGTTCCAGTCCATTCTCCAATGAAGCCCATTCAAGCTTTAGAAGATCAGCTGCTAGGTCTCCTTTTAATCCTGAAGGCCAGTGGAAGATTTCAGTTCTGTTCTTGGGAGCTCTTCAGTCTTGCTCAAAATTTGGCAGATGTCTTAGGGAGACATTAGTCTGTTCAATGTGCCCCTCCTCCTTCCAATAGGACTTCATTTCCTGAGTACTTCAGACCCATGGGAAATGGCCTTTGCTACTAGAGCCCAGTATCTACTGCTCTGTCCCAGACTTACTAGGCAAGCACTCTGAGGGGAAAGCAGGCCATGTGCTCAGAGGTCTTCTGGATTCTTTTGTTAAGCCAGAACACATTGATCATCAAAAGCTTCTAGTTTCTCTTGGCCCCAATAGAGACCTTATGTCTGAGCCACTCTCTAGCCTTGACTCCTGGCTGGATTTAACCAATGTCCAAAGGGGAAAAAATGGTCAGGAATGACTGGCTCAATTACTTACATGTTTATTTTCTATGCTGATACTGGGCTTGAACAGTCGGCTTTACCATCTCACTTAGCTTTCTCTTTCATGGCTACTGTCCACTACTTGAGCCACATTCCCACTTACAGTTTTTGCTTGTTAGAAATAATAGCTGATGGACTTTGTTGCCTGGACTTCTTTGAATGGCCATTGTCAGATCCCAGCTTCCTGAGTAGCTACGATACAGGCGTGAGCCATAGCGCCCAACTGCCTTTTTATTTTTGTAGTGGTTGGAAAGTGTGACAAAGCTGAGAGGATAAGTCTGGAAGCTTCCACTGGCTGTGTTCCATGCTCATGGAAGATGCCAGGCTCCAGCAGGAAGAAATAAAACCCTCGCACAGGAAAGGTTTTATTTCTAAAACTATCCAAGACATATTAGAGTCCCCAATTTTAGCCACTTGCTCTTACTGAAACGTGATTACTTGGGCCCCGTGTTTCCCTTTTCTTACCCAAAGTAGTTAGCTCCAGGCATTAAGAGACTGGGCCATCTCTATTTCTATGCTCCCCCGTACTTTGAGGTTCATGAGATATCCCAGTGTCCTATAATACACTATCCTTTTCTTCCTACAGAAGGAGAAGAGGGTTTATGTTACCTGTAACTCAGTGTCAGTTTAACTAAGTCTGCTGCTTTGATGCTGGGGAAGTCTGCCTGTGTGAGGTCAAAGATACCCGACTGCACTGAGAAGAGAAGTACTACATAGATGGTGATACCTCGGAGGTCCCAGCTTTGCATCACCAATCCTCACCGGAGGGAGTCTCTGCAGTCTCTAGATTCGAGTCATCTACTCCAGACGTGCCTTCAGATATGCCTAAGACGTCATCTGACTCTATCTGCCAGAGCCATGTTGTTTTTTACAGTAATCAAAACAGGAAATGGTATTCTCACCCCAACCCCAAAAAGTATCCTAAGGTCGGGTATGGGGGAACAGTGGAGATTCCTATGTTAAGACGGTTCACCTATTCCTGGGGCTCCCAACATACAGATGAGCCTCAAGTTTACACCAGAGAGTAAACAAGATAGCTCTTTGGACATCACACACCACTTTGACAGTTTCCGTTCTCTTCAATTATTTACTGCCTAATTGTCTGCATTGAAACAGAATCTGGAAACACAGAGTCTGAGATGTGGACTTATTTGCAGGCTAGAGAAGGCATACCAGAGTCCAGTGAAGTGCTGGAGGAGGAACGCATCATGGGCTCGTGGATCACTGGAGTTCTCTTGTAGCTGCAGAGAGAAAAAGTGGCTGGAAGAGTCCTTGGAGCCCATTCCAGTCTCCTCTGAGACCAGAATTCCCTTAAGTGCTGGTCTTGCTTCCAGTCTGGACTTTCCACTCAACTGGCTGTATCACCAGGAGCTACTGAGTTTTTGGTATTTATTTTTGGTGCTGGTACAAGGGCTTGAAGTAAGGGCCTCACATTCTGCCTTAGCTTTTTCTTCCAAGGCTAACACTCTACCATTTGAGCCATATTTCTACTTCTGGCTTTTTATTGGTTATTTGGAGAGAAGAGTCTCAGATTTTTCTGCCCAGGCTGGCTTCTAATCTTGATCCTTAGATCTCAGCCTTCTGAATAGTTAGGAGTACTTGCATGAGCCACCAGTGCCTGGCTTGAATCTTGCTTTTTTCTTTTTCATTCACAAAAGACACACTATCCAGAAAGATGGGAGGGAATCCACTTCTCCTTAGATTTAAGAGGTTGCTTCCACATTTATTTTCACTATTGTACCGATCATAGGAAGAAATATTAGTTGCTATGGAAATAAGGAAAACATTGAAACTAAGGAAATGAAGCAGGAAAATTAGAAAGCTTAGAAAAGTATGACAGAAATAAAACTCATTACTCTCACTGTGCAAGTTATTACTCAGCATAATTTAACTATATTTTCCTCTAGTTTTTTCTAACTAAAGATGACATCATAGAAAAATATTATATTTTAAAATTTTCTTTTTTTTTTTTTTTTGGTCCGGTCATGGGGCCTGAACTCTGGGCCTGGGCGCTGTCCCTCAGCTCTTCAGCTCAAGGCTAGCACTCTATCACTTGAGTCACAGCACCACTTCCGGCTTTTTTCTTTTTTCTTATGTGGTGCTGAGGAATCAAACCCAGGGCCTCTGGCATGCAAGGCATGTGCTCTACCACTGAGCCACCTTCCCAGCCCTGATAGTTTAAAATTTTCTATTCTTCCATGTATGTGTATAAATTCTTCAAAAATAAGATTATTATTTTTTTTTTATTTTGGTGGTATTTGGTTTTTATCTCAGGGCCTTGAGCTTGCCAGGCAAGTCTTTCTCACACTTGGTTGACACCTTCGATCTTTTCTGCTTTATTTTCCAACTTGGTCTTTTGATTTTTGCCTGAACTGGGTGGGACTTCAGTCTTCCTATTTCTTCCTCATAGCTGGTTTTACAGGCATGTTCTATCCAGCTAAAAATAAGGTGTTTAACAGCTTCAAAGTCGTGTTCACTATAAAGAGGTACATGATTAGAATCCAATGGATTCAGTTTTCTTTCACACTAGACTCTAATAGGAAGCTAGGAAGGATGCTGATCACTATACAAAGTCAGGCAGATCAGGAAGATCAGAACAAACCTGAACACAACTTCTCTACCACATCAATTTCAGGCAACACAGTGACCCCACAGTACTGATCCTCAAACAGGAAGTGAGAGAAAGGGAATAAGGGGGTGATCAAAGGACCAAGTGGATATGATCACTGAGAGGATAGGAGAGTGGGGAGAAGATCCTATCTGGAACAGGCCCTGTCCACTGAATATATAAGTAGCTGCTGATATGCTGTTACTATGTGTTAGGGCTGGACAACGATAGCTAATTGCTCCCTTTCCTTTTTCCTTCCAGTTTTTTCATCTTCCTTCCTTCCTTCCTTTCTTCCTTCCTTCCTTCCTTCCTTCCTTTCATCCTCCTCCTCCTCCTCCTCATCTTTCTCCTCTTTCTTCTTCTTCTTCTTCTCCTTCCTTCCTTCCTGCCTTCCTGCCTTCCTGCCTTCCTGCCTTCCTGCCTGCCTGCCTGCCTGCCTGCCTGCCTGCCTGCCTGCCTTCCTGCCTGCCTGCCTGCCTGCCTGTTTGCCTGCCTGCCTGCCTGTTTGCCTGCCTTTCTTTTTGTGCAGGCCCCGAGCCTTGAACTCAGGGCCAGTCTTTTTTTTTTTGCTCAAGGTGAGTGCTCTACCACTTGAGCCACACCTCCACTTGTGACTTTTTGGGTGATTAATTGGAGGTAAGAGTCTCACAGACTTTCCTGCCTGGAATGGCTTTGAACTGTCATTCTCAGATCTCAGTTTCCTGAGTAGTCAGGATAGCAGCCATGAACTACGAGTACCTGGCTCCAGTCTGTTTCCTAAGCATAATTGTTTTGCAGTTCATATAGTTGAAACCTACAATATAAATGTATTGTTATATTTTCCATTTGTACAAAGTCAATCTTTAGGTTTGTCTTGCATATGCTTAGAATCAAGGAAAATGAATTGTGTATCAATAGGGAAAAAAATAAAGATTTATACATTTGCTAATTGAGGTCCTATTTACACCACCAATTTCAACTCAAGAGCAATGTGATTTTGAAGTCTGTTAAAGAAACAATGGTCCATTTCCTACAAGTGGATTTCAGGGCAGAGAAAGGAGGCGGCAGACAGGTGCAGTGGGGCGGAGCCTGCCTTCTCTTTCCTCACAGGTAGCTGGGGGGAGGGGACTCAGGTAAGTAGAGGCATGTTGTGGAAAGTCAGGGAAGCATCCACACCTGCTAGTTATATCAAGTGTCTAGAGACTCTCTAAATAATTAAGACACAGCCGGCTCCCTCCAGGGGCAGGTGTGGAGGAGACTTTCCAGACAAGCAGCTCCTCTTGCAAAACTAGAGCAGACCAAGGATCTGATTACTTGAAAAGGGGTCCAGTTGGTAGTTATGGCCACCTCTTTCTTCATCCTCCAGACTTGTCTCTGGTATAAGGCACTAAAAGCTTCTGCAGAAACACTAACTACTGTTATAACTTCTAGGAGACTAAGAGCTTGGAAGCCCAACTGTCTGTAGAGCTTAAATCCAGATTTCTGCAGTGCTTCTTAAAATTGTGACCTCGGGTGATTTCCTCAACTTCTCTGATCTTTAGTTTCTGAGCTTGTAAAAGGTGGATAAGGAGTCCTTCATGCAAACTATTGCAGCTTTATAGAGAAGGCTTCTATCAGGGTGCCTACCTAACACGTAGATACATGACATGTCATCACATTTTTTTGCAGGAAGAGTGCTTCACTTGAAACAAAATCAAGTTCCAGAACTAAGGAAAATGTTTCTTAGAAGCAGACATTAGTAACAGCTAATTTACCACATGCTAAGTACTATATGCTGAGTGCTTCATATAGAATTTCACAAAACTGTCCAAGTTCAGAGAAGTTAAGATAGTATTCCTAAGTCAAACAGCTAAAAGGTGTTGGAATCCAGATTGAGATCCTATCTACCTAAGCCCCTATTCTTCTGATGCCTGCAAGTGGGTCCCTGGAAGATCTCTTACTGTGCCTGCAGTTCACTGCCAGTTAAGGAGGAGCTCTGGGCCCTCCTTAGACAGGCTTCCTCAGCTCCATGGGGCCAGACTGCCCTCTAGCGTTAGAGTCGTCCTGGGGCAGGATGGCGCTTTTCCCCTGCGGTTGTGGTGTGGCCTCTTTCCTTCCTGTGAAGGAAGGTAAGCTTAGTGCCTTCCTCTTCACAGTTTCTCCTAGGAATGGGGGTGAATAAGCAGTGGGTGCTGTGATTTGGAGAGAATTATCTGGGGTTAGAGTGGCAGTCTCAGACAGGTTAAGCTTTGAACACTGAGTGGGAGGAACAGCTTCCAGCCCCTTCCAGTATCTGGCATATAGTAGGTGCTCACTGAATACTGAAGAACGTTTTAAATCTCATTTTTAGTAAAAGTAGAAGTCTGCTTACTTAAATGAGTTTCCCTTATGAGTGGTTATAAAATGGTTTATTACTACTTTACATGCATGTATGGAAATAGAATCTTTTAGAGGGGGAAGATAGGATAAGAAAGTAATATTATTGTAGCAATGAAACCCCCTCCTGTTGAATTTGGTCAAAGCACATTATTTGTAGGTATGGACATATTACACTACAGCCTTTTTGTATGATGAATATACACTAATTTAAAAGTAAAGTTATTCACTGATTTTTGCCGGAAGCACTAGAAGAAGAGTGACATTGTAACAATCTTCCACTACAAGAGACTTGACAGGGCAAGTTCACAGCTAAGAGCAATGCACTTCTCAGCTTGTAAGGACAAGATGAAGTCAAAAGAAACAGTAGATAATTGTAGGCTGCCAGCCTCCAGCTGGTGTTTCCAATGATCCATGGATCTCAGGAAAGGCTTCTTCCTCATCATCCCTTTGTCCCAGGTGTCCTTTTCAACACGGACTGAATGGCACCTGGACGCGTGGCTCATCAGTGGGCTCAGTGGGAAACACAGGTGCACCAGTTGGCAGCATCATGGCCAACCCTAGTGACACTCCTCCCATGAGCTGTCAGGCATCTGCTCTACTACTTGATGTTTTCCTGACAGGAAACCTTTAAGGTAGGTAGTAGTTGTCTCCTTTGTTCTAAAGAAGGAAATTAGGTTCATCTCAGTACAAGTAATTTCGTAAAGTTCACACGACTTACAAAAGGCAATGCCTTCTCACGTAAGTCCAGAATACATGCTCTTCCTACACATCATTTTTGCTTGGAATACATGACTCCATTTCTGAAAGGCCAGTCTTCCAAATCCGTGACTCCTTGTGGCACGCTTTTTGTACTGTCCATAATGAGCACAGCAGTTGGGTAGTTCAAAGAACAGAAATTTACTTCTCATAGTCTGGAGCTTGGGAAGTCCAAAATGACTTGGAAATCCAAGTCAAGGCTCTGGCTGGTTTGGTTCCTGGTGAGGGTTTGGTGTCCAGCTTGTGGCAGGCAGCCTAGTCTTCTTGCTGTGTCCTCACATGGCATAGATAAAGCTCTCAGTGGTATCTCAAGTTAGGAGAGAACTGACTCCATCATGAGGGCCCTGATCTCAGGGTCTCATTTAAACCTAATTACCTCCCAAACACCCCAAAAGTATGGACCTAGAACAATGGCAGTCACAGTGGCAGTGCCCAGAAACTTACTGGGCACAAAAATCTCAAGCTGTTATGCCAGGTGTATTGACTAGGCATTTTCTTTTAACAATCCTTACAGCTAATTTAGAAAACTCTAAAGCTTGAGAACTACTGCCCAAACCATACCTAAACAATATACTTCTGGACTTACACAATCAGGTGTATGGACAAATACATTTTGGATTTTATTAAAACTAGTTTCAGGGCTGGGAACGTGGCTTGGTGGTAGAGTGCTTGCCCAGCATGCATGAAGCCCTGGGTTCGATTCCTCAGTACCAAATAAACTGAAAAAGCCAGAAGTGGCATTGTGGCTCAAGTGATAGAGTGCTAGCCTTGAGCAAAAGAAGCTCAGGGACAGTGCCCAGGCACTGAGTTCAAGCCCCAGGACTGGAAAAAACAAACAAACAACAACAACAAAACCACCAAGTTTCAGCTGGAGTTTCTGTTGCTTGTCCCAGCTGTAGTTACTGCAACAGACAATCTCCCCAAACCAGGCACAAAATACGACCCAGAAATATATGTTCCACTTACACCTGAGAAGCATTTGAGTAATAATGGCGCAAACATTTGTCCCTAAGTAAAAACAAAATTAACAAATAGAAAGTCTTAGCTTGTTAAGATTTCCAGATCACTTGATCAAATATACAAAGCCTGTGTGTTTGCTTAGAGACTTAAATGAGAATTTTCACTTGAGGGCACCCACTGCATTTATTTTATATTATATACTAGTGCATATGCATAATTAACCAGAAACCCAGTATCTTTGCTCCCAAAGCTGAAGTTCAGCAGCCTGCTTCCTCTCCAGCCCCTCCCAGAATCACCTTTCCTCGTTCAGGGGCTGTTCACCAGAACTTACCTCTTTCTCAGGCTCAAAATAGGTTCTCTGTTGCCTCCTGCTCTCAATAACAGCCACCCACTCACCTCAGGTGCTTAAAGGTCTGCGCTCTCTTTCTCACTGCTCATGGAGCGGGCAAGGCTGGCCTGGTGAGCAGACACAGCAGGGATAAGAAGTTCCAGCTTTGAACAGAGCCTCACAGGTAACAAAAACCTGGTTTCTCCTGGAGAACAGAGCCAACTACGTGACGGGGCACCTGGGGATAATAGACGACCAACTCTCCTTCATTGAGTGCTTGCTTTGTGCCAAGGCCATGCCTAATATTAGTAGAACCATTTATGAAGTGGGGTATATAGACATCTATCATCTTACCCAGCTTATTCTTTTGTTGTTCTTGTTGGTTGTGGGGCTTGAACTCTGGGACTGGGTGCTGTCCCTGAGCTCTTCAGCTCAAGGCTAGCACTCTACCATTTGAGCCACAGAGCCACTTCCAGTTTTCTGGCGGTTTATTGGAGATAAGAGTCTCATGGACTCTCCTGCCTGGGCTGGCTTTGAACCAAGATCCTCATATCTCAGCCTCCTGAGTAGCTAGGATTACAGGTGTGAGCCACTGGCCCCTGGTGCCTGGCTCCAAGCCTTTTCTCTTGAGATGAGTAAAACTTTTTTGCTCAGCCTAGCCTGGAACCCTAGTCCTACAGACCTGTCTCCCACATAGCTGGGGATGAGCCACACATCATTGCACCCAGCTGTTGGTTGAGATGGAGGTTCATGAACTTTTTGCCTGAGCTGCTCTTGAACTTCAATCCTCCTATTTGAGTAGCTAGAATTATAGGTGTGAGTGGACTGGTGCCCAGCTGTGTGTGTGTTGGATACTTGGCAGGATTTTAAAGTATTGAACAACAAAGCAAGGGCCTTGTGCATGCACAGGTGGTGCTATACCACCAACTTACATCTCAGCATCCTCTTAGAGACTTAGTCTGGGCCTCATAGGAAGATAGTTTTCTCATAACCAAATAAAACCTTAATTGGCATGTTGTTGGCCAGTCCTGAAGTAATCACTATAAGCAGGGAACAGAGAACTGTGATTCAGCAGAATAGGGGAGAGCAGTATCCCCATTCTGACACCACCGACTGGACAGGCACACTACAGAATAAGGGACATATAAAGCAACCACCACCTATCCTAATTCAACCCTGGCTGTCCAGCTCATCAGTGTCTTCATACTAATGTGTAGCTCAGATACTTCAACAGGAAATATAAACCCATGTAAAACTATGAACTTTTACATATTCCAGAAGGTTTATGTATTGATTTGCCCTTGGTGTGGGAGGGGGAAATCTCAGGATTTAGTTTGGTGACATGTGTTACAAGTTGGCAGCTTGGACAAGAACAGGAAGGATTTCAGAACACAAAGCATCTTCCTAGCGAGTAAGAGTGTAGCTACTTGCAAAACTATGGCTGCCCTGGACCCCCTTAGAAGTTCTTTGCTTCTGTGGATAAAGGGAGAATGCGGATGGCCCAGTCTTTCCAGGCCAAACCCCAAACCATGCCACCAAAACAGAGGGCTCCACTAGAGGTTTACCAATACTGCTGTCCAAGACGTTGCCTTCCTGTTTACTCATGACCTGTATAGCCTCTGCTCCCCAGTTTCTCTGATCCTGTCAGTTTCATCCTCACCCCCAGATCTTTGCTTGCCAGGCAACCTGCCCACTCATCACTACCAGGCTTTCTTCCCAGGGCCCAGCTCCATGCCTGCCTTCTGCAGGTCTTCCCTGTGGGCTGCAGCTCTCTTGGGCTGCTTTCTATTTTAGACTCCTGCGGCATGTGTTGTCTGGTCGGGAGCTGTTGTGGTATTTGCAATATAGTTTCAGCACGACCTTGTTTATTGCCTTTTCAGGCAAGCTATGCCAGAATTCTCTGCACAGGGTAGGGCAGGCTGGGTGGGAGGCTTGCCAGACCATGTAAGGGTCTGGATGAGAGGTAGAGTTTGAAGCCATCCTGGGAACATGTTCCACATGACACCGTAATTCTTGTGCTTATAAAACATCCCCAGTGGATAAGCAGTAACATGTCAGTGATGCTTATTTCTTTTGGAGGGTCCCCACGAGACAAAAAGTGCTCTAGCTGCAGACTGCTGGGCACCACAGACCCTAAAGACAGGAGCCAGGGGAAGGAGGGGAGAGGCAGAGCTGTCAGCTGATCCTGAGGTAGCAGGACAGGCAGAGGAGGATGTCAGCTAGGGCCAGGGCTGGACACAACCCACAGGCCTCAGACCATCACCACACCCCCAGCCTCCAGGCTGTTGGGGTTCCCTTTCCTGCATTCTTTGCCTCGGCTGCATCTGCAGATTCTCTTTTCTTAGCCAATTTCCGGAGCACAGAACGTGCCAAAGTGTGGAGGGCCACTGGGGAGGGAAGGGGCTGTCTTGGGCAAGGACAAATAAGGAAAAAATCATGCACACAGGCTTTTCATAAGAACTTTATTTCTCAAAAAAAAAAAAAAAAAAAAGGGAGAGTAGGGGTGGGGAGAAGAATCCAAAGTATTAAAATAATCCTGTAATCTTTGTTCTGGAGGAAAAGGACAGGATGACAAAATAATTCATATAAAAATTTCAGGCATAATTGCTGTGGATATTCCTCCCACTTGGTAGAACAGCCTGGAACTTGTCTCAACTGTCTGTAGCTCAGGTTACAAATGTGTCATGGGCCCCGGGTGCCTCCTGGCTCTGGATGTCTGACGTGTTTATTTACCTACCCCACCAACACATAGAGGCCAATCTTCCTGGTGGAAATAACAGTTCATTCATTCAGTCACTGTTTCTGCTGAGAGTCCTAAGAAGAGCTGTCCCTCTTCTACGACTGAAGATGACCATGTGTGGCAGCGATGAACTGAAATGTGGAAACTTAGGAGGGAGGGCAGCCCTAGGAGCTAGCACATGCCGAGAGATTTGACCTCACTGAGGTGATAAAAAAGCAGTCAGGGTTTTCCCGAAGGACACCGGGCCTTTGTTTCTACCAAGGGAGGGAATTGGACTGAGCAAAGTAAAGGACCCATCTGTAGCAATCACTCTCTTTACTAAAGACTGGAATGGAGAATACCAAGACTGACAGTACCAAATTGAGCCAGAAGTACTGAGTTGCCCTTCCCAATGGGCAGACCCTTCTAGGAGGTAGGGAGAAGGTCTGGCTTCACTCCCAGAGGGCTTATCGACTAGTCAAAGTGTAAAGACCTCATGGAACATTCCTGGTTGCTGCTCTCAGTTGGTGTTTCTCTGGGGAACAGGGAGGTTCTCATGAAGGTACTTTAAGTTGCCATGCTCGGAGAAGTCTGAGACCACGTGGTCTTGCCCTCGAAGGAGCCACTTTGTAGTAAGCAGTCCCTCCAGACCCACAGGCCCCCGGGCATGGATCCGCGATGTGCTGATTCCCACTTCCGCTCCTGCAAAGAAGCATGGAGAAAGTGGGGCTCTTTCCTTGCTCTGCTTTCTGCCTGAACCAGACCCACAGCACGGCACTTCATTCTCCTCATCAGACACCCTCATTCCCTGCCACCTCCTCACCCGTCCTTGCCAGGCCAGCTGGAGTCCCTCTGTTCCCATACTACACATGGTATGCGGCCTCTCTTCTGTACTTTATCTCAGTGATAGCCTAAGGGTATGGTCTCTGCCATCAGTTTAGCATCTCATTTGTGTATCATATTGTGACTTCTGGTCTGGGGAGGGACGAGGGGACAATCTTGTTATTGTGTCCAAGCTGGCCTCAGCCTTCTTGGGTTTCTAGGATTATTCCTGGCTTTCCCTACATAATCTTAAGAAATCAAAAGTGGAGGGTATGATCGAACTTAATATTCTTTGAATTCTCAACACACGGGCACTTGCAGTTCCTTGCATGAATGGTTATTGTTCATTTCCTCTCTCTTGCTCCTAGCTTAGACTCAGGAGACACCAGAGGTTTCCTGGATCTGGCTTAGTGCTCTGTGCTGTATTCAGTGGAGATGGCCAAGGGAGGGTCAGCACCACTCAGGTTCTGACTTCAGAACACTGAGGCCATGGGATTCTGGGCACATCACTAATTTCATCCCTCAAGCTTCAGCTTTATCAGCTGGAAAATGAGTAAAAAAATGATTAATTCCGGGGCTGGAATGGTGGCTCAGTGGTAGAGTGCTTGCCTTGCATGCATGAGACCCTGAGTTCGATTCCTCAGCACCACATAAGCAGAAAAAGCCAGAAGTGGCACTGTAGCTGAAGTGGTAGAGCGCTAGCCTTGAGCTGAAGAGCTGAGGGACAGAGACCAGGTCCAGAGTTCAGGCTCCATGACCGACAAAAAACAAAAACAAAAAAACCCAAAAAAACAAAACCCGATTAATTCCTTTCTGCAGAACTCAGCCAGAGAATACAAGCAATGTGCTTGGCACAATGTTGGACACAGTGAAAGCTCTACAAATAACTGTCCCTGTCCTCGACGTGCCTTATAGGAACTTGACTGAGCCAGCATTTTGGCCATGACTCTGAGTTGGTGCTGGAAGGATGATGGAGTGTTCTTTTGCTTTTCTCTCATCCTGGATTCCCACTTGAGTGCCAGCAAACTCAGCCCTTACAAGTATGTGGCTATTTCCTTTTCATAACATGATACAAACATCAGTGCAAGTGCTGTGATAATTACATCAAAGTCCCAAGGAGACAACAGTCTAGTGGCTAAGAATGACTGGGGAAATTTCCCTTTAATAACTATTAGTAATCCAGTGAGAAGGGCTGTTCTGGACAGATTATCTATTCAAAGTGAGTCATAAATGTCTTAATGGAGTCTAGTAAAAGAGTACCCTAGGACAACTAGATGGCCTAAATAACCTGTACACTATAGAGAACTGGCATAGATAATGGCAGGAGGGAGAAGGCTATCTAAGATTTTCATTTCAAAGACTGTTGTAGACATTACCTTGACCTCGAGCTTTTCTGTGTGTGTGTGTGTGTGTGTGTGTTGGTGCTGGAGAGTGCATGCACTCTAGATCACAACCCTCTACCTATGGGCTTTTGATGCTGGTATGTAGACTCAGTGCACGTCTTGCGCTGTTCTGCGGTTCCTATCTCACAGGCACCCCGAAGCAGTTAGTCTGCAATGGCAGTGTTGTCAAAGGACCGTGGCATGTGTATCTGTCATGCTCTGTGCACAAAGACAAGACAAGCTCTGCTTGTACGGGGGTGGGAGCAATCTGAACACAACTTGTGGGATTTGAGGCAAACTATTTTGTGGCTTTGACTTGTGTCCGTGTATGAAAAAGGAAATGTGGGTAATGAGTATTCTCCCTGCCTTGCCTGTCTGTCTCTATCAGGTTTGTCACAGAAGAGGGAGTACGGGGAGGTGTTTCCAGCTCCCACCATCCTGGGATGAGTCCCTCTTACCCAGCCCAAAGCGGTAGCCATCAGAGAAGCGAGTGCTGGCATTCCAGAACACACAGGCACTGTCTACATGCTGGAGGAAGAACTCTGCTGTTTTCTCTGCAGGGTGGAGAGAAACTGAGTTAGAACGGTCACTCCCCAGGGACAGAGCTGGGAGGGTCCAGGCCAGCCGGGGGCCTCCTGTGTTCTCCAGGGAAAGGCTTGATGAGGAAGATGGCAAAGCACCACCATCAGTCCCAGAGGTGTGCCAAGCCTGCCCCTGTGCTGTGTTGCCTGCAAGGTCCAGGTGTCTGAACATCTCTGTGCCTGAGTGAAGAGGGATGGACATTACCTTGGTCACATGGTGTGCAGGTATGAGAGGATGAAGTAAGAGGGAACTCGGGAGCACTCACAGTAAATGCTCAGTAAATGCTAGCAGCTGTTACTGGTGGTGTGGTTACGATCTCTAGTGAACTGGCTATGAATACCTCTGGGACCATATGTTTTCTTCACCACCAAATCTCAAGGCCCTGACACCTGGACTGTCCCTAATACGTTATTTGCAGGGT
Source organism: Dipodomys merriami (assembly GCF_024711535.1). Lineage (NCBI taxonomy): Eukaryota > Metazoa > Chordata > Mammalia > Rodentia > Heteromyidae > Dipodomys > Dipodomys merriami. Next base: position 1,450,132 of record NW_027203926.1, read on the forward strand.
GAGAATAAATATGCAGAACTGTTTATGTCCTTACCTTCCAGGGCCTTGCTTTCCTTAGCTGTGGAATGGGTTCTTTTAAATACCTGCAAGATAGCTGCATGGATACAGATGCCAAGTTCTCCAACACATTGTTCACAGTGCTGCTAATCATCCCTGGCCCTGCCTCCCTGAGGGATGGTGGGGCAAAATAAAGGAACAGCACATGTGAAAGCACTTGACAAAGCACCAAATGTGATTGTGGCAGTGTGTGGGACTGTTTTCCTGCAGGCCCCAGGGCCTGAGAGCTGCAGACCACCCACAGATCTGAAGTGGACAAATTGAGCCAGGCTGGAGTGAGTGCTGGCACACTGACCATTCTCTGTGACGATGACATCCGTGTGAGAGCTGCCGTACTTGTGGATGTGTTCGATGGCTTCCTGAACACCGTCCACCACTTCAATGCACAGCTCCAGGTCCCCGTACTCTGTCCGGAGTGACTTCACTTCCGAGGGACTGAAGGTCAGGTAGGAGGCAAACTTGGGACCTGCGTGAATTTTCACCTGGAACAGAGGGAGTCCAGGGACCACAACATAAACACTACAAAAACCTACAAGCAGCAGGGCCTGGGTGATGCAGCCCAGAATAGCCCTAGGGGCCGGAAGGACTGAAGTGCCTTGCTGCTTGCTGCCACTGCGTGCGCCCTGCTGGGGTGAGGGCTTGCTGGCCACTAGCCAGCAATGGGCCTTCAAGCTGAAACAGGAGCATTTGAGTATTACAAGTGTGCGAGACATAAGCCCTCAACTTCTGGCATTTGACACACTTCACTATAAAGCGCCCACTCCCGGCAGTGTAGGAGCAAGCTACTGGACTCACACAACACATATATCCATGTCTTCTCTGTACCCTGGAAAAGCCCTAGGGGTTGTGGTGATTTTGTGCAGGTACTGGGGCATGAATTCAGGACCTTTGTGCTCTTATTCAGTTTTTCACTCAAGGCTGGTGATCTACCATTTGAGCCACATCTCTGGCACAGCTTCTTGCTAAAAATGGAGATGGAATGTCATGGACTTCAAACTGCAATGTTCCCAAGTATTAGCCTCTTGAGTAGCTAGGTGTGAGCCACTCATGCCTGGTTTGTTTTTTAGGTAAGCAGAGCTTGAGATAATACCTCAAACACTAGTTCCCTGTCGGATTTCTAGCTGGCCCAGTGAGCTCCAGGCTGTGCACTGTTACACTGCCCCTGCTCCTATTAGGAGTGCTGGGATCCTCGGATGCTTACTGACTGCTAGGCACAGGGCTGACCCCATTGAGGCCTTGTGTCTGACATAGTGCACGCCTAGATTCTTTGGCTAAAGCTCTTGCCTTGATTCCAATGTTAACAAATGGTGTCTGAGCTGTCCTCATTGTTTTAAAGCCTGATCTCAGATACATTTTTGACCTGGGACCCCCACTCCTTCCAGAGCTACAACCCAACAACGTTCCCCATCCCCAATCAAGGCATGGGTGGGCCTTCCCTCCTGCCCACAAAGGCACTGCACTAACTTATTTTGGGTTGAGGCATTTCAAGGCAATCCTCATTTTGATGACTGAGGATAGGAAAGGCTTGTTCATATTAAGACCAGGAGCTTGGTCCTGGCCCAAAGAGAGCCTTCCTCCTGTCCAGTCGAGTTCACTGGTACCTGGCCACCCATAAGTACCCTGCCAAATGGGCTGGTAATATAAAACAGGAGTCCTAATGTGAGGGAGCATGTGATTGAACTTTCTTTTACTGTTGGGTGCATTTTCATTTTCAAAACAATTCTTTTACATCCTCATCCTCACTGGGACCATGCCATATCTCTAAGCAGACTGGAGCCTTCTCTTCCAGCAACAGAACAGAAAGGAAGAGACATGTAAGGGTCAAAGCAACCAAGGGCAGTAAGCACCTTGCCTATTGCTGCGCTAGCCCACTAAATTCCATACTGTGCCATGGCACTGGCTGTCCAGTTGGAAGTGCATCCATGCAGGAAGTTGAACAGATTGCCCATTTTGCCTTGAAAACTTCTCTTACTTCGTAGTCATGAATGCAGGACAGAGCACACATTTATGTTTGAAATAAACATACTGCATCTGGTTTGTTTACTACCTTAGTGCTTGGTACAAATATAGTCCAGAGGGGACAGTACACAAATTGCTGACCCCAAACATCATAGCATTAAGGACATAAATATTGGTAATAGAAGGCATTTTGGGGGAGCATGAATACATACTAATTTTGAATTTGAAAACATTTCTGCACAATGAAACTCAAACGAATGTCTGCTTGGAAACATCAACTTTGCTACTAGAATAAAAGATGGGCAGAAAGCCAGTACTCAGTCTGCGCCATCTTACCTCTGACCCCTCGTGGCACAGAAGGCCCTACATTTTCATAGCTGATCTGACTGTCTGTTTGGCCCACCCACCAGACTGCCTGAGGGTGGGCTATGTCTTACCCACTCAGAACTTCATATTAAGTATAGGCTTGAGACTACGTGAAGTGGCTGCTCGTGGTCTAGTTTCATAGACAGGAGGAGATGTCCTAGTGGTGGTCCTGGGTCCCTTACCTGCTCCACTCTCAGCATATCAATGATCTGGTCGAACAGTGGTGTTCTCAGCAGATCCCGATGGATCAGCAAAGTCTCCAGAGCATTACAGGCAGCTGGATATTCACACTTAGAGTCTCGGACTGAAAGAAGAAGAGCAAAGAATTCTATCAGTGTACACAATCCACAGGCATAGAAGGTTTCACTATTTCGTGCTCACTACATGGTAGATTCTGTCCAGCTCACCAAGTCTGGTGACCTTGTCGACACTGGCCTCTGAATCCACAAACATGTGGCAGATCCCTTCACTGTGTCCCATCACTGGAATCCCCTTTGCAGCTTTCTGGATGTCTCTGACCAGCTGGGAAGAGCCGCGAGGAATGATCAGATCTATCATATTGTCTAGGCGGCAGAGATCTTCAACTTCTTCTCGAGTATTCACCTGAAGGGAGAACAAATCAAAAGCTAAAGTTGACATTTTCTGAGTTGAATATAATAGCACACACTCGTAATTCCAGTATTCCAGTAGTTAGGAGGCTGAGGCAGAAATTATAAGTTTGAGACCAGTTTGGCCAGACTTTGTCGCAAAAAACATATAAACTCAGAGTCAGTGCCCAGGCTCTGAGTTCAAGCCCCAGGACACACACACACACACACACACACACACACACACACACACACACACACACACACACACACACACACACACACACACACACACACACACACACACACACACACACACACACACACACACACACACACACACACACACACACACACACACACACACGAATAGCAACTTCCATTTTATAGATCAATACTAAATATCCTGAGCACTACAAACTTATTCTGAAATCATGATTAATTTCCTGACTGTGGGGACTGAAATGACATCCAGCAAATGCTAACCAGATTCTAACTGCTTTGGTGCTGTCTCTGTATAACAGAGACATGCAGATTTGTCCCTTCTCTCCCAGAGCTCAGAGTCTAGAAGAGAAGCTAGCCATGTCTCAGGGCTAATGAAATGTCAGAGGAGGTTCCAAGTATTGCCTGTGGAAGTGAAGGCAGTCTCTATCAGTGCCAGCTGTAAGAATTGCTTCAGTAACTGCTCTGCCAGTTCTCCGTGGCCTCAAAGAAACCCTGAGTCTTGCTGAGGAGTTTCAGCTTAGAACATCTGTGACAACCCTAACATGGGACAGTGACTGGACCGACTATAAAGTGCTTATGGCAGGACAGTGGGATTATGGGCATTTTGCTTTTTCTTCTTGATTTTTTAAAATTTTCCAGTGCTGGGGCTTGAACTCAGGGCCTGGGCACTGTTCCTGATCTTCTTTTTGCTTAAGGCTAGCACTCTACCACTTGATCCACAGTGCCACTTCTAGCTTTTTCTGTGTATGTGGTACTGAGGAATCAAACCTAGGGCTTCATGCATGTGAGGCAAGCACTCTGCCAACTAAGTCACATTCCCAGCCCATCTTCTTGGATTTTTAATTGTGCTTCATCTGGTTATGTTATTTCTACAGCAGAAAGATATGTGCCAGAATGTTCTTGGCAATTTTATTCCACAGATCCCCAAACTGGAAGCAATCCAAAGAAGTCACCAACAGAGGAAAGGATGAGCTGTAGTACATTTATGTGACTAGAATATTACAATGCAATGAAAGGGAAATCATTGCTAGACGTGGTAATATGGGTGAAAGTCATGATGCAGGATGAGCAAATGATATACATTATACAAGTACATTTTGAATGACTCCATTTCTATTTAAGAACAGGCAAAAGTAATTGAATGTGTCAGCAGTCAAAAAAGTGGTTGCCACCGGGCACTGATGGCTCACTCCTATAATCCTAGCTACTCAGAAGGCTGAGATCGGGATCTGAGATCCAGCCCAGGCAGGAAAAGCCATGAAACTCTTACCTCCAATAAACCACCAGAAAACCAGAAGTTTTTTTTTTTTCTGTGGCTCAAGTGGTAGAGCACTAGCCTGGAGCTTAAGTGCTGAGGGACAGTGCCCAGGCCCAAGTTCAAGCCCCAGGACTGACCAAAAAAAAAAAAAAAAAAAAAAAAGTGGTTGCCTTTGGGGCATGGGTAGAGCACAGTAGCTGGGAAAGACAGAAAGGAGCTTGCTGGCATGCTGGCACTGGGCTACATGTTGACACAACTCATGGTTATTCATGTACACGGATACAGTCACTGAGGATCTTACATGATACTTTAAAAAGGTTATAGTTAAGATCTGTATATGTTACTTTAGGTTTGTTACACCTCTGCAGGGAAAAAGGCCAGGAACAAAAGAGAAGGGGGGGAAAAGGGGGAAGGAGAGAAGAAAGGAGGATTAGAGAGGAGGAAGAGGGGAAAAGAGAGTGGAAGCCTATCTAAGCTAGAAAGCCCTGGAACTGGAATTCAAATCCCTAAAGTCTGAGCTCTCTCTAACCACTTTGCTGCCACACAGAAACCACATTTGACACTGGCCAAGCAGTACGACTGGATAGAATCCTTCTCCCAGCTGCTGGCAGACTCCTGAGGTGCTAGAGTGAGGGGATCCATAGAAAAAAAGAGAAGGATCTGGAGGTGGCCTAGGTTGAAATCACAGACAGGGTGGCTTTGGGCAAATCCTTCTTTTGGCGCATGCTTTTTTCCCATGGAGGAAATGGGTCTAGTAACTAATGGTGTTTTCCTTGAAGGGCTGTCCTGAGGGCTCAATGAACCATAGCTGTTACTATCAAACCTCTCGGGGTAACTCTACAGAGTGACCACAATGACAGAGGTGGCTTCACGATCGCCTTCTTATGCATGACGGAATATGACCAACTGTCTTAAAGTGCACCTAATGAAATTACATCACTGGAGCAATGAGAAGAACCCAGGCCTCACACTCAGGGTCTGTCATGCTATGACTTAAAGGATGAAGACTTAATCAACACCCTTATAAACTAGCAGGGACAGGACACAGCTGTCTGGGTGAGCCTTCTGGCTCTGCTGAACGGCCTCATGTCCGCTGGCTCACAGAATCTGCCCCACTCCAATGGAGCTGGCTGTAGAAGTGTTTTGGCCTAAGCTTTCTTCATGTTCCCTAAGACATGACTTGGCTCACTCTGGACACCTACCAGCTGAACGGCATCCTTGACGCCATGGATTGAGAGCGCCTCCTGGGTGAGGAGGTGAAGAATCCGGTTGCTGTGTGCAGCCTCCTTCCCTCCTTTGAGTAACAAGCCGTTACCACTCGCAATAGCCAAGGCGGCCACCTGTAGATCAATGGGAGCAGCAGTGATCAAAGGGAAAAACAAGAGAAACAATAATGTGAGCATTTGTCCAGAACACTGTTTACTATGCTCACACTTTCACATCATCCCAGGGAATTAAAATTACCCCACTTTAAACCCAAGCCCCTCTGGGCATCATACTGAGGAACTAACCTCTACAGCTTCCTCAGTACCATTAGCAATCTGACCTGAATTCAGTAGTCAGGGCCATGAGGTTTCCAGCCACCTTGGCCACCATGAGGCCAAAGAAGCATTTGCGTCACTTGATTCTGTCCAGGTTGAGCAGCACTGTTGGGCACATTCTATTCTGATCCTGGAATTGGTTTTCATTTGTTTTGTTTGGTTTGTGGTGCTGGAGATTAAACCCAGGGCCTTATACATACCTGGAAAGTACTCTACCACTGAGTTACACCCAAGTACTAAGAGAATGGAGAAGACTAGAGCTCCTGTCAGCCCCGGACAGTCATGGAGGCGAGGGAGCACGTACTATGTGTGGTCTCCTGAGAGATGGGTTAGTTACCCTCCCCAAGCAGAGTTAGTGACACCAATCCTAAGGTTGAAGCTTACTTTTCTGAATTCTCTTGGGATAAATGATTTCATAGGGCAGGGAAAACAACTTTACTAAAAAACTGCTTGTCCACGTTCATCTTCAGGTTAGGAGTCCTTAATTCTGCAGATAAATGCATACATAGCATATTCTGCATCCAAATTTTAGGATTTGTAGATTCTGTATTGCCACTGAGAGCTAAGATCCCAGGGGGAGAAGCTTTGGCAGCAGAGAAAACCGTACTCCCTCAAGCAATCAGCTATGGTATGTGCCTAGTGGCAGGCACTCTGTGGACAGAGCCCTCACACACTCAGGACCATTTATCCTAGCACAGAGGAGTTTTACTATCACCTCTGGGCATTTCTACAAGGTAGGCATTTGGCTACCGGGGTGGTATGACAGTGTCAGCCAGGGGTCAAGGACAGACCTCCATGAAAGGGGAGGTCTTGGTGAAGCTAGTTTAAAGTCACGGCACAGAGAACCTCCACAGAGTGTTTCAGATTCCCATGGTCCCCCATGCCTTATACTCAAAGTGGGACTATTATCCTACTGGACAGTCCAGTTGAGTTTAAGGTAACCCAGTAACGCCATTCTCTAAGGCTACCTTGTGTTTCACAGCATGGTTGCTGGCAGGACCCTTATACCTGCATACATGTGTTCTCAACAATCCTTAAAGAGTGCTACATTCCAATTTCCATACACGTTCTTTTTTTTCTAATTAGTTTGCCTCCAGGAATCCATCTGAGACACTGATAAGCTAGGGGTCTTTTTCACATGAGCAAGGCCAGTTATTACATAAATGACTAGAACAGGCTAGCAAGAACTGGTTGTCAGAGAACAAAGAACACCATGAACTAAGATGTTTGGAAACTTACTTTCATGTTGCAGAGCCATGGATTGATCTGGGCTCCAGCAACAGCTCCATCCATACAAGTATGACAGGGTTTCAAGCGTATGCCAGGCCAGCCTGGACTACAATTCTATTTTTGCTTTCCATGTAATTGAATGACAGCTATACAACTGAGCCCAGCTTGTTATTGGTTGAAATGGAGTCTCCTAAACTTTTTACCTGAGTCGTCCACAAACCATAATCCTCTCAATCTCTGCTTCCTAAGTAGGTAGGATTATAGGCTAAACCACTGTGCCTAACCGTGTCAGTAATATTTACCTTTATAACATTTAATTTTCTTTCTTTCTTTCCTTCTTTTTTTTTTTGTTGGTTGTGGGGTCTGAACTCTGGACCTGGGCGTAGTCCCTCAGCTCTTCAGCTCAAGGCTAGTGCTCTACAATTTGAGCCACAGTGCCACTTCTGGCTTTCTCTGCTTATGTGGTGCTGAGGAATCAAACCCAGGGCCTCATGCATGTAAGGTAAGCACTCTACCAGTGAGCCACCTTCCCAGCCCTAACATTCAATTTCTTTTACTGTAAAATGGATATATGTAATTCCTACTTTAGAATTATTGGAAGAATCAAGAACACAAAATACCTTTGTGGTGAAAAAAAGGGCATCTCTCCCTTTCCTACACTTGCAACAGTCTTTAGGAGACTTACATCTGATGAATTATTCTAACTAAACTCCCCCTTACCTCCCCACGCCCCAGTTCCCCTTAATTAATCACAATCACATACCTGGGGTAGACAATCAGGGCGAGATTCAAAGATCACCAGTAGAACGCCAATTGGGACAGTCACTTGTTCTAGTTCGAGGTTTTTGGCAATTCGAGTTCGGCGTAAAACACGCCCGACACTGTCGTGTGAGGAGGCTGCGATCTGCCGCAGCCCGATGGCCAGGCTGTTCAGCTTAGATGTGGAAAGACTCAGGCGCTTCAGCAAGGGGGTTGCGAGTCTCCCTGAAATAGGGATGAGGATTTGTGATAAAGAGGTGGATCTAGGCAGGCTATAGCCATCCCCCTGATGTCTTACTGACCCATGTGACTGTATGGAACTCAGAGGAGTCTCATGCCATTTCCACAGGCTTTTCTGGGGAATAGCTTGGCAGTGTGAGCCATCCACACCTTGGGGCCAGCATTCCCAGTTCCAAAAGCTTAGCATTTGCATGAAAGACTGCATGCAACAAAGACAAGCATTTCATAATAGGGAGAAACTGGATTCGATCTCAAGATCCAGATGAGGGGCTATAATAGTCATCATGTATAATAATAAGCTGTGAAAAATGCCAACTAAGAAACAGCAGGTACAACATGACCCTACTACCAATGTCTGCAGACATATATGCACACACAGAGATGGCTGTAAGGTTTCAAGGACATTGAAGACCTGTCTGTCTTTATGATTGTAACTTTTTATAGTGCGTGAATTATTCTATAAGCAGCAACACAGGTATATCTTCTTCCAAAATTCAAAAGTTAAATTACAGTACACTCTTACACAGAATTTGAAGTAGTATATACACAGTGTAATTTTGTCTACACACAAAACATCACAAATCATTACGTGATTAATGCTGAGATGGGATTATGAAAAAAACACTCATTATTCTACCAACCATTGTAACATGCATATTAATCCATTTTCTTTACATTCCCTCATGTGCTAAGAACTGAGTTTTAATTATAGTGTATGTTTAATGCTGCATTCTAGGTTTTCATCTTATAATGCAAGTATGTTTTTCATGATACAAAACTTATTATTTTAGAAGTGCACTAGTGGCTCACATCTATAATCCTAGGTACTACTGAGATCTGAGGATTTTGGTTCAAAGTTAGCTAGCCAGGAAAGTCTGTGAGACTCTTATTTTCAATTAACAACCAGAAAACTGAGTGTCACTGTGGCTCAAAGAGGAAGGGCACTAGCCTTGAGGAAAAAGAGTTCAGAGGCAGCACCCAGGCCCTGAGTTCAAGCCCATAAACAACAAAAAAATAAAATGAAATACAATAAAAAATAAAAAATTATTTTAATCACTACTAAGTAGTCTGTTGAGTTTATACAACTTAGTGTACATAACCAAGTACATATTACTAGACATTCTGGTTATTTCCAATTTTTCAATGTGATAAATGATCTTGGGTTACCAAGCTTGTACTTTTTATTTTTTTGAGATAGGGTCTGCTGGCCTCAAACTCAAGATCCTCTTAGCTTAGCCTCCTAAGTAGTTGAGATTGATTATAGGCATGCTCCTCTGTAGTTGGCTTAATATTATAACTGTGATACAATATCTGTGCATCTTTATTGAGTACAATACAGAATGCAATATAGATATACCTGTAATAATCAAGTCAGAGCAATAAACATTTCCATCTCTTCAAACACTAATTTTAATCATCTGTGTGTCCTGTATATTTCCAGAGAAACATTATTAGAATCAGAATTCAGAGCCTATCAATAAGCTGTACAACCTAGATCATAGGTCTAGAGTTTAGTTCTTTCATTTTAATTGCAAAAAACTAGATATTTTCTTTTCTTTTTTTGCGTCCGGTCATGGGGCCTGAACTCTGGGCCTGGGCACTGTCCCTCAGCTCTTCAGCTCAAGGCTAGCACTCTACCACTTGAGCCACAGCGCCACTTCTGGCTTTTTTCTTTTTACTTATGTGGTGCTGAGGAATCGAACCCAGGGCCTCAGGCATGCAAGGCAAGCGCTCTACCACTGAGCCACCTTCCCAGCCCTCTTTTTTTCTTTTTTGAAGCCACATTTTATAGCTTGTATATTTTGTATTGTAAAAATACTGTACAGAGGGGTTAAAGTTACATGAGGAAGGTAATGAGTACATTTCCTATTGAGTGTTGTTACCTCCTCCTTTGCTTTCCCTTACCATCCCTTCCCTCCCCAAGAACTAGATATTTTCAAAGACTCCCATTTTTGAAAATATACCTTGACTTTCTAATAATACAAAGATTCAAGAGACTCTGTAAACTCCACTTCCAAGTGGTTTTGTTTTTATTTTTATTTTTCGGTCAGTTGTGGGACTTGAACTCTGGGCCTGGGCACTGTACCTCAGCTCTTCAGCTCAAGGCTAGCACTCTACCACTTGAGCCACAGCACCCACTTCCAGTCTTTTCTGCTTATGTAGTGCTGAGGAATCGAACCCAGTGCCTCATGCATGCAAGGCAAGCATTCTACCACTGAGCCACCTTCCCAGCCCCCTTCCAAGTTTTTTAAGAAATGAAAACAAAGCCAGGCACCGGTGGCTCATGCCTATAATCCAAACTATGCAGGAGGCTGAGATCCGAGGATCACGGTTCAAAGCCAGCCCAGGCAGGAAAGTTCATGAGAATCTTATCGCCAATAAACCACTAGAAAACTGGAAGTTGACTGCGGCTCAAGTGGTAGAGCACTCACCTTGAGCTGAAGAGCTGAGGGATGGTGCCCAGGCCCAGAGTTCAAGCCCCAGAACTGACCAAAAAAAAAAAAAAAGAATGGAAACAGGACTGGCAGTTATGCCTCAAGTGGTAGAATACTTGCCTAACAAGCACAAGTCCCTGAGTTTAATATATATACATACGTGTGTGTGTGTGTGTGTGTGTGTGTGTGTGTGTGTGTGTGTATGTATATGTATATATATAGTCAGCCAGGTGCTGGCAGCTCTTGCCTGTATTCGTAGCTACACAGGAGGCTGAGATCTGAGAACTGTGGTTTAAAGTCAGCCCAGACAGAAAAGTCTGTGAGACTATCTCCAGTAACCCAAAAAGCTGGAAGTGGAGTGCTATAGAACTCTAGTCTTGAGCACAAAAACTCAGGGACAGTACTGCGACCCTGAATTCAAGCCCCAGGACCAGTGCGCATGCATGCACACACGCACGCATGCGCACACACACGCACACACACACACACAATAAATCACTGGTGGCTCATGCCTGTAATCCAAACTACGCAGGAGGCTGAGTTTTAAGGATCAGAGTTCAAAGCCAGCCCAGGCAGGAAAGTCTGTGAGACTCTTACCTCCAATTAACCACCAAAAAGCTAGAAGTTCAAGCCCTAGGACTGGCAAAGAAGAATAGCTGATAAGCCTTACATTTAGGCTAAGGAGGCATATGTATTCAAGAGAAAAGGAAATTCAAGGCACAGTGAAAATTAACTCTATTACTTGAATGTGGAAAAGAAAGAAGAATCAAAGAAGGCTCTAAGTCCTCTGTGGTGCAAGTTCATCCATCCTGCCCATTCCCACTCTACCAGAACACCTAGTGCTCACTCTGTGAAGACTTCAAACTAGACTTCATGAACTAAGAACCCACCACTCATCACAGGCTGCACACACTATACTTATAAGCCCTTTAATGTGTATCTATGCTCGAATCCCAGGTCCATCTCTGACCATATGGTGTGGGGCAAGAGGCAGCATATCAGTTTCAGCTGCCCTTTTGTAAAGCAGGAATAATAAACAGTAGCTCCCTCTGACATGCTGTGTTGTGATATAGAAATGCAATCCTGTTGGTAAAGCCCTTTACATGAGGCCTATTAACAGAACAGCTTCAAGAACTGCTAGCAGGTTAGCTGAAATGCTAAAGCAATGAGGCTCTTTCCTTTCCTGATCCTGAACCTGCTACCACAGCCCCTACTCACCTGTGTGTGTGTGGGGGGGGGGGGGGGGGTTGGGGAGAGCATAGGTTTACTAAAGTATTCAAGAAGGATATAAGCACAGGAGGAGCTCGAAAAAGGTTACCTAGTATTCACCATGCACTGTGGGTACCGATGATGTGTAACGTAATTTCTTCTGTAACAAGCTTGCCTTTAGGTAAATTACTGGTAAAATGAAGAACAACAACAAAGAGAGATAAAACAGAAACTCTCCACAAGGGACTCTTTACCTTGTGCCTCCTCCAAGTCCTTTTTATTGGCTAACAGGATCTCATCTCGCTGATCTGTCAACAGGTCTGCCAGATGATGGATGATTTCTGCTCTCTAGAAGAAAGGCAAACCATTGAAAAAGAACCAATCAGCTACATTAATCCACTAAGACTGCACACCAGTGCACACCAGAAGGCCCAAAAGTGCCAGGCCTTGCCCCAAAAGCCAAAGTCACCACTGTAAACTCCTCTTACTTCCTGGAGTTCATATCCCACCACTGTGTTCCCCCTTGTTTACCAATATCCCAGTTTCTTCTTTCTGATCCTTTTCTTTTACCCTTCCCAATCAGTGTAACTAGTAAACCATGGCCCAGCAGTGGGAGCAAGACAGATTATACAATTTATCCATAAGATAGAGGGAAGAGATGGGAATGAGTGTCATATACATATCTTTACAAATTTAGGATTGACAACTACTTGATGAAGTTGATCAAAGAGGGGAGAAAAAAAAAAACTAAACTAAACTAAAACCAAGCCTGGAGAGATGCCTGAAGAGACTCTAGGTCTTCCTCCCTCCCAGACTGGGAAATGTAGCAAAGGACATGGTAATTACTGAAGGAGTAAAGCTAGGTTCCTACTTTGATTTCTTTCTTTCTCAATTTACAGTAAAATTTAAATTCTTATCCCTTCTCAGGCTAATCTTATATCTCCACTGCTCTCAAGTCTATCCTTACCTATGCCAGCTTAGAAAGCAGGAGTTTCCTGTGCCTTCCTTACCATGTCAAGCCTCACTGCATCTGCTGCTTAGAGTCTAATTCATGATAATCTGTTGTCACTTAGGCAGGGCATCAACTATGGCTCTCAGGCTCCCATTTCACAGGTGAGGCAGGGGAGACAATGGATGGGCAGAGTTACTTTTCCTACACTTCGATGCCTGCTACATGGCAGGAATAATAGGTAGCTTTCTTGGTTTCATCATATTCATGATGCCTTTGATCAAAACACTCAGGTTATTAAAATCTACCTAAGGGAAAGTAAAATTAAGAAAAAGAAAAAAGGCAGAGCAAACCTGAATGAGACCTGTAATTCAGATAACTTTGGATACTATATAGTAAGGTAGGATCAGCAGGCTTGACTGCTGTACTGAGTCATAAGCCTGACTTGCTTTGAAAACTAACAAAACCCTAGGTCCAATTTCTTACCTGCTCAGGTTCCAATGTGGCCAACATCCTCCCTCCAGATCGGGCCATTTCTCCCTGCTGTTCAACAGTAGGACCTGCAAGAATATGGACGTGCATCGGACCACAGCTGGCTCTGTCTCACGTCCCCAGCACCCAACACGCTTGCCACATGCAAGAGGCCCTGAGTCCTGGTGCCTGCTTCATATATGGCCAATGAAATGGCAAAAGAACATGGCAGTGTAGCTCAGGCATAAATAAACTTTCCTATACTGTTAGTATGCACAACATAATTTGTACCTTTTAGAGTTCCTCTCAACTCCACCTCAGCTTACTGGTCCTAATGTGTTTGCCTTTGTGAGCAGATCATAAGGCACTTCTTGAACCCTTGGTGAGCACATGAGAGAAATTCAAGCACATACCATATGTTACACACCTTTGTATCACTAGTGCTTACTAGCTTGGGGCATCTAGCCCAGACAGCATGTTTCTTGAAAAACTGGAAGCTTGTTTTTGAACCTAGTCATTTTGGAAAGGAAGCTTAACTAAACAGGAATAGTCAGAAGTTTACAAAAGTTAGTCAAAATCCAATTGTGAAAACAGTATTGAAAATTCCAGACTTCAGGACATTATTACTTCTGCAATCTCTATCCTAATGCTACAGTGTTACTACCTATCACCCACAGGCTTTGCAATCTTATAAAGAATGACTTACCAGCAGGCTTTACTTCCGAAAAGAAGGTGCCGACTTTCTTGCCTTCCACGATGTCTGTGATGACGTGTCCAGATACTTTTGGGTGGGTTCCGTTGGCAATAACAACAGATGTGCCACCTTGCAAAGCCCAGAGAGCTGCTTTCACCTAAGGAACAAGTTTGAGTCAAAGAAGAGATTCGGACCCAGCCCGTCACATTTTTGAACTCACAAAAAATATGTACAATTGAATTTTGAGTAAGTTAACACAGGAATGTTCTAACAGCTCACAAGTTGTGAAAAGATGTGCAGCTCAAATTCTTTCCCAGTCCAGCCTATCAGGTACTGACTGAGGATGAAACCTCTCCTTAGAGACTCTCGGTACAGGGCTCCTGACTTCTGCATTTTGTTACGTCTAAAATAATGACAGCTCAATGAACAGCCCTGACTTTGAGCCGAGTCTGATCCTAAGTCAATTTAGCTTTTCTTTGTTGTTGTTCAAATGAAGCTCTTGCTCTCATCACTACCACTGCTACATGATTCTGGGCCTTGAGACATGCAGCTTCTTAGGACAATTAATGGGAGAGAAAGAAATTTTGAAAAATTTCAAAAAATATTTGCGCTGATGATAGATGATGATTTATAAACTGAACATTACATAGTTCCTATCCTTGAGTTTATAACAGTAATAAAAATACATACTCAGATGATTTAACATAGCTACACAATATTCAGTAAGCCTGCATTTAGATATGTGCATATATGTAAAATATCAGAACCATTAATCTGCAAACCATTTTAAAAGTAAAAAGGATAAATGTTGTTCGGACTTTCTGACTGCTACAGACAGTTCAGGTACCCATCTTACCTTGGCTTCCATGCCACCCATTCCTACTCTAGACTTGGTTCCAAATGTCACAGACTGCTGATCTCCAGGATAAAATATATCAATCAGCTTTGCATCATCTGAACCTGGGGGGCTGTCAAAAAGGCCTAAAAAGTAGAGGAAAATCAGTGACACTGTTTTGATAGAAGTATGTGTCCCCTAGAAGAGACTCCCTAAGCACCTGCTAGGAGGAGAAAACCACTGTGCCACCACCTGCTTAACCAGAGAGGATAACAAGGATTCAGGAGTCATACTATGAAGCAGCTCCAGGACTCATCTGCTCACAGGCTCTTAGATCCTTTCCCAGCCTCTGAGCATAGCCATATCCTTGGCATGGAATTTATTAACCTGCTCAGAGTCCACTGTCAAATGCCCTCACCTCTACCACTGCTACTTTACTGTAAGTATATAACTGAAGGGGGGGGGGCTACTGTAGAAATGGCACAGAAGTAGTATGCCATTTAGTGAGACTGTTTCAGAGCAGGATAACATGTGAAACAGGTACTCATTAACTCTCACCATACCCTTTGAAACAGGCACTGATTTATACTCCCCATTTTATGAGTCAGTTGTGGAAGCGGGGCTGAGTCAGCAGGAAAGCTCATGACTCTTGGCATTCAGTCTGGATTTATCACCATAAAGCACATGTCCATTATGTAACTGAGCCAAGGAAAATGGATGTATACAATGCAAAGTTACAAAGCCTCACAATTTCACTTGACAGAAAGAGTAAAGACCTTAGAAGGGGAAAGGAAGAGAGAGAGAAGTCTGGAAAAAATGGGAGTCAAATCAAGACCTGAGGGAGGCCCAGGCAGGGAGGCACCGTCTGTGGCTGAAGGTCTTGTTAGGGGATGTCTTTGGTTGTAAATCACCACTTTTTCTTTATTACAGTATTGAACAGGGGGAAATATATATGGAAATCATGTCCACTATAAAACAAAGTAGAGCAAACTTTGAGCCTGTCACAAGCACAGGAAAAGGAAGACTAAACTACCCATAGCCTCTGTCTAGCTCAACTAGTATTCCACAGCTCCTCAGGATTTTGAGCTGATTTCTTCCCAGAAGGTACAGTCCTGTAAGCTGACAGGCTTGGACTGAGCAGCTATCTGCCTGATCTCCTTTGCAGCAGCCTCTTAACCCCACAACAGCAATTCAAAATTTAGATACTCTTCCAAGAATCAATATTTGGTAGATGACTAAAAAATCAACAGTTAATAGCCCAAGAATGCCAGTGATAAATTCTGGTGTTTAAAGCTGCAATCAGTAGAGCCTAGTTGCAATTGGGTTGTGAACAATGACTTTACAAACTCCTGTCCTTTACCTGCCCAGGCAGTGTAGGAGAAATAAAAGGTAGTTTTTCTATGAATTTGGATACACTATTTAAGTGATCTGAACTTAATTTTTAATGTCTTCATTTGTGAAACTGGACTTAACTATATGCTTTGTAGGGTTACTAGCAAGACTGAATAAACTAACAGCACCTAGCGCATACTATTTGCATGCAGAAGAAATTTGATAAACACCTGCCAATTAATCAACATACCTTCTTTTCCAGGCTGGCTCATACTCAACTTAGCTGTTCCTATCCCGAGTCATCAAATTTCAGGGGGTAAACCAAGTACCAAGGGTTCTCATAGGTAAAGATGCAGACATACAGAAAGGGTATCTGACTGGCTACAGAGCAGAGACAGATGAATTTACCTGTACCTAGCTCCTTCCTCACAGATCTCTGTTATACTACAGTATAAAATGGAAAACAAACAAGTCCTGCCTACAATGTTAACCTGCCTTGGGTGTGGGTTGGAAATTAAGCAAGGGTTTTCTGACCTCTTACTCTTAGGAGGGTAATGAAGAATTAGGAATCCTAGATGTTTGGTCTATTTTGGCCAAAACTAATTTTTAATGGGTATGTCAAAATGCAGATTGGGAACACATTAAGAAGGTGAGGAAACTGAAAATCAAACTGGAGCCAAGAGGAAGGGAACTGCAAAGAATAGAGTAGTAGCTAAGGGTGGTTGTTGGGATGGGGGTGGGGGGAGGGAGATGGGAAGGGATGGGAAGGGGAAACAAAGGAGGAGGCAACAATGCTTGATAAGAAATATACTCATTACCTTGCCCTTGTAATTGTAACCCCTCTGTATGGTATTTTCACAGTAAAAAAAAAAAAAAAAGGGTGGTGGCTATGAAGACTATTAGTTTTTTCCATAGTGGTTCTAAGTTAAAATTAGCTGTCCCATGATTTACATTAAAAAACTTTGATTTACAAGCTGGGTGCCAGTGGCTCACACCTGTAATCCTAGCTACTCAGGAGGCTGAGTTCTGAGGATCATGGGTTCAAGGCCAGCCTGGGCAGGAAAATCTGTGAGACTCTTATCTCCAATAAACCACTCAGAAAACCAGAAGTGGAGCTGTGACTCAAGTGGTAGAGCACTCGCCTTGAGCTGAAGAGTTGAGGGACAGCGCCCAGGATCAGAGTTCAAGCCCTACCGACAAAAAACAAAAACAAACAAAAAAACCACAAAAAAAAAAACACCTTGATTTACAGAAGTACCAATTTCTTTCTCATTAGGATGCCTACAATACAAAAAAGCAGATAACAACAACTGTTGACAGGGATGCTAAGACTCTTATATACTTCTAATGGAAATGTAAAATGGTGCTGTGACAAATGTGGTAGCTCCAAAGAAGGCTTTGTAGACACAGTTGCCATATGAATCAAGAATTCTATTTTCTCTTCTTGAAGTGCTGGAGGTAGAACTCAAGACTTGTGCATAATAGGCAAGTATTCTACCACTGAGCTTTACCCCCAGCCCAATTCTCTTCAATGAAATAAAAACATGCTTGCCCCTAATTACATGAATGCATTATTCCTAACAGCACAAATTTCCACCAATAGTTGAATGTATAAGCAAAATGTATCATATCCATAGTGGAATATTATTTACCAATAAAAGGAAATGGAGGGAATGGGTGAATGGAGGAGGGATGGGTAAAAATGTTAAAAGAGGTGATGTTGATGAAGATATATTATCTTCATAAACTGTTTTGTTAAATAGTAACTCCTTTGTACGAGTACTTGAAGATAATTTAAAAAATTTAAAAGAGGGGCTGGGAAGGTGGCTCAGTGGTAGAATGCTCACTTTGCATGCATAAGGCCCTGGGTTCGATTCCTCAGCACCACATAAGCAGAAAAAGCTGGAAGTGGGTGCTGTGGCTCAAGTGGTAGAGCGCTAGCCTTAAGCTGAAGAGAAAGAGCTGAGGGACAGCTTCCAGGCCCAAGTCAGGCCCCACGACTGACCAAAAAAAAAAAAAAAAAAATTAAAAGAAATGAAGCATTGATGTCTACTATAAATGTGAATGAACCTTGAAAACTACACTAAATGAAAGAAGGCAGTTACACAGTGTGCAGTTCATTTATACAGTGTCAGGGAACAGGAAAATCCATAGGAAGAGAGACTGTGCACTGTCTAACGTTGAGGAGTTGGTAAAAGCGGGAACATCAGTTAATGGGGTGTGAGATTCCTTGTTGGCATGATATTAACATTCCATAACTGATTGCTGGGATGGCTGCATGAGTGTGTAAATACACTAAAGATTGCTGAACTGTACATTTGAAATAGGTGAGTTGTATAGCAAGTGGATTCTGTTTTTGTAAAGCTGGTATAAAATCTCAAAAGCACCTGGAAATAGTATTTCAGCCTTCAAATTGCATCTTCCAGACTTGACCCACCCTCTTCGAGTCACAAAAACTCTTTGTTAGACTATATGGCTCAGAAAGTAACTGTTGTTAAAAAAAAAAAAAAGGTGAAAGGCCTCAGACAAGGAGGGACACTCATGTATTCACACAGGAAGATAAAAGGAAGGTATGACTTTGTACCTTCTACATCTGAAAGGACAATCAAGAGGTCAGTTTTCATTTCCACAGCCAGACGGGCAGCCAGGCTATCATTATCTTTAACACTAATTACCTAGAATGCAGGGAAAAAAGCAGCAAGTGAGTGAGTTATGCAGTCCAAAAGAAGTTCCCAGAACCATCCCAAGAGGTTGGCAGGCAAAACCAATGACCCTGAGGAGGTGGATGACAGCTCCCACCCTTCTGCCTGAAAAACTTACAATACTTACTGGCAACCCCAATTCCAGACATGCAGCCTTCTATCCACTGGCACACAAGCCATGCTCACAGTGCAGCCTAAGACACTGCCTCACCCAGTGAGTGAAATTCCCCAATCTCAGAAGAGCTCCTATAGGGACAGCTCTGTGATGCCTCTTCTCTCCTAATTCCGCCACCTTGCTCATGCCAAACTAGCAGTGTTAGTACATGCAGCGCAGTATGCATTAGTATTGCCAGCATGCTCAACCCTTAAGAATACTTTACCCACATTTACCCCCTGCAGATCACTGTTGGGCTCGGCCGGTGGTACAACAGCATCATTGGTGTTGACAATGGGGACAATGTTCATCCGGAGGAGTTCGTGAAGTGTCCCATTGAGATTCCGGCGCTTCTGCTCATCATGGAAATCTAAGTTGGTCACTAAAATCTAAAAGGATTAAAAAAATACAAAATGTAGTAAGGATGAAATGTAATGAGCCTAATGAACTTCCTACAAATAACATATAAGATGCTCATAACCGGGGAGACAAACTTCAGACTTTTGGACTCCACACAGACTGGAATGAAACATATTTTCAGAGCTGGGTGCTGATGGCTCACACCTGTAATCCCAGCTACTCAGAAGGCTGAGATCTGAGGACTGCAGTTCAAAGCCAGCCCAGGCAGGCAAGTCTGTGAGACTCTTATCTCCAATTAACCACCAGAAAACTGGAAGTGGCAAGGTGGCTCAAAGGGGTAGAGTAGAAGAGCTCAGTACCTAGCCAGAGTTCAAGTCCACGACCGACAACAAAACAAAACCCAGAAAACTCCTGATGCTTATCCAGTTCTTTCAGGCCTTCTGCCCCTCTTCCCCACCAAGTTACAATTATCTGGAAGATTTATTTATGGATGTTATCAAATCTCACCCACTTAACAAAACTAGGAAAACTGATATGTCTTTAAAGGGACACCGAGAGGATTAGTGACTGTCTAGTAATTTGAAAAATATTTCTGTATCTATCCATAGTAAACACTTGTATATCTGATGAATGAGTGAATGAACAGTTTTGGCCTTCATGGAAAAGTGCATTAGACAACATGGAGTAGCACTATTTTATCAATGTTCCTGCTCTGAAGCAGAGCATTATGCTTTGGAAGAACTGTTTGAGGATGTGGAATTCTAAAAGTGAGCCTTTAGCCACAAGCTGAGGGAGGAGCTGATTAGAAGGTATGTTTTCTAGCTTGAATCAGAGTTTTAGGAAAAGTTTAACAGGAGAGGATAGCAAGAAACAAAATGGTAGTAAATCCTGAAGCTCAAGAACAACTGTTCATTGGTGTTTAAGAAAAAGGGCCTTGCTATAATGTAGCAGCTGAAGCAGCAAAGACCTGAGTGATTTGACAGGAAGAAGGGTATTGAAACATTCAGAGCAGGGATGGTTAAGTCCTATTCTAGAGTTGGGGTGATGAGAATAAAGTGTTAACATGACTGGGGGAAATAATTCACTAATTGGACAAAAAATTTGCTGAGTTCCTTTGAAATGCCAGCCCTGTGCCAGCTGCTGATTTGGGAAATGATGGAATGCAGCATATTATTTTATAAGGAAAGATCATGAACTACTTTCTAGAAAGGTTTAGCTCCATAGGAAACGGAATCAAGTCAAAGCTGAGCATACAGATTTCAGTCATGTGGTGTACGACCAGACAATGAATATAGTATGTAGGTGAGAGAGGCAAGCAGAAGTCTAAAGATCTAGTCTGTCACTAGAACAGTTTCATAAACAGGGGCTAAGGATCTCACTCCAAAGGCAGATGAGAAATTTGTGCCCAGACTAGGCCAACCAGCTGAGATGCAAATCAGTTTGTGTCCTTTTAAAATTTTCAAACAGCCAACCACTGGTGGCTCACCTCTGTAATCCCAGCTACTCAGGAGGCTGAGAGCTGAGGATATCAGTTCAAAGCCGGCCTGGGCAGGAAAGTCCATGAGACTCTTATCTCCAATTAACCACCAGAAAACCAGAAGTGGTGCTGTGGCTCAAGTGGTAGAGCACTCACCCTGAGCTGAAGAGCAGAGGGACAGCGCCCAGGCCCGGAGTTCAAGCCCCACCACTGACAACAACAACAATAACAACAACAAAACTTCCAACAGTTGTACAACTTATCAATTTATGTGTACAATGTAGTTTCGCTTCTAAGAAGCAGAAATAAGTTACTGTACTTAAGTCTCAGCTTGAGGGGGTGGAGGGGAACTTGAGTAGTTTTCAAAAGCTAGTGATAATAGTCATCTATACAAGTCCACTAAAGAAAACATGGGGCCATAGGATAAGGTGCAAAGAGCGAAGGCTGATAAGAAGATGATGGCAGGAGAGGAAGGGCAAAGCAGGGGAGCAGGGGCCCCAGGCACTGGTGCTTGCTGGCAACTGGAGGGAACAGAGCTCTTTCTACCTTGGTATTAGTGCAAACACTAGCTGATATGCACTGGCATTTAGTGCTATGGTCAATTCAAACAGCATAACAAACACTCTCAAAAAGCATCAATCCTGGCAGGAGGGCTGTGGGGGGGGGGGGGGATATTAAAAATGCATAGCTCCTGGATCTAAGTTCCCACACTTGACTTTAGGCACATAAAAAAACAAAACATAACAACAAAAACTCAAAGTGTCACTGGATTGTGGAGAAGAGAGAGTTGTATTTATTTATTTTTTTGTCGGTCGTGGGACTTGAACTCTGGGCCTGAGCACTGTCCCTGCACTCTTCAGCTCAAACCAAGAGCTCTACCACTTGAGCTACAGAGCCACTTCCAGTTTTCTGGTGGTTTATTGGAGATATGAGTCTCACGGTCTTTCCTGCCCGGGCTGGCTTTGAACCTCGATCCTCAGCTCTCAGCCTCATGAGTAGCTAAGATTACAGGCGTGAGCCACCAGCACCCAGCTTCTATTGTATTTATACTAACACTACCACCAACAAATAACACTAGGATTATAACCTTAAGTGACAAAGAGACAAACCCAGGCCTTTCTATTACTAGACATTGAAGGTGACAACTGTGAAAATGATGGAGAACCAGAAAAACAACATGAAAGGAAGACATGAAACTTGAAACAATCAAGAGTGGTAGCAGAAGCTTGTAATCCTGGCTACTTGAGAAGACACTATTCAAGGCCAGCTGGGAATAGAAATTCAAACTCTGTCTCAACTAGTGGCTGGGTGCAGTGGAGTGTTCCTGTAATTCCAGAGATATAAGGAAGCACAAGTAGAAAGATCAAAGCCAGGGAAAACAGGACATAAAAGGATATTACCTCAAAAGAGGCTGGAGAAGTAGGCTCAGTGGTAGAGCCTACCTAACAAGTATAACCCCCAAGTTCAGCCTCTTGTACTGTCTTCTCCCAAATCCTGCCTCCCCCCAAGAGAAAAAAAAAACCCAAATGAGAATCAATGTATATAGAACAATTTTGCCTATGTAAAATAACATCTGACCAGAGTACAAAAAGCATAAGGGCTTGAAAATAACCCAGGGAGTAAAGATTGTTTTTCTAGTTGTGCTATGAAGTGACTTCTGTGTGGATGTAAGTATATACCTCAACAGCCGAAAAAAATAACAGTTGAAAACATTTCAGGAAATTTAATAATGAAATAATGTAGAAATAAAGTTTGAGGTAATCACACAAGATTTCTAAGTGCCATGAGAACTGGAATCTTGTCTAGTTGGTTTACCACAGTATCCCCCATGCTCACAGACTGGTTGGTATACTACAGGTGCCCAATAAATGTTTCCCTTATGAATGAAAGGCCAACTAACAATTAGCATTTCTCTTTCCAAAGCTTAACAAGTACCTACTATAAAATACAACCAGGTGTCAAGAGAAGCAAGTTACCTGAAATCAAAAAGGCCAGCAAAATGAACGACTGACTTTTTTATTTTTTTTGTCAATTGTGGGCCTTGAACTCTGGGCCTGATAGCTGTCCCTCAGCTCTTCAACTCAAGGTAAGCACTCTACCACTTGAGCTACAGCACCAGTTTTCTGGTGGCTTATTGGAGATGAGTCTGGCCTTTTTTGCCTGGGCTGGCTTTGAATTATGATCCTCAGATCTCAGCCTCCTGAGTAGCTAGGATTACAGGCGTGAGCCACCAGCACCCAGTGACATCTGACTTTCTATGGTCAGCAGCTAAACACTTGCTACTAGGTACTGTCCTGAATACTTTTCATATATTTTCTCATTGAGTGCTTCCAAAAACTCAGCAGGCACCAATATCCTCATTTTTCAGATCAGGAAAACACTTAGAAGACACCTCATGTGTTAGGGAGTGATAAGGCTGAGACTATTATATCCTGTCATGGGGCTATAGACCTCTGTTTATAAGCCTCTTGTTTCACAAGACTCTCTCAGGGATACCCATTCTCTTACCTGGGCAGCACAGATGCTGTACTGGGTAAACATGGCTTCGTACAAGGCCATCAGCCCACTCTGTCCGGCGGCAGCACAGGCTCGAGCCTCCAAGACTGGAATTGCCTGTAATCCACCAATCAGATAAAGTGTGGTTGGGAAAGGGAAGAAGACGCAAGGATAGCTCTGTCTCAGGGTTGGGAAAACAGCGCTCACCATCTCTTTCAGTTGGTTCTGTCCTGAATGCAGAGCCTGTCGCACACTTTGAGACAGAAGGATCTCATGGCGTAAGCGCTGCTTGCCAAAGGCAACAGCTCCACTAGTCACAAGTATCATCTCTCGGCCCTGATTCTGCAGCACTGATACCTGGCATCAAGACAGGGGAAGGTTAGAGCATCTGCCCCAAGTCCACATTCCAGTGTACCACCCTCCCCAATGCACTACAAGTCACTGTACCATCTCCTTCCTCTCTAGGTAGGAGGATGACAATGGGTTGATGTTCAAATTGTTGCATCTACATCCAGGGGAAGCCACAGGCCAGTGCCTGAGCCCATCTTAGATGCCTGGGACAAGGAGGCTGACTGTGTATCAAGCACTGCTCTGACTGCTAGAGCCTTTCCATCAGGCCTGCAGCAGCCCTAGCAGAAGAGCTGGTGACCTAAGCAAACCTTTACCATGTTTCTCCTATGCTAAAATTGTTCATCTGTTTTGAGATGGAAGGCCAACTGCTCTACTTGGCTCCAGAGCCTGGCCTACACAAATGATCCGCTTTATTTTCCATTCTCCCTGTTGAGCACCACTGCTCTGCAGCTCAAGTCCTTGGCCTCTGTGTGCCTTCCACCTGGAATCCATCCTAGTGCCTGTCTGTCCCTTCCCTAGAACACCAGAAGCTCAGGGGCACCAGTCACACTGTGCACCTGGACCCTTATTGCTCTGTTGCCCAGGCTGAGTCCCTTGTAGGAAGGCCTAAGAATAACCATATTCTCATTAGACTTTCCCGTCTCTGGAGCTGTCAGCCACTGTCATTTGGGTTCACTCACTTGGATCTTTACTGCCTTGAAAAACCACTTTCCTGTTTTAAGAGTGTCTGGCTTCCCAGGACAGTGACAACAGTTAAGAGTTCAGTTATGTCCCTCCCAATGTCTCCTTGCCATGCTTTGAATGTGTTGGAACTTTTATGCAACAGTGTTGGGATGGGGGCTTAGTGGGAGGTGCTCATGAATGATTAATACATTATAAAAGAGCTTGATTGGCCTTTATACCATTTAGCAAGAAGGCCCTTACCAGATGTGGCCTATCAATCTTATACTTCTCAGCTTCCAGAACTATTAGCCAAATACATTTCTGACATTATAAACAGCCAAATTGGTATGTTGTTATAGCAGCATGAAATGCACTCATCTACTCCGTAGAAAATATTTACCGAATGACCCAATGGACTCAATCATGAAAGAAGATTTGATAAGGTCTTCTTCCATCAAGTTCAGGTGAGCAGTTCCCTAATACTAACTCATCAGCAATTTTGCCTCTTAATTGTTAAATTTTGTGTATTAATAAAATGCTTTATTGAGGGGCAACTTGTTTATTTTCTTTTTATACAATGTATTTCACTGTTGTTTTAGAGGTGATATACAGTGGGGTCACCTTTACATACACCTGGAAATAAGTAAAGGCAATGACATACAAAGGGATTACAGTTACATCAGTCAGGTAATGAGTACATTTCTTTTTGGACAATGTCAGTCCTTTCCTCCCTCTCTCCAAATTTGTCTTTTAAAAACTAAATGTATGATTATCGAGGATAAAGCTGAGTTACAGTTGTCATGGAAAAACTTCAGCTCATTTCTGGGTACTCATCTCTGATTACAAATCAGAATAACCTGGAAACCTAACCTTAAAAAAATGGAATTTAGGGGCTGGGAAGGTGGCTCAGTGGTAGAGCGCATGCCTTGAGCTGAAGAGCTGAGGGACAGCGCCCAGGCCCAGAGTTCAGGCCCCATGACCGGACCCCCCCCCCCCCAAAAAAAAATGGAATTTGAAGCTTAGGATCTTTTTTTTTTGCCAGTCCTGGGGCTTCAACTCAAGGCCTGGGCACTGTCTCTGAGCTTCTTTTGCTCAAAGCTAGTACTCTACCACTTGAGCAACAGTGCCACTTCCAGCCTTTTTTGTTTATGTGGTACTGAGGAATTGGACCCAGGGCTTCATGCATGCTAGGCAAGCACTTTACCACTAAGCCACAATCCCAGCCAAACTTTAGGATCTTGTGTCCACTAGGTAGTCACTCTACCACTTGAGCCATACCTCCCATTCTTTTAGCTTATGTTATGTTATTTTTGAATAGGGTCTTAACTTTATGGCCAGGCCAGACTGGACCATGATCCTCCTATTTATACTTCCAATACAGAAGAGATGACTGGTTAAGATGGGGGTGTTGTAAACTTTTTGTCTGAACTAGCCTTGAGCTGCAGTTCTCCTAGTCTCTGCTTTCCAAGTAGCTAGGGATTGGAAGTGTGATCCACTGCACCTGACCTCACTTTACAAACACAGACAGTTGAATCCATCCCAAATATTTGAAATGGCTGGATGTGAAGCTCAGGCACCTCCAGTTTCACAGATGATTTTAATGCACAGCATGGCTTAAGAATCAATGGCGAGGGCTGGGAAGGTGGCTCAGTGGTAGAGCACTTGCCTCACATGCATGAGGCCCTGAGTTCGATTCCTCAGTACCACATAAGCAGAAAAAGCTGGAAGTGGCCCTGTGGCTCAAGTGGTAGAGTGCTAGCCTTGAGCTGAAGAGCTGAGGGACAGCACCCAAGCCCAGAGCTCAGGCCCCACAACCAACCAAAAAAAAAAAGAATTAATGGCAAAAAAGGGCATGCATCAAGAGACACAGGGCCTGTCCAGCAAACAGTGTCATGAAAAAGAACTGCAGACACACAGATCCTATCACCAAGAAGTCTGAGGGATGAACAGCCTGGCACCAGCTCTACTGCTTGACATCACTTTCTACTGCCATGGGACGCGGTCTCTCCCTGTATTCACATGGGAAGAGGTTTTCTAATTAAGTTAAAGCTATTGCACTCAAATCAAGATTTTTTTTTTACAAGTTGACAGCAGGAAATCCCATTTCATGAAGCTCATCAGAATTTCTCATCTTGGCAATTACCTGCTCAACAATAGAGGCCAGACGCCCCAGAGCCAGGCCACACTCATCCCCTCGGGTCACCACGGCACTGCCCAGTTTCACCACGATTCTCTTGGCATGCTTCAGCTCACTGCGGTGGGCAAAGGACTTGCCATGCGTACGACTGAGGGGTACCGTGATAAAGGGGATGTTGCTCCAAGAACGGACATGTGTGACAGCGGGAGGCTGGACACGATCTGTATTCCCCAAACAAAGCCAAATAAAAGAAAGAAAAAAGAGACTATAGTTTCCAGTGAAATTCTGAATTCACAGTATCAGCCATCCACCAAAAATAGCTTTACATCATTACCTGAGTGAAACCAGTATATCAAACTATACCTAAGTTAGGCATGGTGGTACATGTCTATAATCACAGCACTTAGGAACATGAGGCAGAAGGACCAGGAGTTCAAGATACCATGTCTCAAAAAAGAGCCAGTGCTGGTGGCTCATGCCTATAATCTTAGCTACTCAGGAGGCTGAGATCTGAGAATCATGGTTCAAAACCAACTTCGGCAGATAGGTTCTTGTGAGTAGTTAGAAATTAACTACTCACCAGCCAGAAGTGGCACTGTGGCTCAAGTGGTAGAGCACTAGCCTTAAGCACAAAGAGGCTCAGGGATAGCACCCAGGCCCTGAGTTCAAGCCCCACAACTGACACACACACACAAAATCCTCCAAACTATACCTATCCAAACATGGTGGTACACACCTGTAACGCCAGTTCTCTAGAGACTGAGGCAGAAAGATCTCAAGTTTGTGGCCAGCATGAGCTACATAGTGATACCCTTTCTCAGAACAAAAATGAAACAGACAAAAAACCTGAACTATATGTAGCATGCTCTCATTCTACTTCTATTCAGAGTCCCATCCAGAACCCTGTCACAGGCACATTCAAACACAGTGGTAATGAGTATAAATAAAATAATCTTTTCTGAAAACATACTGGTAAAATACAAGATTTTAAAGTGTCCAGTTTTCTCATGCCACATTCCATGTTTAAAATATATTCTAGAAGCCAGGTGCTGGTGGCTCACATCTGTAATCCTAGCTACTCAGGAGGCTGAGATCTGAGGATCTCAGTTCAAAGCCAGCCCAGGCAGCAAAGTCTAAAACTCTTATACCAATTAATCACTAAAAAGCTGCAAGTAAAGCTGTGGCTCTAGTGGTAGAGCCCTAGTCTTGAGAACAAAAGCTCAAGGATAGTGCCCAGGCCCTGAGTTCAAGCCTCAGGATGGACATTAAAAAAAAAAATCTGACCTTATTCACAATAAGCTTGCCATCTAGCTCCTGGTACCCTGTTGCTCAGACAAGGAGAACCCATGATCACATGGGGCCCTGGCATCCTTGCTACATCCACAGGTGCACTGTCCCCTTGCTAGGGGAAGTTGTCTGGGCTTCCCTCTTCACTACCTTAGTTAAGTACTTCAGTCTTCAGGGATACCATCCTAAACAATGTGCACACCTAAGCCTAGTTTCAAAGTTGTACACATGCAGGTTTGGTCTCTGTAACTTTATAGGTGAAGAGACTCCCTTGGGTTTGGCCCTGTGATCCTCAGTAGTACTTGCAGAAGTCAGTGCAGAACTAAGATGAATCTCTTTGGAAGCTGTTAGGACGACACCTGCTAGCCATGTGCCTCTGATGGCCACTGCAGGGCCTGTCTTGTTCTACAGAAGGGTATGGGCAGACAGTGCCAGCTTCCAAGTCCAGGTGATCAAATGGCAGAAGCCAATCAGGACCCCGCAGCCTGGCTAGCATGAATGAGAGGGGTTACTCACAGTCTGTATCAGAAAAGGGTGTTGGCTCAGAGCCCAGCAGCTGCGGGTCATTTTGACTGCAGACAATTGGGTCACAGCATATTACAACTGACAAAGTTCAAGAGGAGGTCACAACTATCAGCAAGGTTCCAAGTGGATGAAAAAGTAAAGTCCAGGGGGGCTGGGGGGGTGGGAGATGGGAAGGGGAAACAAAGGGGGAGGCAACAATGCTTGATAAGAAATGTACTCATTACCTTGCCCTTGTAATTGTAACCCCTCTGTATGGTATTTTCACAATTAAAAAAAGAAAAAGTAAAGTCCAGTAGGTCCTAGTATTAAGGAGTGCAGGAATTTGGGGAGTTGGTTGGCAGTGCCATTTACTTTCCCAGACTGGCTCTATCTTTCTTGGGAACATCCTTTATGTTCTATAGTGTATGAGGCTTTTTACAGTTAGCACTGAGGACTGTTATGGCTTGGACCTGACACGTGCTAAAAGGTTGGTGGCCAGGCTGTGGTGTCACTGGGAGGCAGCATAACCTTGCAAAGGTAGGCAACCTTCATCTGGCCCACAGACCCTATAAGGCCCATGGAATCATGGGGTACAATGTAATGCTTTTCACTAGCTGCCTGTATATCTGCCTCTACGGTTAACTTTGTGTGACCTGTAATGGTGTTATAAACATTCAAATGGTGCTCAGTACTGGTGTTTCATGCTTGTAATCTCAGTTACACAGGAAGTTGAGATCTACAGTATCTTAGTTCAAAGGGAGTATGAGCAGAAAATAACCATCAAAAAGCTGGGTTAGAGGCTGGCTCAAGTGGTAGAGTACCAGCTGAGCAAACAAGCTGGATGACAGCAAGGCATTAAGTTCAAAACCCCAGTGACACACAATAATATTTTTGAAAAAAATATACATACTTTAAAAAAATTCTAATGGCCCTTACCAGAGAAAAAAGGTCCCCATCCATGCTTTAGGTGGTGGGAGCTAGTGGGAGGAAGTTGATGTCATGGGGGGTGTACCCACGAAGAGCATAGTAGGACTCCAGCTCCTCTTCTCTCTCTTTGCTTCCTGGCCACCACGATACAAACAGTTCCTTGCTCACACACTTCCACCATGGCAAGTTACCTCACCACAGGCCCAAGGGCATCAGGGCCAGGAGACTATAAACAGAAACCTTAGAAACCTTTCCATACTTTAACTGATTTTTCTCAGGTATTTTGTCACAGTGATAAGAAGCTGACTGATACAAGGAAAATCTACAACATCTGCATGAACAATCAGGCTCTAAGTCCCTAAGTCAATCTTTTTCTCTAGTAGGTCTGAGGAGATAATAAGTGTGGAGGGGTGGGAAGATGGTTATCCATACTCTTCAAAAGTGCTATGGGTTATACGTCAGTAAAGTCCTTTATCTCACCAGGATCAGTAATCAATGAAGCTGTCTTTGAAGCCACAAGAAGGGACCTAGCATGACTTCCCTCCCATGTTGTTGTTTTTTTCTATATACCTTTTCACTTTGCCTACCTTATTTTCTGCTCCTCTGCTCAGTATGTCCAGTGAATATTAAAAACACACACACTACAGAAATCATATATGGTATATATACTGTATTAGTCCTAGATAGCATAGCTACATATAACTCAATATCTCTATCTGCTCACTTGCTACCTTATCTACTCCATAAGGTCGTTATGAGAGAAGGAGCAAGTTAATGAATAAGCAGGAATTGGCACAAAGTAAACACTCAACATTAGCTGGGATTCTAAGAACATGTTAGCCATCATTATCATCACTGTTTTGAGACACAGTGTCTCCCTAGAGGCTCAAGTACTGAAGCCTTGGTACCCCGCTGGTAGCACAACTGAGAGGTTATTCTTCCATAGGGTATTAACTTCACTACAGGATTTATCTGCCGGGTGCCAGTGGCTCATGCCTGTAATCCTAACTACTAAGAAGGCTGAGAGCTGAGGATCACGGTTCAAACCCAGTCCAGGCAGGAAAGTCTGTGAGACTCTTATCTCCAATAAACCACTAGAAAACCGGAAGTGGTGCTGTGGCTCAAGTGTAGAGCGCTAGCCTTGAGCTAAAGAGCTGAGGGACAGCGCCTAGGCCCAGAGTTCAAGCTCCACGACTGACCAAAAAAAAAAGGATTAATCTATTGATGAGTTCATAGCAGAATGGGCTGTTAGCAGGTGGGTCTAGCTGGAGGAAGCTTGGTGGGGACATGCCTTTCAAGGACAAATTTCATCTCTGGCTCCTTTCTCTCTCTTTAATTTCTTGTGGCTATGAGAACAATTTCCCCCCACCATGCCTTTCTTCCATGCCACCTTGAACAGGACTGAAAACAATGAAGACAGTCACCCATGGGCTGAAACACCCAAACTATATAATCATGAAGTCATTCCTCCTTTAGGACGAGTTTTGTCATAGCAGAGAAGCTTTATGCATTATTATTCCAACATTACCAGATTACAAAATGCCCACAATCGTTTGCAGTTTCTACCATCAACAGGTGGAATCTATTTGGCTACTCCTTTGATCTGGGCTGGCCTGGTGACCTCTTGGACCAGGACAATGAAGCAGAAGCAACACTGCATACATTTTTGGCATAAGACTCAAGAAGCATTGCAACTTCCATTCTTGCTGTTGTTGGGATCCCACAGAACATGTGAAGAAGCCATGGACATCCTTTAGCTTGCAAGGCTGGAGTCCATATGGAACACTGATGAACCAGGATCCCACAAGGGGCCCCCTGGTCCTCAGTAATCAGCGCCAAGCCAGTCTGAGAGCTGACACAAACAACTGCAAGCTAAGCCTGGTCCAAAATGCCAACCCACAGAACTGTGACCTCTCTATACACACACAGTCACTGTTTTAAGTCAGTATTCAATTTTAAGCAATTAAGCTTGTTTTCAAGCTCAAGGAGGTTGGCTCTAGATCCTCAACTTTTAACTCTTCTACTCTTACACCAATATGAAATAAATTTTTCTAGATGATGAAAAGCAACTCATCTTACAGTGAGACCTAGAGATAGACTACTGGTAAGGTTTTAAGCCAGGTGCAAATGGCTCATGCCTGTAATACTAGCTACATAGGAGGCTGAGATCTGAAGATCATGGTTCAAAGCCAGCCCAAATAGACAATTCTGAGAAATTCAACTAACCAGCAAAAATCTGAGAAGTAGAGGTATGGTTCAAGTGGTAGAATTCAAGCCTTGAGAAAGTTGAGCAAGAGTGTGAGGCTCTGAGTTCAAGCATTAGTGCTAGCACACATAAAATAAGTGATATCAAAGAGATGGCCAACTCAAAATATTATGAACAACTCTTCAACAGATGAAGATGAGAAATCTGGTATCCATAGTTCAAAAAATGAAGCTGGGTGCCGGTGGCTCACACCTGTAATCCTAGCTACTCAGGAGGCTGAGATCTGAGGATTGCGAGTCAAAGCCAGCCTGGGCAGGAAAGTCCCTGAGACTCTTAACTCCAATTAGCCACAGAAAACCAGAAGTGGTGGTGTAGTTCAAGTGGTAGAGTGCCTTGAGCTGAAGAGCTGAGGGACAGTGCCCAGGCCCAGAGGTCAAGCCTCACGACCGACAAAAAAAAAGGAACCTAGACCTTAATTTTATACTTCATACAAAACTTAACTCAATGTATATTGAAGTTAAATGTAAAATGTGAAATTATAAAAATTTCAGAGAATAGGAGAAAATTTTCATAACCTAAAAATATATGTACAGATTTCTTAGAGTTAAATGTAAAATGTGAAATTATAAAAATTTCAGAGAATAGGAGAAAATCTTCATAACCTAAAAATATATGTACAGATTTCTTAGAGTTAAATGTAAAATGTGAAATTATAAAAATTTCAGAGAATAGGAGAAAATCTTCATAACCTAAAAATATATGTATAGATTTCTTAGAGTTAAATGTAAAATGTGAAATTATAAAAATTTCAGAGAATAGGAGAAAATCTTCATAACCTAAAAATATATGTACAGATTTCTTAGAGTTAAATGTAAAATGTGAAATTATAAAAATTTCAGAGAATAGGAGAAAATCTTCATAACCTAAAAATATATGTACAGATTTCTTAGACTTGATCAAAAAAGTATAATTCATTGAAAGAAAAGCTAATGAACTGGATGTCATCCAAATTAAAAAAACAACCAACAACAAAAACTTTGCTCTGTGTAAGAACATGTTGAGAGAATGAATGACAAATGAACAAACTGGGAAGAAATATTTGCAGATGTACAAATACTTATATATGCAAATATGTATGAATATCTGCACATATTTGCAAAATACTAATATCTATAAGATATAAAGAATTTCCAAAGTTCAAAAGGAAACACAAAAAAATGCAACTAAAAATGGATCTTCCTGTCTTCTCTTCCTAATTACAGCTATTACTGGGATTATAGTTGTGTACCACCATTCCTAGCCCTTAACAGAATCTATAATTATCTCAAAATTAAAACACATAATTATATTTTATTTACTATTATTACTACTACTACTATTATTATTATTATTTTGCCAGCCCCGGGACTTGAACTCTGGGTCTGGGTGCTATCCCTGAACCACAGTGCCACTTCCAGTTTTGTTTTGTTTTTTTTTTTAGTTTATTGGAGCTAAAAGTCTCATAGGGACTTTTTTGCCAGGGCTGGCTTTGAATCAAAATCCTCAGATCTCAGCCTCCTGAGTAGCTACAATTATAGGTATGAGGCACCGGTACCCCGCTATAATTATATTTAAAATGGTAAACAAACAAAAAAGCCCAGCCTATATGAATATTGAGATGAATGACTACAGAGATCACTTTGTTGACAAATATAAATTACTTAAAATATTTCACCACCAGGTAGCCTTGGTTTTGTGCAGTTCTTCCAAACTATATCTCCTCCTACCCCTCTTATAATCTTGAAACATATACTGAACACAAACTTTCCACCCTACTCATCAATGATACATACGACATCTGGAGACTGTGGACTGGACCCAGGGCAGAAGACGTTGACTGAAGGGCTGGAACCTGGAGCAGCAAACTTGACTCAACATGCTGAGATGTGGCCACAAACCCAAGTATCTACAAGAATATATTAAAAAAATTAGCAAGAGGGTGAATATGATCGAGGTCTATTATATACATGTATGGAAATATCTTAATGAAACTCCCCACACTGTACAATTAATGTGCACAAATAAAAATGTGTGAAAAGCAACTAATGGCAAATATCAAACAATTCGTTTTCTTTTCCTCCACTCCCCATTCTCTCAGAGTAAGAATATGATCCTCCTCCTCCAAACTCTAGTGTATTAGAGAAACTGCTACTTCCTCTGTATCGTAGGAGAGAATCAACAAGGCTTCCTTCCAAGGTCCAGTCTTAGTTCTTCTTTTTCTAGTACCCCTTAGTTTTTATATATGCAAACAGCAAACTAAAGACTATGAATATTTTTTGGTTTGAACTAAAAGCTTCATGCTTGCTTGCTGGCTCAGCTGGTACTTTACCATTTGAGCCATGCCTCCAGTTCAAAATATTTTGAATAACTAAAATCTTCAAGCTATGTTTGCAGAGATACTGTCTTCATTATAATACTTCTACTGTAAGGAGTCACCAGCAGATTATCAAGGAAGCAATTTCTTTCTTTTTTTCTGCTACTACATCCCAACAAAACACACAGCTTGCATATGTGAAAAGTCAGCTTGATCTCTGCCAGCCACAAGACCAGGGGCTACTGCCAGTTCCTTCTTCCTGCTGCCCACGGAAACTTAATGCATCCCTGGAAGTGGAAAAGTGTAGGGGGGATTGCTTACGGGCAAGCATCTTAAATGACACTTGAAGACATCCCCTGGAGGTCATGGCCACACATCTCAGCATGGAGGACAAGGTGATTACGGGCACTTTTCCATTCTGGGTCAAACTTGAAAGCTTAGACAAAGAATAATTTTACCACACACACGCACACACACAGACACACACACTCACGGACTCTTTATACATACACAGAGAAGAATTATTTCATATGTTACTGTGCCACAGTGACACAACTGTTTTTACAAGGTAAAAAACAAATAAACAAAACTCCACTATATTTCCTTTGTTTGTGGGCTTCTCTTTAACTTGTACTCTATAAACTGGTGGATATATTCTGTGCCTTGAAAAAGTAGCAATTAGCTCCACAGTACAGAAAAGTAAGGGATGGCATATATTGCTCTATAATTTATAGTATAATTTATACTGCCCAAAGGCACAGAAATGAAGAGAGAACACTATATCCCTACTGTAATACATATGGTACCTGGCACACAATTCCACATGCTAAGTGATGGTTTGTGGATTTCAGTTCTGTAGCACAGTGAAGTATAAAGTCAGCTTCTGGTCTATGTTTGGAGCCCATTATCTATGTTTTGCCACTAAATATATTCTTTTTTTCCCCAATCAAATGGTAATTTTATTTTAAAAAATAATAATTAGGGGCTGGGAAGATGGCTCAGTGGTAGAGTGATTGCCTTGCATGCATGAGGCCCCGGGTTCAATTCCTTAGCATCTCATAAGCAGAAAAAGCCAGAAGTGGCACTGTGGCTCAAGTGGTAGAGCACTAGCCTTGAGCTGAAGAACTCAGGTACATGGCCCAGGCCCAGAGTTCAGGCCTCACATCAAACAAACAAACAATCAAACAACAGAACTAAATACATTCTTTAAATAATACCTGCTAAACAATTATCATATGTGAATACTCCAAAATACCTACAAAAAGAGCCAGAAGCCAAGCTCAAATCTGTAATCCTAGTTACTTGGGAGGTAGATATTGAGAGATCATGGTTTAGAGCCAATCCAGGTAAAAAGTTCTCTAGACTTCATCTCAATCAATGGCTGAGCACAATAGTACCAATTTGTCATTCCAAACAGAGAAGCACAAGTAGCAGGATCATAGCCAAGGCTGGCCATCGTATAAAGAGAGACCCTACTTCAAAAATACCCAGTGTGAGCCGAGTGGGGGATAGCTCATGCCTGTAATACTAGCTACTCAAGAGGCTCAGAGCTGGGGATTAAGGTTCAAAGCCAGTCTAGGTAGGAAAGTCTGAGAGACTCCTTTTTCTCCAATTAGCCATCCAAATGCTGGAAGTGGAGCTTTGGCTCAAGTGGTAGAATGCCAGCCTTGTGTAAAAAAGCTAATGGACAGTGCCCAGGCCTGAGTTCAAGCCCAGTACTGGCACAAAACAAAAAGAACCAGTGCAAAAAAGGGTCTAGAGGAATAGCTTGAAGTGTATAGCACTTTACTAAGCAGGAATAAGGTTCTTAGTTCAATCCTTGGTACTGCCAATAAAACAAATAAACCGGGTGCTGGTGGTTTACACCTGTAATCCTAGCTACTCAGGAGGCTGAGAGCTGAGGATCACAGTTCAAAGCCAGCTCAGGCAGGAAAGTCCTTGAGACTCACATCTCCAATTAACTACAAGAAAACTGGAAGTGACTCAGTGGTTCAAAGTGGTAGAGTACTAGCCTTGAGCAAAAAGAGCTCAGGGATAGCACCTAGACCCTGAGTTCAAGCCTCATGACTGACAAAAAACAAATGAGGCAAATAATCAAAGACAGACATACAATTCCTGCCCTCTTCCTATGAAACCTTCCCTAGCTATTTTATCCTTCAAGTCTGGATATAGCCAGTTGTCACATTTTGTCTTAAAATATTTGTCAAATATCTGTACACATTCTAACCAGAAAGAAATAACCAGGTTAGCTGGTTAGTTGTTGTTTTTCCCAAGTGGTTTACAAACTTCCTACTGACAGCATTGTGAAATGATGGAGAGCAAGGTCTTTGTCACTGGTCAGACTTAGGCTCATAATCCTACTTGCAAGTGGTGGTGTGTCTTCTGGATACTTTATCTTTCTTGGCTTCCGTTTGTCCTTCGTAAATGAAAGGTAACTACCATAAAGACCCTGAGAGACTATGAGAATTAAGTGACATAAGGCATAGACAGTGCTGGGTACAACAGGTGCTTAATAAATGGGAGTCTCCCCCCTCTCTCTTTTAGGTATAAACATTCTTACAACCTTTTGTTTCCTCCACGATCTGGCACAAGCTGAGGAAGCCAGTAGTCACTGCTGGTTATGACAGCACACGTTATTAGATTTGTCTCTCATCTAAGTGAAATCTCTGAATGCTGAAGGTCCACCACGTTACCTTCTGAAGACTTCCCCTGTTCTACCTGTCTCTCACGGATGTGGCTGAGTCCACTCCTTCATTCCAATTATTCTGCCAATTTTATTAGGCCTGCAAAAAGCAGACTGGTAATCCCCAAGAGCAAAAGGGTGTGTGTGTGTGTGTGTGTGTGTGTGTGTGTGTGTGTGTGTGTGTGTGTGTGTGTGTGTGTGTGTGTGTGTGTGTGTGTGTGTGTGTGTGTGTGTGTGTGTGTGTGTGTGTGTGTGTGTGTGTGTGTGCAGATACATCCCCAAGAGCAAAAGGGTGTGTGTGTGTGTGTGTGTGTGTGTGTGTGTGTGTGCAGATACAATCTCAACCGGTGAAAAAGTCACTTGAGGACATTCGTAAAGAAGGGTGTGTGTGTGTGTGTGTGTGTGTGTGTGTGTGTGTGCAGATACAATCTCACCAGGTGAAAAAGTCGCCTGAGGACATTTGTTAAGTATCTGTCTACACACTAAACAGACTTTATCTCATTGTTGTAGACCAGAACTGAACTTCAATCCCAACAAACTTCACCCAGAAAACACATGCTCAGTACGTGGTTCAGCCACTTAACACAGCCTCAAGATAAATCTCTCCACCCCAGAGGGCAGGGGATAATGATAGGGAAAGGGGTGAGGCGTGCGGGAGCAGGTAATCTAGCTGGAGTCCTGACCTACCAACCCACACACCATATGCCCAGCTGCACAAGGCAGTGGTGGCTGTGGGGAACCTCAGGAACAGACATGTGGTCCCACATAGCCCGGGTACACCCTCCCCACCGGTGCAAATGCGTTGGAGGCTGGTTCTGGACTCTCCGGCCTTAACCGGGCTCACAGAGACTTCATGCCTCCAGCTTGAAGTCGAGAGCCACCGGCAGACCCCAGGGCCCCTGAACCCTGGCATATGGAAGGAATGGTGCGGGAGCCCTGCAGAGCGCCCAGGGCCGCCCGGCCACGCCGCCCTCCCTCGGCGGGCGCCCACCCCCACCGCGGACCTGACCCCCGGACCCCTGCACCTGCTGGGGCCGCGCCCCCGCAGCCCGCCGTGGCCAAGCAGCCCAGGGAGGCCGGTGCCGGGCGCACACAGCCTTCCCGCCGGGCTGGGGAGCGCATCAGCCTCCGCAGAGGTGCAGGCCGCTGTCCCCGCCGCGTACCTGCTCCGCCGCCGCGCTCGACCCGCAGCCTGGCCCGCGCTGTTCTCCCGCTGCTTCGGATGCCGACTCTCTGCTTTTTTTTCTTCCGTCTACGTCCCGCACGGTGGCGTTGCGTCAGCGGCGTTGGAGTAAACGGGAGCCGCGGTGCCTCCGCTGTTGACGTAGAGCGACCGGCCAACCTAGAGCTGCGTCGTGCCAATGGCGTAAACGCTTCCGAGAATGCAGCCCGCGCTCCACGTGGCGGGTCCCACCCCCGCGGGCCCCGCAGACGCCAGGGGAGGGGGGGGGGAGGGAGAATAGGGGAGGGGTGGGGCTTTGAGGCACCCACAACGTCCAATCCCCAAGAGGGAACCGATCCCAAGGTGTCCTGGAGCCGCCGCCCTTCCCCACGGACAGAGAAGCTGTCGAGTACCCTCCAGGCTGCTGGTAGGTTGCATCCCGTGTTTGTCCCTGCAGATCGTTTATAACCCGGGAGCACCTCAAAAAAAGGAGGAATCAATTTAGAAAACATCTCCCTCTTGAAAACAGGCTATTTAGAAGGGGGAATTTGGGCACTGTGGTTAGATAATTTCCCACCTTGTTATCTGGAAGTTTCCCCCAAAGGTCTAAGACCAATTCTTTCCATTAAAGTCAGTGGCCAGAATACTGCATTTAAAAAAGTGTGTTGCTGGTGGCTCACGCCTGTCATCCTAGCTACTCAGGAGGCTGAGATCTGAGGATCTTGGTTCAAAGCCAGCCTGAGCAGGGAAGGCCTTGAGACTCTTCAATAAACCACTCAGAAAACCAGAAGTGGCGCTGTGGCTCAAGCGGTAGAGCGCTAGCCTTGAGCTTCAGCTCAAGAGCTTTAATGTATGACAACTGGAATTATTTCAACATCTCATGAGGGCATAGGTTTTGGGGTGTATTTTTTCTTTTCCCCTCCCTTTTCCTCAGAGGGCAGAGTCCAGAATAGGCACTTTGCATCTGGACTGCATCTGGTTGGAGTTTAATGACAGAAAAGTGCTTTGTGCTTAATTCTGCGCATGACACGTTTTTTTTTTTCTCATTCATCAAACACTGGCTACTGTTCGCTGTCTTCTCAGTCCTTTCCCTTAAACTTTCATGTGATGGAAACAGCCCTCAATGCAGCAGTCTGGAGGGCTCCATGCTCATAATGCGATTAGGGAGATTAATAAAAAGACCTGTAGGAGTGGACTGGACCTCTCCTACAGCCATGTCAGCCTTGTCAGCCACACCCTGGCTTGTCCTCCTGCCTTCTGTCACCAGAGGATAAAGGCACCCTCAACATTTGTTCCAGACCTTCCTGGACTTCCCAGCCTCCACTGCTGTGAGAAATCAATGTGTTGTTTTTAAATGTAACCTTCCTAGTCTTTGGTATTGTTACAGTTGCACAAAATAGAAAGTGAGTTAATCTGCCAGATATTCTCCAAGTATAGAGGAAGCCATTGTCCCCTACCTTAGTTAGCTTCAGACAGATAACATGAGCAAATCATTACAACTTGATAAACACTAGAGAAGGTGGGCCCCAGAGACTCATGGATGGCTTAAAAACAGTTGCCATTTGCACTATTCTTTGAAGAGCAGGATTGCATGAGATCGGGGAGATGGTATATGCAGAGAGCCCTTGGAGAAGAGGCTGCCTGGGGGTGTGACAGATGTCTAGTTGGGAGTCAAACCATTAGGCACCCTTGCAAATGGGTTTTCTGTACTACACTAAATATTTTTGTGAACCTTAAAGACAGAGAACCCAAACTTTTCAAGTTCTGGAATGACAGGATCAGGCTATTAAAAAGGAGAAGCTGGGAAGATGGTTACTTTATTGCAAAGGCCCATAGGAGAAAGGAGGATTGGACAGAAGGTCCCATCAAGGAACAAATTGCAAAATGGAAGGGGCTGACAGCACTCACTTCTTGAAAGGGAGAGACTGAGTATTTGGGAATCTGATGGTGCTCCAATACCTTAGGAAATACATGAGCAGTTCTTTGCAGGTGAAGAGTAAAAGCATCAAAGTAGATGACGTTAGGGGTCAAAGGGACTTTTCAGCAACCATTTTCTGGAATGTGGCCCCCCACCCAGTTGCCGGAAAGTGGCCTAGAGGGGCTGTTGCTGGAATGTGGATAGGAAGCAGACACTATCTGAATTGATAGTGGTAAGCCAACACTACCCTTGTTTATCTCAAAGCATTATTAAGGGTATCAAGTATAAAGCTGGGCACTGTGATGCACATAAGTAATCCCAGCACTTAAGAAGCAAAGGCTAAAGGATGGAGAGTTCAAGGCCATGACAGGGCTACACAATGAGAAACTGGCTCAAAATAGAAATTATCAAATACAAAAATACCTAACATTCAATGTTTTTGTCTTGTTGCTGCTTTTATGATTATTTTATCATTATCTTATTGACTCTGGATTAGGAAAAGTCAAATACCAGATGTAAGAGCTAGTTTGTTTCTCCAAACAAGTCAAGTCAGGGTATCTTTCCTGTATATGCTAAAAAAAAAAAAATTGTCCTTCCCCCACAGTGTAACCCCCGCTTTCACTTTATTTGATGTCAGTATAACATGTGAAGGAGATGGGGACAAACAAGTCGTTTAAGGATTCAGGTGGACCTGTTGCAACAAGGAGAATTACAAAATGTCATGTCAAAGCAAGCTTTACAATGTCGGTGTGGGGGGGGAGGGGGGTATGATTGGGTGGGGGGGAGGGGGGAGGCTGGGAAGGGAGGTGAAGGGTAAACAAAGGAGGAGGCTGCAATGCTTGGTAAGAAATGTATGCATTATCCTGCCAATGTAATTGTAACCCCTCTGTACAGTATGTTCTCAAATAAAATAAAATAAAATTTAAAAAAAATTGGACTACTTTGATTAGAGTGATTTTACTTTTGCTTAGCAAATAGAAATAAGGCTCGACAGGACCACATGTTCACAGAGAAAGAGGAACATTTAGGAAAGAATTAAAGGGGTAATTGAGTGTCTCCAAGGGCAGGATGTAAACTTGGGTCTCAGAAGAGGCAAGGATTGGAATTAGAAAATTAAGGACCAGTATCAGCCTCCATCTCTCTCTTTACATTGTAGTTACATATCTGCCAGCCCCCCGACCTGTTCTTTTAAGAGGCTCTCCATTCACTAACATTTTGTGGAAAAGGGCTTCCCCAGACATATCCAGATAGTGCCCACTCCTGAATGATTTCTTGCCTTGGTGGAGGTTCCAAATTCCTGGGAGAGAAAATGTTGGTGGCCTACTCTGGACTCCATTCTTGGACCAGATATCTGTGGCGGGAAGATAATGGTCATGGGCTAGGTATGGGCACAGAGGTCCACCCTCTCAACTGAGCTTTGAATCATAGGAATGTTCAGATTAAGGATGGACATATTTGTGAGTTGGGAATGCAACGGAAGTGGATAAAAGTTACCCCTCCTGATGAGGAGACTTTCCAGCATCCAGTTGCCAGAATGTAGCCCCCACTCAGTTGCTAAAAATGGTTCAGTGGGACTGTTGCTGGAATGTGAGTTAGGGGCAAATAAGGTGGGGCTATCTGAATTGTTAGTGGTAAGCCCAAAAGATGTTTTCTAAATAACAATACAGAAGAGACAGTAACGGCATGTCATGATTTCTGCACAAGTATTGGTCAGAAGTTGATGTCAGCCTGTCTGACCTTTAGTGTATCTGATTAATGCCTATTTTATGTGTAGCCAG
Source organism: Dipodomys merriami (assembly GCF_024711535.1). Lineage (NCBI taxonomy): Eukaryota > Metazoa > Chordata > Mammalia > Rodentia > Heteromyidae > Dipodomys > Dipodomys merriami. Next base: position 1,491,437 of record NW_027203926.1, read on the forward strand.
CTTGTATAAAATCCAGGGTCTCCCCTCCCTTGTCACTGGAACTTGTTTCTGGCAGTAGCCTGGTTTGAGTCACAGGCAATAAACATCTTTAGTCTCTCTAAAATGTGGTCTTCATTTTTGCTGGTCTGCACTGTTGTAGCAATACCCATACACTTGATATTACTACCTCAAACTTCTAAGTACAGGGAATGGGGCTGGGATGTAGCTCAGTGGCCAAGCTCTTGTCTAGCAAGTGCAATGTCCTGGGTTCAATCCCCAGTACCAAAAAAGAAAAGACAAAAAAAAATACAATTAAGTACAGGGAATGCCTGGCTTCCTTTTTTAAAAAAACAAAACAAGACAAAAAAAATCCTCACATAGAAAAAAAAATAATCATGAAGTATGTCACAGGGCAATTAAATTACCATGTTGCTGGACTTAGTACAACAAAGATCTCAAATCAGTTTTATTTCTCCTTACCATGAAGAAGGGAAGGAAAGAAGAGGAATGAATGGTAAGGCCATTTGCTAGTAGAAAAAAACAGCTGGGAACCCATATTCATTCTGGAAACTGAGTAAAAAGAATTACTTTCACCACTTATGCCTGAGCAAAAGGTGTGGACAGGCCTTGGCAAAAAAGCCAGACAAATACTGAGCCAGCAGTTTCCCAGCTGAATAGTCAGCTCATATCCAGAGGGCAGCCATTCTGCATTCACAGAGTGACAGTATAAATGTGCTCCTTCCTGCTGGCCCAACTGTGCCTGTGAGCAGATGGCTGATGATCCTGGAAATCTTTAGTCAGGCAAAATGTAACCTGAAGGACTGAAGGAGGGCTCTGTGCCTTCTCATGTTGAGAAGCAGAGAACCTACTTTGTACCTGTTGGCTTGCAGGAACATTCACTACTTTTCTAAAATATTGTGCTTCACAATGAAGACTCCTTTGTTAGGTTCGATTTTCATAAATGGTGTCCTTCAGTCAAAACCAAGTAAATGTCAATTTAGCCAAGTAGGCTGTCTTAGAGTTTCCCATAGGGAAAATTGAAATTTGATGATTCTTTTTCTTCACTTAGTCTGTAGGTTGAGAATTCCAAGAAGTAAGAGGCACAGGATACAGATGGGAGAAACTGAGCCTTTCTGGAAGTCAACCCCTCTGCTGAATGCTGCTTTGAAGGGAAAGAAAAAGTCGAATGGCAATTTCCAGTCCGTTTGGGGTTGACCTCGTGGTGCCTGTGGCTTCTGGGTAATATCCACAAAGTTCACAAGAGTTGTCAAAGTTATGTCTGTTCCTTTTTGGGAATCCTATAAGAAGAAGGTCAATAGATAGATCAGTGCTAGTTCTTGGTACCCACTGGTGTAGTCCAACTTTTTTTATGGATTCTGTGTTGTTCTCTATGAGGAAATTAATTTCTTACCAAGAGTCCACAACACCAGTCCACAACAACTGTGAACAGTTATATGACTAAGTTTCCCCCTGTTAGGGAGCTGCAATATCAGAAGTCATATGGCAACACTGCTGTTACTTGCTTAGCAACTCTGCTTCATTAGGTGCAAAGAGGCTGAGGTTCTGAAACAGTATGTATATACAAGTGGAGACAGTAAAGAAAGGCGAAATCTCATGGAAAAGAAATCAGCAATATGGACTAAAAAAAAATGTTAGATTCAGACACTTTAAGGTTTGAAAAGGTATTCCCAATCACTGAACAATTTAAGTCAAATAAAACATATATTCCCAGAAGGAGGACCTTGTCAGGCTGACTCAGGTAGTGAACCTGACATGGCTTTTGGAGATGACTGAAGGTGATGACATACACACCGCAATTACACTGATCACAATGAATTCCTTTTGTTCTGACTCTATGCTTACTAAGCAAATTGAAGATCATGATTCCACAATAAACTGTCTTGTGGAACCCTATAATGAAGATTTTTTCTCACCTTTTCACTGTGATACACACATATTATCTGCTGAAAACACCAAGCTACCAAAAATTTACCTGGAATAACCCTTATGTATGTATAAGAAAACTAATATAAAGTAATGAGAGGTAATAAATCACAAGATGGAAAGTATGTTGTACTATTTGGGAGTTCACTTAGACTCCTATCTGATCTTTTATCCCTCCTACCACACTATCATTCAAATCCTTAAAGGTTGGCTTTAATGAATTTATTAATTCACTAACAAGCAATTCAAATGAAATGTGTATTCTCCATTTATTAAGGAAATTACCTTGGCTGGAATGGGTAGAGAGTGGGACTAACAGATAATAAAACACAGTCTGATAGGAATAAGTTTTGGTATTCTATGGTACAATAGGGTAACTATAGTGACCAATTTACTGTGTAGTTCAAAATACCTGGAAGAGAATATTTTGAATGTTTGCAGCACATTGAAATGATCAATGTCAGAGGTAACAGAAATAACTAATTACTTGGTTGTATTAAAATATCATTCTGAATCTGAGCACTGATGGATCACATTTGTAATCCAAGATAATCAGGAGGCTGAGGTTTGAGGATAATCAGGCGGCTGAGGTTTGAGGTTTGATGCTAGCTTAGCATGACACTGCTAAAAAGCTGGAATTAGAGGTGTGGCTCAACCAGCCATGAGGGAAAAAGCTAAGCAAGAGCGTAAGACCTAGAGGTTCAAGCCCTAATACTGGCACACACAAGGAAGGAAGGAAGGCAGGAAGGTAGGTGACATACTTCATAAATATATACAATTATATCAGTTAAGACAGAAATCAAATTGCCTCTACAATTGTGTGGAAGTCTGGAACAAATGCAGTCCAGTAGAGCACCCAAGCAGATGGTACTGAATTGCACCAACTGGGTCACTGGCTAATACTGAAGTTACTGACTCATCTTGGTACTAATGCAGAACAGCTTTGTGAGTTAATTCAAGGTATTGTTTGAATTCTGAAGTCTAACCTTCTCATATTCCATCTTATTTATTTTTTGTTATTTATTTATTTATGGTCCTGGGGCTTGAACCCTGGGCCTAGACACTGTTCCTGGGCTTTTTTTTTTTCCTCAAGGCTAGCACTCTATAACTTGGGCCACAGCGCCACTTCCAGCTTTTTCTGAATATTTACCAGAAATAAAGTCTCATGGAATTTCCTGTCCAGATTGCTTCAAACTAGGATCCTCAGATCTCAGCCTCCTGAGTAGCTAGGATTATAGGTATGAGCCACTGGTACCTGACTTGCCCATTTACATTTTAAAGTTGTATTGGGACAAAATTAGAGTATTCAACTGTTCATTGTGTGAGCACCAGAAAAACAATTTCCTTCAAATTTGGTAACCTCATCTCTTTTATAAAGGCAGACAAAAGACAGAGACAAGTCAGCACATTTCTTTCTCTATGGCTCTAGATCCATTATGTATGGTTGACTTAATTTATTTCTACTCAAGCCATAGTATTTTATGATACTTAATTAAAAAATCACCGACAATTCTGTTTTAACTCTTTGTGAAATTTGAATAATATAATTCTATTTATGGAGTGATTTATTTTTATTTTTTTTCTGAAATAGGACCTACAGCCTAATTATATACTACAAGCTGTTCTGGAGTTTTTTGTAGAACAGTGTGTATTCAAACTTAGTCCTCCTGCCTCAACCTCCTCAGGCTGGGATTAAATTCTATGCCACCATGCTCAGCTCAATTCAATTTAAATGAAGCAAAATCTTTTGTTCTAAAATAAAATTTATTTTGAAATATGAAGGGTTTTGTTTTGTTAATAATTTTTTTTTGTCAGTCCTGGGGCTTGAACTCTGGGCCTGGGCACTATCCCTCAGCTCTTCAGCTTAAGGCAAGCGCTCTACCACTTGAGCCACAGGGCCACTTCCAGTTTTCTGAGTGGTTTATTGGAGATAAGAATCTCACAGACTTTCCTACCCAGGCTGGCTTTGAACCGAGATACTCTGATCTCAGCTTCCTGAGTAGCTAGGATTACAGGCGGATGCCTGGCTAAATATCTTTGTTTGCTTTTGTTAATTTTTGTCAGTCCTGGGGCTTGAACTCTGAGCCTGGACACCTCTCTCAGCTCTTCAGCTCCAGGTAAGCACTCTACCACTTGAGCCACAGCACCACTTCCAGTTTTCTGGTGCTTAATTGGAGATCAGAGTCTCATGAATGTTCCTGCCCAGGCTGGCTTTGAACTGTAATCCTCAGATCTCAGCCTCTTGAGTAGCTAGGATTACAGGTGTAAGCCACCAGTGCCTGGCTAGATCACATTTTTATAATCATGATTTTCACACAATTAAATTACTCCTCTATATCAAATCACTACAATTGAAACTATTATTTTAAAGAAAAAGTTTTTTTTTTTCTTTGCTGGTCATGGGGCTTGAATTCTGGGCTTGGGTGCTGTCCCTTAGCTCTTCAGCTTGTCAAAGCTAGTGCTCTACCACTTGAGCCACAGCACCACTTCTGGCTTTTTCTGTTTATGTGGTGCTGAGGAATCAAACCCAGGGCCTTATGCATGCAAGATAAGCACTCTACCACTGAGCTACCTTCCCAGCCCCAAGATAAAACTTATATACATGTGCTCTTAGATTTATACTCTTGTAGCTATATACTACAAACTAAAACAATTATATCTTTGGCTCAAGTGTGTAAGTCATCACTGAGGTATATGAATATTTTTCATAAAAGAATGTTAAGTAAGCCAGGTGACGGTGGCTCATGCCTGTAATCCTAGCTACTCAGGAGGCTGAGATCTGAGGATCGTGGTTCATAGCCAGCCCGGGTAGGAAAGTCCGGGAGACTCTTATCTCCAATAAATCACCAGAAAACCAGAAGTGGCACTGTAGTTCAAGTGGTAGAGCACTCACCTTGAGCTGAAGAGCTGAGGGACAGTGCCCAAGCCCAGAGTTCAAGACCCATAACCCCCCCCCTACAAAAAAATGCTAAGAACATGTACTGCTCACATTTTCCCTAGTCTTTTGTTTTCAATTTTCTTAAATATGTTCCTGCATGTCCTTTATTATTTCTGTTGAGGTATAATTAATAAATTATGAATCAATTTTATGATATTGAAAACTGAACACAGAGCCTTGCTCATGTTAGGTTTGTGTTCTGCCACTGAGCTACATCCCAGCCCTAAATCTACATATCTTAGATGTTTAGATAAGTATAGATGTGTGTGATTTCTTTCATTCAAGATACATATTTTTGAGATTCATCTATGTTTTTCCATATAAGACTTTCTAGTACAAGTCTTGGTGGGGGCCATACATTTTAATCTTTCCTGGATATATACCTAAGAACAAAATTGTTGGGTCACAGTGAAGATGAAGTGGTTGTACCACTGCCCATTCCTACTACAGTATATCAGACTGTCAGAATATGTTTGATGTTATCAATTTTGGTGGACATACAGTAGTACCTATGGTCGGGTAATGAAGCATCTGTTCAAATCTTTTGCCTATTATTAGCGTTTGCTTTTTTTTTTGTCCTTACATTGAGTGTTATCAGATAATGTACTAAGAAATACTATTTCACGGGCTGGGAAGGTGGCTCAGTGGTGGAGCGCTTGCCTTGCATGCATGAGACCCTGGGTTTGATTCCTCGCACCACATAAGCAAAAAGAAAAAAGCTGGAAGTGGCGCTGTGGCTCAAGTGGTAGAGCACTAGGCTTGAGCTGAAGAGCTGAGGGAGCGCGCCCAGGCCCAGAGTTCAGGCCCCACGACCGGACCAAAAAAAAAAAAAAGAAATACTATTTCACATACAAGTCTGCCTTTTTGTTTTCATAATGATATATTTTGTTGAGCATTTATTTTTAGGCTTTTCACAACAATTTTTGTTATTTGACTATGAAATTTTTGCTTACTTCAAATTTATAGATATCATTCTATGTTTTTCTCCCAGGGCTAAACACATCACACCAGTGGGTCTCGATGTGCTATCTGAACTTTTAGAGAATTCATCTCAGACTAGATTTCAAGGCTAATAGTATTGTTTTATTTCATAAATGTCTCTAATTTACTCTAGTTTAAAGTGGGTTATATTTTATACCTCAAGTTATTAACATATGTTGGAAGAAAACTGCTGTCAGTTTATTGGTTTTTAGTTGCATAGACTTCACTGAGACTCTGCTGAGAGTTAATAACTTATTAGAAAAATACTAATATTCCTTAAATAGCTATAAGTGATTTATTGACATTGTGAAGTTGGGCCAGGAACTTCTATCACAATCTCATAATTAAGCAAGGAGAATACTAGGGAAGATAAGTAACATTAAACAAAAGAATTCAGTAATAACTCAACATTAGATTTTGAAATAATTGTTATGACAGAAAGAGCTGAGAAGTGACTAGATTGTTTCATTTTTCTGTTGATGTCTGGGAGAATCCTAGGGACAACAGTGGCAGCGCCAATGGACTCGATCACCGTGACTGTCAGCAAAATTCCTGTCCCTGAAGTCTTTCAAACATCAATCAGCCACTATTTGCCTTTATCTTTTAATAAGTTAGTTGAATAGAAAAGTACTTTGTCCCCTTCATAGTTCTTTTTCTTTTCTTTTTCTTTTTCTTTTTTTTTTGTCGTTCATGGGGCCTGAACTCTGGGCCTGCGCCCGGGCACTGTGCCTCAGCTCAAAGCTAGTGCTCTACCATTTGAGCGATAGCACCATTTCTGGCTTTTTCTGCTTATGTGGTGCTAAGGAATCAAATCCAGAGCGTCAAGCATGCAAGGCAAGCACTCTAGCACTGAGCCACCTTCCCAACCCATTCTTTTTTTTTTTTTTTTTTTTTTTGTCGGTTGTGGGTCTTGAACTCTGGGCCTGGGCGCTGTCCCTCAGCTCTTCAGCTCAAGGCGAGCGCTCTACCACTTGAGCTACAGCGCCACTTCCGGTTTTCTGGTGATTTATTGGAGATAGGAGTCTCACGGTCTTTCTTGCCCGGGCTGGCTTTGAACCGCGATCCTCAGATCTCAGCCTCCTGAGTAGCTAGGATTACAGGCATGAGCCACCAGCGCCCGGCTCCATTCTTTTTCTTAATAACACAAATATAAAGAAATTCTACTTTCATTAAGTTGTTATGTAAATAATTTTCTTATCTTTTAAAAAGAACTTTTTGTTATTTTTTTCTATTTTTTGTTTTTAGTTTTCTCTTTTTTTAAAATTAGTGTATTCATTGTACAAAGGAGTTTCATTTTGATATTTCCATACATTATTTACAAACGACTCCAATATTCAACTGTGGGAGGGCTGGTAAGCACAGCTATGTGCTTTAAGGATTTAAAGGATACTGAATTTCCTTATATAGTAACAGAAGAGTGGATGCCATGCAAGAGTGTAATAATATCTGTACTGTCAGATTTTTCAAGTGAAGTCAGGAATCTGGCCATCTAGGTAAAATTTCCTGATTTTTATATGTTGACATGTGTTAAAATAACAGCAAAAGCCATTTCATAGGTGAGATCAAACAAGTATATATGCTACAGACTGCTGTTTGCAACTCAGTCTCTATGCTATCACTTATATATTAAGCTGATGGAAACAGCCCAGGTAAGACCTCTGTCAACTAAAGCTTCAAAGGGAAAGGGTGGCTAGTTAGGCAGGGAGAAAATTTTCAGAAGAAAAAAATGCACTTCAAGTGTTAACCACCCCCCCCACTTCATTCTTAAAGCACTAGAACATGTACCTTAGCTTTCCTTTCTATTCTAAGAAAAAAAATTCATATGAAGTGCCAACAGATAAGCATGTATGGATTGTGAAGTGATTCAAGTTAAGAAAATAGCTGTGAGAGTAGCTCAGTGGTTTAGTGCTTGCCTAGCATGTACAAGGCCTTGACTTCTACCCCTTCCACCATAAAAAAGCAGAGAAATCTTTATTATTGAATAAAATGCTTGCATGCGATTAACTACTGATATAAGACTATTATTACATAAGTCTTTACACTTTTATAGGAATGTAACATCTTTCAGCTTCTCAGGTTAGGCCTTAAAGTTAAAAATTTTACCATCAAATACTTTCACAAATTCCTTAAATCTGCCTAAGTAAAGGACATGGCTTTGTATAAGCCACAATACCTTTTAATAACTTCAAGACAATATACCTTATCATTGGAATATATATTTCTTTAGTTATGCATGATCAAATCACAGTTGAATCTTTCAACTGACATCCATGTAATCCAGGTAGATTGAATGACCATAAAGTGTAGTGTTGTAGAAAGGGCAAACTAACTTGAAAAGCTACCTCTGACCCCTGCTAACTACTAGAAAAAGATACTGGTTAAACTAGCTAGATAAGAAAGAGGCACCAGGTAACTTCAATGCCTGAGTATCAGAGGTTCTGGAAAATAAAAAGAACACTATTGTGGCACAGGAACTCATAAATCAAGAATAAAAGAATAGTTTAGAAAATTTGATGTCAGTGCTGTAACACAATTAAAAGTCTTAAAGAAATAGTATTTGTTAGGAAAAGAATGGATGTTCTCAGCAATATAGTTTCTGGTAATCTGTTAATCCTATTTATAATCCTAGAGAACTAAGCTGTCCAACCCTGCTATGAGGGAAAATTGTATTTTGCATTCAATGTAGGTTTCTTAACTAGGAATTAAGTTTAATGCAACTAGATAGAATTTCAATCTTTTAATTTTCACTGTATGCTAATAAACTTCATACTAGAAATACACCAATCACTTTACCAAGACTGGTGAAAACATGAACTTAAGTGAAAACACCATGCTTTTAACTTGTAAAGCTGGAGATTAAGTTCAAAAATCAAGGCAGATACTAAAGCTGTTCTAAGATACATTATAAAAAAATAGATATGGTGCTGGGAAGGTGGCTAAGTGGTAAAGTGCTTGCCTTGTATTCATGAAGCCTTGGTTCGATTCCTCAGCACCACATAAGCAGAAAAAGCTAGAAGTGGGGCTGAGGCGCTAGTCTACAGCTGAAGAGCTGAGCGACAGAGCCCAGGCCCAGAGTTCTGGCCCCACCACAGACAAAAAAATATAACATAGATAAACATCTATTACAGAGTAAAAGCATTCATTTAATGGAGTACATAAAAGCAAGAAGTGGTTACTACAAACTAGTCACCCTGGTAACTTTAATCATAAACCACAGGCTCAGAGCTCTAATAATTATGATTGTCACAGTGAACACAGATTTATGGGAAAAGCTCTCTTAGACACAGGCTATATTCATCAGGACAAAATGTTAGTTTTAGTAAATGTGTGGGAGAAAAGACTCATTCATTTGTTTAAACATTAGTAACATTATCTGGCTCTTAGGTTAAAAAGGAATCCTGCCATCAAATGGCTAATAAGCCAATCTAGACTTCAGTTAGTGGTCCTTTCTGAGCTATGACTTACCTGTATAAATTTGTACTGGTATAAAAATCGGGTTCCTGATACATGAGCTTGTGGGTTGGACTGAAGGCCTATATATGCCCACAACACCTGGATCTCCAGAGAAATTGGGATGAAACAGCAGGAAGTACAGTTTGTAGCCTGCAAAAGGTAAAGAAGCATTTGCTTGAATAGCCTACTAAAAATCAAATGGATAAATTTAATTGGAATTGAATGACCTCCACCACAAAACTATGATGAAGGAAACAGAAGATACATATAAAAATGTGAAGACCTTCTGTGTGCACAGATTGGAAGAATCACTGTTTTTTAAAATATCATACTACCCAAAGTGACTTACTGATTCAGTCAATATTGTCAAAACACCAATGAGATTCTTAATAGAAAGAACAAAATCCTAAAATTTTATGACATAAAAGACCTCGAATTGGCTTAGTGGTAGAGTGCTTTCCTAGCATGTATAAAGCCCTGGGTTCAATTCCTCAGTATCACATATAAAGAAAAAGCCAGAAGTGGTTCTGTGGCTCACGTGGTAGAGTACTAGCCTTGAGCAAAAGAAGCTCAGGGACAGTGCCCAGCCCCAGGACTGGCAAAAAAAAAAAAACCACCCGAATTGCCCAAGGAGTCTTGAACAGAAAGGACACAGCTTAATACCTGGCACAAGGACATAGTACAGGGTTACCATGTTACTGGCATAAAATTGATGGACACATAGATCATGTTACTGATACAAAGATCAATGAACAGAATGGAGAATCTACAGTCAATTGATTCTTGAATATTAGAAAAAACACAACCTCTTCAATAAATGGTGCTGGGAAAGCAGAATATTCATATACATAATAACAAATCTTGAGCTCTATTTCAGACCATTTACAAAAATCAACTCAAAATGGACCAAAGACCTAAATGTCAGACCCAAACTATGAAACTACTAGAAGAAAACAGGTAAGTTAGTATAAAAAAATTTTTTTAAGTGTCCCTCCTTACTGAAACACTGCAGTTCTTGCTGAGGATCCTGGTCCACTCTCCTTTCTGGGCTGGGTGAGCGTTACCAAAGATGGCCACATGTTCTGGTCTCAGTCTTCCATGAAGAGTCTGACAAATCTCCTGCTGCAACTTGTTGCAGTCCACTTCCTTGAGCCTGTAATTAAACACCTGGAGGTTGGAGTGCGATGCTAATACAGTATGTATTAGTGTAAATCCTCACTAAATTTTAAGGGTCATTAGAAACCTCTTAGCATCAATATGGTATCTTTTTTTGAGCAGATAAGAATATATTTCTATTTTTGTCTCCTATTTCTTTTCCTTCCAAAATTGTTTTTATTGTTACTATAAAGGTGATATACAAAGGCAATATGGTATTATTTAGATTTAAAGACTATTCTTTTTTTTTGGGGGGGGTCCAGTTGTGGGGCCTGGGCTCTGTCCCTCAGCTCTTCAGCTCAAGGCTAGCACACTACCACTTGAGCCACAGCACCACTTCTGGCTTTTTTCTTTTTGCTTATGTGGTGCTGAGGAATCGAACCCAGGGCCTCAGGCATGCAAGGCAAGCTCTCTACCTCTGAGCCACCTTCCCAGCCCCTTAAAGACTATTCTTAATGAGCATCTTCTGAACTATCATTTAAAATATTAAAAAGTAGCTGGTTACCAATGACTCATGCCTGTAATCCTAGCTACTCAGGAGGCTGGGATCTGAGGATCGTGATTCAAAGCCAGTCGGGGCAGGAAAGTTCGTGAGACTCTTATCTCCAATTAACCACCAGAAAACCAGAAGTGGTTTTCTGAGCTGTGGCTCAAGCGGTAGAGCACTAGCCTTGAGCTAAGAGCTCAGGGACAGTGCCCAGGCTCAGAGTTCAAGCCCCACGACCACCAAAAAAATAAAAAATAAAAAATTAAGAAGTGACTATATATCAAAGACAGGCACTAGTGGCTCACACCTATAATTCCAGCTACTTGAGGGGACAGAAGGATTGAGGTTCTCAGGTTCCAGGCCAGACTAGACAGAATATTCCATGAGTCTCTTATTATTTGTGTGTGTGTGTGTATGCGTGCGCCAGTCCTAAGGACTGAGTACTGCCCCTGAGCTTCTTTTACTTAAGGCTAGTGCTCTTACCGCTGAGCTACAGCACTACCTCCAGCTTTTTCTGAGTAGTTTATTGGAAATAAGAGTTTCACAAACTTTCCTGCCCAGATTAGCTTTGAACTGTGATTTTCAGATCTCAGCCTCTGGAGTAGCTAGGATTATAGGTATAAGCTACCAGCACCTTGCCAAAAGACTTTTGTTGTTGTTGGTCATGGGGCTTTAATTCTGGGCGTTGGGCCTGGGCCCCTCAGCTCTCAGCTCAAGGCTAATGCTCTACCACTTGAGCCATAAAGCAACTTCTGGCTTTTTCTGTTTATGTGGTGCTGAAGTATCAAACCCAGCACCTCATGCATGCACTCTACTACTGAGCCACTTCCCAGCCCTGGAAACTATCTTAATGGAAGAAGATAGGCATGGGTGGATGCCTGTCATTCCATTTATAATGGGATGTTGAAAATAAGGGGATTATGGTCCAGGTGCATACCTGGACAGGAAGTAAGGCCTTACATAAAAAATAACCAGCACAAAAGGGCTGCGGGCTGGGAAGGTGGCTCAGTGGTAGAGCGCTTGCCTTGCATGCATGAGGCCCTGGGTTCGATTCCTCAGCACCACATAAGCCAAAAGGAAAAAGCTGGAAGTGGCACTGTGGCTCAAGTGGTAGAGTGCTAGCCTTGAGCTGAAGAGCTGAGGGACAGCACCCACACCATAGTACCTGCCTAGTAAATATGAAGCCCCAGGTTCAAACCCCAGTACCACTAAAAATAAAAAGTTCCTCCCAAGAAACCAGTGGCTCACACTATTCAGGAGGCTGAGACATGAGAATCATGGTTCAAAGCCCATCTGGGCAGGGAAGCCCATGGGTCTCTTATTTTTATTTTTATTTTTTTGGGGGGGTCCAGTCATGGGGCCTGAACTCTGGGCCTGGGCACTGTCCCTCAGCTCTTCAGCTCAAGGCTAGTGCTCTACCACTTGAGCCACAGCACCGCTTCTGGCTTTTTTCTTTTTTCTTATATGGTGCTGAGGAATCGAACCCAGGGCCTCATGCATGCAAGGCAAGCACTCTACCACTGAGCCACCTTCCCAGCCCCCATGGGTCTCTTATTGTCAATTAACTGCCATAAAAGCCAAAAGTGGAGCTGTGGAACACTAGCTTTAAGCACTAGACTCCATAAAAGTGGAGCACCGGTCTTAAGCAAAAAAACTCCAGGACAGAACCTAGGCCCGAGTTAAAGCCCTAAGAAGAGCAAAACAAACAAATAAATAAAATAAATTTCTACATCAACATTCTTCCTATAAGGAGATCAATTGTTAAGGAGGTTGCAGAAGCAAAGAACTACCTGAAGTTGCATCCAGATATTGCATTCACTCCAAATTGTACTTCATGTCTCTTAACAGAGCAGATTCCATCACCCTGGCTCTGCAAGAGGGTCATCTGAGGTGGAGGAGTGACAGTCAAGGAGACTATGATAGAAAAAAGAAAGTAGGATTGGAAAATCAATGCTGTCACTGTTCCCTTAACATTGTATCTTATACTACTATTGTACAAATTATAAATGTATGCATTTTCCACTGGCAATTAAAAAAACAGAATTAGAGAAAAAATTAAACATACATCATATGAGTTTAAAAAAAGCAAAAAGTTTGCTCCTCATCTTTAGCCACTCTAGTTGTTTGTTTGGGGCTGAAACTCTGGGCCTGAACACTGTCTCTGAGCTTCTTTTGCTCAAGGCTAGAACTCTATCACTTGAGCACAGTGTACTTCTGGCCTTTTCTGATTACTTTATTGGAGATGAGTCTATATTACAGACTTTCTTACCCAGGCTGGCTTCAAACCACAATTCTCAGATCTCAGCCTCGTAAGTAGCTAGGAATACAGACTTGAGCCACTGGTGCCCTCCTAGTCATTCTAAAGTTTAAAGCTTTTAATTTTTAGGGCTGGAGGAATTGCTTAAGTGGTAGAAGTGCCTATCAATCGCAAGGCCCTAGATTCAAACCCCAGTATTCAGGTGGGATGTTGAAAGCCTTCAGTGGTATCAACACTTGGAAACATGATGGATTAGCAGAATTTGGAGAATTAGAAAATCTAAACTTAGCAGCATTTCCCCTTTAGCTACAAGAGTCCACCCAGATCTGCAAAGGATACGGAGTGACCAATGTCACCAGTTAGAACCAAGAGTGGCTTCCCAACAATATATCCAGGATTCCCACTTCTTGGACCAGGAGAAACAGCCCTGTTCCACTGAAAAGCCTGCAGAAAGAGTGAAGAACAGTTGGTTATTGTGAAAAGCGTATTTTCCTATCTTGCCTGGCTTCTTATCTTTCCTTGTAACATGATCTGTACTGAACAATCTAGTTTCCTTCCATGTGTATCACGTTACAATTTATACTCCAATGTTTTAACATTGGAGTTCTTCACTAAAAAAAACAAAACCAAAACAAAGAAAACAACACCTAAGTGCTAGTGGCTCACGCGGGTAATCCTAGCTACTCAGGAGGCTGAGATCTGAGGATTGCAGTTCAAAGCAGCCTGGGCAGAAAAGTCTGTGAGACTCTTATCTCCAATTAACCATCCCCAAAAATGGAAGTGGCACTGTAGCTCAAAAGTGGAGTGCTAGCCTTGAGCAGAAGAGCTCAGGGACAGCATCCCAGCCCAGACCAAAAAAAACAAAACAAAAAAACAAAACAAAAAAACTTGAGTGATTGGAATTCTATCAAGGATTACAACCAAGAACCACTTAACCTAATTTCTCAAAAATTGCTCTGAGCCAGGTACCTGTAGCTCGTGCTTATAATCCTAGGTACCTAGGAGGCTGAGATCTGAAGGATATTGTTTCATAATCAGCTTGGGTAGAAAAGACCATGAAAACTCCATCTTCAAAATAACTAACATCATCATCAAAAACAGGGCTAGAAACATTGCTCAAGTGGTAGAGTGCAAGCTTAAACAAGCAACATTAAGGCCATGATTCAAACCCTAGTACTGCAAAAGTTGCTATCAATTTAGTGCTATGTTTAAACTGGCTAAAATGAGACAACTATAATTTCCAGAGACAAAATGCGAAAGATAGAGAACTTACACAGAGTTGAACTCTGATGGGTTCAAAAAGGAAAACAGAAGAAAGCCAAAATGTGGTGATTAACACCAGAAACAAGATTCAGTGGGAAATAAGGAATGGCCAAAAATAAGAGGAAAAGCTAGTTAAATTCTTAAGTTAACTGAGTTAAAGATTAAGTAAAAAGTAATCCTAGGTACTCAGAAGTCTGAGATCTGAGGATCATTCAGTTTGAAGCCAGCTTTGGCAGAAAAGTCCATGAAATTTATCTCCAATTAACTGCCAAAAAAGCCAGGAGCAGTACAAAAAAAAAAAAGTTGAATATCTATTACATGTAGTTAAAGAATATTCAATGTTGAAATTTTAGTCAAGAGTTAACTAGGCATTCATAGTTTTACTTTATTTTACATGCATTCTAGAAGCAGAGAGCTATTTCTAACCCTCTCAATCTGCTACAAGAAAAGGGCTCTAACCCTAAAGTGAATGATGAAGTCTTGTTGTAAGGAAACACCTGGTTCAACAGTCAAGTTGGTTTGTCCAAAACTGACAGAGACTTTCTGGATTCCAAAGGTCCCATTGGTTTCTATCTCATAGATGACCTGAAATGCAAAAGAAGAATCAATTAAGAAAAGAGCTATTGGACTAATTGTGTTTAAAGAAGAGTATTTTATAACTGTGTTATTATAACTACATGTATAAATTAAACAACATTTAAAACAAAAACAGCATGAAAAGATAGGGATAGCTTTATATTAATTACATTTACACAAGAAAAAGAGGATAGAGCTTTTCTCGGAAGTGTTTATGGGAGAGTTGTGTTCAGAAAAAGTTTTGATTGGGGGAAGAAGACAGTAAGTACTAGAAGCAGAGGTGAGCTTCTGAAATGTAAACCACTCATATTTAGATGGAAACTGGGCTACTTGACTCGAGGTGTCTGAAGTGAAAGATAGCTGCTAGCTGATAGTAAATTTCTAGCAATCTTTAAAATGATGATTTACTACTTCTGCACTGACTATTACAGACTTTTTTCCTATCAAAAGAAGAAATTATGATCAGTCAATAGGAATCAGTAACAGTGTGGGAAAAGGAAGGAGTCAGAATGTTCTGAACTTGAAATGTTCTGAACTGGAGGATGGTGGCAATGGAAATGTTAGAAACATAGTCAGGAGGAAGATATTGGGTTCAACTCTTGACATATGAAATCTCAGATAATACACAAAACTTCAGCTGGGGTTACACTAGCACATCTCTTACAATACTAATCAACATACATGAGTGTAGAATCTGAGGTCTGCAGCCCTACCTGGGAAACGATATTCTGACAAGTGTTTCCAGCCAACAGAGGAGGACTTGCCTGTGAGGTAAGTGTTATTGGAACCTGGAACCATCAAGGGGAAAAAAAAAAGATCAACTAAAATTGAAAGTTGCATTTTCTCTTCTAGCTATGTATCATGCTAAAATGAGTATCTGTTTTCCCCTTTTCTTTCTCCTTCCATTGCTAGACTACAATTTAAATTCAAAAATTATTCTACATCAGCACATCTCAAAATATATTTCTCAGGACATTAATTCTATGAGATGATATAAAACAGGCACCCATAAACAAGTATAAGCAAACCTGTAATCAACTTTTAAGGGCCTTTATTTCATTAGAAGACTCTAAGAACCCCAAATGCTGTATTTAATTTTGTTTAACTCAAGTGTTTTCTAGATTTACTATAATACTTCATTAATCTTAAATTCATATGAAACTATTGGACTGCTCTTTGTAAAGCACTGTTTTAGATCCACATTTCACTATGATGCATCAGACTTACATTTCTTCCATCATTAAAATACAGACTGAAATTGCTTTAGTTACAATATTCTTTTTCCTTTTCCCTGCTAAATGGCATCATACCTTCATATTCTGAAGATCAGTCATATCTTTCGGCACCTAGAAAAAGAGAACAATGGAGACATGGATATACATAAAGTCACCATGAGCTTGTAGGTTCAGATTACTACCAATGTACTTTGATGTTGGGTTGTAGGAACAATCAAAATATTGGAACTGCTTGCTCTCTTTCTTAACATTCCTAATTCTTCCTTACACTAAAGTGTCAGAACTTTAAGCTATATAGGTACATATGTATAAATATGTATATATACACATATACACATAAATATATATATTATATATATATATATATACACATAAATATACATGTACACAAATATATATCCTCAATTCATCTTTTTCCGATGATAGGTCTTCTGCCTTTTATGTAGCTCTTGAGAAGTCTGACTTTCAGTTGGTGAATGTTCCACAACCACAATAGTGGGTAGCATGTTGACTACAAATTCATGATGGTGACAAGGTGAGAACAGCAGCACACCCACCTTCAAGACTGTGAAATTATAGTAGGAGACAGCATCCAAGGCTGGATCTGAGGTACAGCTACTGGCCAGGTCCTTGAAGAAACGAGTACAGGTTGTACTTTTACTCTCTAGGAAACCTTACAACACAAAGAATGAACATGGTAGTAAATGAGAAAGTCTGTTTTAAATTGAGTAAGAAGGCTGGCACTTCTGCCCTGGACCCACCTGCAGGATTGCTCTCAACACAGAGTCCTCCGGCTCCCACTCCCGCAGGCTGCCTCAGTAAGCTTACTATAGACCACTGGGGGAAGTAAGTCAGAATGGGATCCCCAGCCTGTAGAACACAGTTTTTCAGTGAGAATGGACTGAAATAAACCAGCAATGACAAACAAAGTAAACTAAATGGCTTGTTTACAAGGACAGAAGTATCCTCTAAAAGA
The DNA here is from genome assembly GCF_024711535.1 of Dipodomys merriami. Lineage (NCBI taxonomy): Eukaryota > Metazoa > Chordata > Mammalia > Rodentia > Heteromyidae > Dipodomys > Dipodomys merriami. The sequence continues at coordinate 1,508,681 of NW_027203926.1, forward strand.
GCCAGGAATGGTTTACCACATCCTAGGGAGGCAGCACAAAGACACAATGACCATTGTTTACTATGATAGGAAAACCAAAAACAAACAATGGGAATTCCCTTCCCAGGCTCACCCTATAAAAAGAGAGTTGTGGCTGAGGTAGCAATGTTGAAGTAAATGATTTGCTTCCAAACTCTGCAGCCAGGGCCTGGAAGTTGGTTGCATTGACCTTTTGGAGCTTCTGGAAATAGTTTAATTTAGCTGCAATATTTTTCAAAAGAAAGAAGTTTAGTTAAAAACAAAAGCATTTACGTTTAAATACATAGCATGCCAAACAATATGAAAAAATTATTTAAGTATAATATATGTGTGAAAATGGCTAAAATATAGTCAAAGTTGTTTTATAAATACATATACTTGCATTATGATAGCATCCAGATCAAGTTTTAGAACATTTCCCTGAAAGATTCCAAATTAGTATCCCATCTCTAGAGATAAAATTCAGATTTACTGATATGAACACTTCTTTATAGATAACCTATTAACTGAAATAATGTCTTAGTATGAGGATCTAAGTAAATAACACAGTCATTGAATGAATGTCAGTCAGCTCTTAGTCTCTTATAGCCAAGAATGTGTGTGATTAACAATTTGTAAAAAAAGGAAACTCGGCAATGGTGGTATTTGACCCATACCAGATGACTGATTAAAAGAAAATTATACTGTTTCCATAGGACCAAGGCAAAGTTAAAGATAATATTTGAGCTGTACTTTTCATTTTTCTTGGAAGAGGAAAAAGATCCTGTTGCTGTCCCGTGCCCAGAATGGTAGATAACACTGGGTTTACCACTCCAAGCAAAAACAAGCTCCATGCTAGTTTTATTCTTTGTATTAAGTATGTCACTTGGACAGTCAAAAGATAATGAGACCCAAATCATTGAAAGCTAATGATGCTTCTACACGAAATAAGTTTGGCACTTTGGGCTAGGCATGATGGTGCACACAGTAGTCCTAGACACTGAGGCAGTAGAAGTAGGAGGATCATGGTCTGAAGTTGGCTGGGCAAAAAGTATGAGATCCTATCTGATAAAAGCAAAAGGATTGAAACATGGCTAAATGTTTCATTTAGGTAGAATGCCTGCCTAGTTAAAAACCCTAGACACCAAGTGCCTTCCCCATCAAAAAAGGCTCGACTTTTGTCTACAACACATTTCATGTATGATTCTTCAGCTTTCTGATAGCACGAAATGAACACAGCTCTCAATTCTGGGGCCTCTCAAGACTATTCATCCTTTTTTCTTTTTTTTTGCCAGTCCTGGGGCTTCAACTCAGGATCCCTGAGCTTCTTTTGCTCAACGCTAGCACCCTACCACTTGAGCCACAGCGCCAGTTCCAGACTTCTCTGTTTATGTGCAACTAAAGAATTGAACCCAGGGCTTCATGCATGCAAGGCAAACACTCTACCACTAAGCCACACTCCCAGGCCCCCCCCCATCCCCACCCCGTGCTTTTTGTATTCATTCTTTATACATCTAGATCATGCTACTGTTAACTGTTAACAACTTCAGTATCATCTGGAGCTTGTCAGAAATATGCACACTCAGGCCATTCCTCACACCTACTGAGTCTGGATCATGCTAACACAATCTCTAGGTGATGTCTGAATCATGTTGACAAAATTCCTAAGTGACACACATGTATATTAGCATTTGAAAAAGCAGTGCTGCTCTGAAACAGGTGATGCTGATGCTGCTGTTCTGTAGACCACCTTCCACCTATGACCTGAACTCAAGGAGCCAAAGCTTCCAGGAGCTGCTTAACATTTCCTTTGGAATTTATAGTCTGAAAACCACAGAGGAGGACATATCAACTTCATAAAAGATGCAGTTATTTCTATCATTATAATTGAAAGTTAAACTGAAACACAAATTAATAGGAGAGCTAGGTGGGATGGTAAATATTTTTTTCATAGCTTAAATCAGTAAGACAAAGTTAACATTTTCTCTCTCACTTCAGCTCAGGTATACTGGTGGGAGTGATGGTAAACAGGAATTTTATCTTTTTTTTCCTTTTTTTCCTTTTATTTATTTTTTATTGTGAAAATACTGTACAGAGGGGTTACAATTACATGGGCAAGATAATGAGTACATTTCTTATCAAGCATTGTAGCCTCCTCCTTTGTTTCCCCTTCCCATCCTTTCCCAACCTCCCCCTGCCCCCACCCAAACCTCCCCGCTCTCCCCCCCCCCATAAACAAGAATTTTAAAATGCACAGATATTACTTTGTACAACTAAAGGTAATTTTTTAAATTTTAAGAAGAAAATAATGTAAATAAAATAAAATGTCCAGAGAAAGAGTATAACAGTCCAAGCTGGCCTAGGTAAAAAAAATGGATACTCTATCTGAAAAATAACTAAAACTGCAAAGGGTATGTGTGGGGGGGGGGTGTAGCTTAAGTGGTAAAGTATCTGCCTAGTAAGCCCAGGCTCTGAGTTCAAATCCTATTACCACTTTAAAAAATAACTATACAAAGGTTTCTGAACAAAACTAAGATAACCTTCATTGTCAGGCAAGGAGTGCAAGTTTGTAATCCCAGCACTGAGGGCTAAGGTAGGAGCATTATGAGTTCTGTGCTTGCTTGGGTGACCTTAAAAAGCAACAACAACAACAACAACAAAAGCAAAACCACAGAAAATGGGGGGAAAAACATTTCTCAACATCCGTGCACTGTGGGCAAATAAAGATATGGTTTGTCCCTTTGAGGTGCTAATATCATACCTTTGAAAATATGGTCTACCATGAACTGGCAACAATACAAGAAATCCTATACATTCCAAGAGAACTTAAAACAACAAATGTATCAGAACTTTTGAGGATGATGAACAAGAGTGGATTCTTGGAAGAGTTATACATTTTAAAATGCAATGAGAAAGAGGAATATTTGAGTCAAGAAGAAAAGAAAACACAAACTTGGGGCAAATGCAATGGCTTATCTTGAGGACAATGAGAAGTTGAATTTGGCCAGAACAGAAGGTGAAATGTAGAGAGTGAGTGACAGTGAGTAGAAAAAAGAATTAGCTCAAATATGAGAGCACACTGACTTGCAGGCAAAGAAGCCGGACATTATTCTCCAGGTAGTAAAGTCAAATGAGCTTTTTGGACAAGGAAGAATGAGGCTGGGGAGCTGGACTTGTGTTTGTACAAAAGGAAAAAACAATGTAGAGAGGGATTACAATGACATGAGTCAGGTAATGGGGACACTTCCTTCTGTACAACTTTATAATAACAATAAAGTAAATTATTTTTTTAAAAGGAAAAAGCTTATGGTCATTTCTCTACCTGTCTCACACATACACAGAGCAGGCATTCACATCACAGCCAGCCATGGAGAATCACTTTGTTATATGAACCAATCCAAAACACAGCATTATGCTGGCTTCCTTGTTCAGAAACCTTTGGAGAGTGTAGCAAGTTGGGGAGGATACACTCTATGATTATCAGAGTTAAGAGGGATGATTAGAAGTCTTAAATTCTGGGCGACAGTGGCTTATACCTGTAATCCTAGCTACACAGGGAGCTGAGATCTGAGGATCAAAGCCAGCCCAGGCAAGAAACTCCCTGAGACTCTTATCTCCAATTAACCACCAAGAACCCAGAAGTGGTGCTGTGATTCAAGTGGTAGAGCGCAGGCCTTGAGCTGAAGGGCTCAGGGATGCACCCAGGCCCAGAGTTCAAGTCCCATGACTGACAAAAAAAAAAGTATTAAATTCAAGTCCTGTATGTAATCTGATCTAAGAAATTGCAAAGGTCCTCTAATAGATTGGATATGGGAAAAGGTAGGATGAGAAGCGGAATTTAAGAACAAAAACAAAATACTTAAGAAAGAATGAATCAAGGGAAAGTGCAAAGACAAAGTCACTTCTCAATAAACGTTAGGTAAGAGCAACCAACGATGCTTCTACTCACAGTTGTTCACATGGACACAAAACTGCTTGACTCCATTTGAATTCATGAAAACTCTCGAAGGAAATGGAGAATTACTCTTAAAGATAAGAGAGTTGTCTACACACACCCAGCTTGAAGACCTGTGAAGAAAGAGGAAGAACGTACATTTAGGAGGAAGATGTAGATCTTTACGAGTGTCTTATTTAAAGAAATTTTCTTTAAGAGTGGCCCTCACCAGAGAGGCTCCTTCGGAAGCTACAATGCAACAACCCAAGTCTATTCTACTACAGCTGTTTTAGAGAATCAGAAAGGATCACTCCTTAAAAAAAACAAACAAACAAAAAAAAAACAAGGAACACCTTACAAGTAGGGGGTAGGAAGTACAGTAGCTTATCTTTTTATTTCCAAATATTACACATTCTAGGACCTGCCCTCTTTAAGATTCTTTCTGGGTACTGCAGCTTACCTGACGCTGCCTGGAAGGCAGAAGGAGAACACTGTCCTGGGATGGGGAAGATAGCAATCTCTATCGCAGCAGCAATTTAGATCGCAGGTACCAGGTGTCAAGTCACAGACACAGATCGGTAGGACTATGAAAGTACAATCAAAAGTAGAGCGAGGTAAGATTTCCCCCCAACTCTTCCAAACTAAGCCCGTCCCCTTCTAGTTGTCCCACTCCCCTCCCTTCGCGGTGAGTCAATCTTACAGAATCGCGCATCTTTGAAGTCTACACAGTTTCCCCAACTGATCCCTTCACCTGGGAAGAGGTCGGAGGTCCAGTTCGCGGGCGCCGCGGGGGTCGCAAGAGAAGGGCCCGCCGTGCTGAGAAGCCCAGGCACTTCCCCGAGAGTGGCATTCTCCGAGGAGGGCTGTGGGGTCCCGCCCTCCGTCACCGGGCCCAGCACTGAGGAGGTGGGCATTGTCCCTGACGGGGAGAAAGAGGGCTGTAACCGGGCGCCCTCAGGGAGGATCAAGAAGTACAACCACAGCAGCTCGAGCTGCGGGGTGTTCATGAGGAAATCGAGGTGCCAGAGCGGCGGAACACGGGACTCCGCGGTCTCCAGACGCGTTGCTAGAGCGTGAGTCCACGGCGTCTGACGTCATCGATCTCTAGCTGATCATTGGCTCGTGGCAATAACGGAGACGCTGCAGCCAATAGGAAGCGGGATTGTTGCAGCCCGGGCAGCATCCTTCCTTCTGCGCCATCTTCCTTGGGCCCCCCGCGCCTCACTGCCTCCGTCGCTTGGCAACTGCTGGGGCGAAGGAGCCCTTGTCCCTTCTCGCCACTAGATGACAGCAGGGGCTCAGCGGAGCGACCGCAGAACTCAGTCCCGCGCGGACTTCCCTTCTGGACGGAGGGAGCTCTTCTTCCACAGAGGGGAGCCCCAGAGGCCGGAACTTGAATTGCATGTCTTTCACCCGGGATTCCTATGGTGAGAAACCCTTTCTATGAAAGGATAAGGATCTCTGGGCAGGGAAATACGCTGGAAGTCGCAAAGCTTTAAAAATGTATCCTTCTAAATAGCCTATTTTGCGGGAAGCAATTAGAGCTAATGCTTACTCCGTTCCTTATATTTTAATATTCAGACTTTTAAATTAAAAAAAAAAACCCTCCAACGTGTACATCATATTTCTTGCTAGAAAAAATAGTGAGAGAAGGGAGGTTAGGAATGGGGAAATCGGGGCCTGGGGAGAATGTGAGGAAACAGGGCAAGAAAGAATTAACAGCAGAGGAATCGATTTTTCTAGGATATGAGAGAAAAGATACAAGAATGAAAATATCCTTGGGATGCAGGAGATAATTTTTTTTTTTTTTTGTCCTTAGAAGCCTTTTTTCCAACACTGTTTAGCGTTTCTGTTTTTTGTGGGGTTTTTCCAGATGTGATTTACCTCTTTTTTGATTCTCTAGGACAGTGCTGTCCAATTGAATTTTCTGCTATGTAGAAAACTTTTTATAGCTGTACTATCCAATGTAGTAGCCACAAGCTATTGCACAGTTGCTTGCTGTGACTGAGGAGCTGCATTTTTAGTTAATTCAGAGTTAACTAATCATAGGTGGCTAGTACCTGTGGTATTGGACTTTAGGATCCTAGATAATTAAAATATCATTTCTGTTATGCCTAATGCTTTCTTGTCTCCACAGTTCTAACATCTGCATAATTTCAGTTCTTTGGTTTGGGAATATGAGTTAAGATTTGTTAAGAATTATCTGAAATCTAGTATACTTATTTAAAATCTAGCCTGTGTTTCCCTTTCCAGACAGATCACTTAGGCAGACTTTTTTTTGGTCATGGGGCTTGAACTCTGGGCCTGGGTGCTTCAGCTCAAGGCAAGCACTCTACCAATTGAGCCACAGCGCCACTTCTATTTTTCTGGTGGTTTATTGGAGATAGGAGTTTCAGACTTTCCTGCCTGGACTGGCTTTGAACTGGGACCTTCAGATCTCAGCCTCCTGAGTAGCTAGAATTACAAGTGTGAGCCACCAGCACCCGGGTTAGGCAGACATTTTTTTTTTTTTTTTGGGTCCGGTAGTGGGGCCTGAACTCTGGGCCTGGGTGCTGTCCCTCAGCTCTTCAGCTCAAGGCTAGCGCTCTACCACTTGAGCCACAGCGCCACTTCCGGCTTTTTTCTTTTTGCTTATGTGGTGCTGAGGAATCGAACCCAGGGCCTCAGGCATGCAAGGCAAGCGCTCTACCACTGAGCCATCTTCCCAGCCCTAGGCAGACATTTTAAGACACCTGAACTTGCTCATATTCTCTGGAAAGATCTTGATTTGCTAATATTTGTAACTTATTAGCTAGTGTATCTTTGTATTATAAGTTTCTCAAATTATGTGATTGAATAATAGATTGCTGATATGAAACATAAACATATTTTGGTTTGGTTTTAAAACTTTCTTCTACCTAATAGTAATTTGTTTAGATTTTAAAAGGACAAAACAGATAATTCAAATTGTATATATTTACATTTACTAGAATAAAAGCTATGTAAAGCAGAAAGTTTTGTTTACTAATTTTGTTCACTAATGTATTCCCTTTCCCAGAACAGTTCCCAAGACATATTAGATGTTATATTAAACATTTAGGAAGTGTATTATAGATTTTTTTTGTCGAACTCTAGATTTAACTTTTATGAATAGTTTATTTTATGTCAGAATTACAGTTCTTTCTATAGAATATGTACATCTGATCAGAGACTATTTCATATTTCAAAATTTATAATGCTTGCCTCCCATGCATGAAGCCCTGGTTCGATTCCTTAGCACCACATAACAGAAAAAGCTAGAAGTGGCACTGTGACTCAAGTGGTAGAGCACTAGCCATGAGCACAGAGAGACTCAAGGACAATGCCCAGGCCCCCTGAGTTCAAACCCCAGGACCGGCAAAAAAAAAAAAAGCGGCTAATTAAGTAATTTAGGATTGAGTGACAAGGAAGTAATATTTCAGAACTACCTGAGCTACTTTTTCTAAAAATAATTTTATTGAGATTACATAAATTTCATAGTATTGTGGGAGAGTGATACTTAGTTAAGATCACAAACACATTTTAACCTTCACAAGGCAAATTGCCATTATCATGGTCTATAAAGTTTCTGAAGTCTATGATCTTTGACAATACAACTATTTCTTCCACATTGGGTGATATGTACATTTCTTTCCTTTTGCTTAGTGTCAGCTGTTCCCTCTTTCCCTTTCATTCCCTCCCTCCCATTGCTGCTATATATATATAGTGTATGTGTGTGTGTGTGTGTGTGTGTGTGTGTGTGTGTGGTCAAGAACATGGAGTCATTTAGAAATAATACTACAAATTAAGTAGAGGTCCTTTGTTTCTTGAGTACTGTTTACTTTGTCATATCTCCTTGCATTTTTATTTTTATTTTTGTCACTCGTGGGGGGGGGGTTTGAACTGTGGGCCTGAGCCCTGTCACTCAGCTCTTCAGCTCAAGGCAAGCGCTCTACCACTAGAGCCACAGCGCCACTTCTGGTTTTCTGGTGGTTAATTGGAGATAAGAGTCTCAGACTTTCCTGCCTGGGCTGGCTTTGAACCTGGATCCTCAGATCTTAGCCTCCTGAGTAGCTAGGATTACAGGCATGAGCCACCAGTGCCCAGCTCTCCTTGCATTTTTGAATTTAACATCCATGTATCAGGGAGACCATGTGCCATTTGTCTCTCTGATCTTGGCTTACCTCATTCAAAATAATTTGTTCCATCCATTTCCTTGCAAATGCCATTATTTTCTCCTTTCTGATAACTGCATAATATTCCATTGTATATAGGTACCATAATTTTTGGATCCATTCATCTGTAGTGGCACATCTGGGTTGTTTCCGTGTCTTGGCTATTGTGAACAGTGCTGCAGTGAACAGGAGGTGCATGTGTATCCTGGTTCCTGTTGCTCAGGGTAGATACCTAGAAGTGGTATGGCTGGGTCATAGGGGAGGTCTCTATTTAGTTTTCTGAGGTACCTCCAGACTGCTTTCCAAAATGGTTGTATTAGTATACATTCCCACCAGCAATGCAATAGAGTTCCTCTTTCTCTGCATCCCTGCCAGCACTGAGCTAGTTTTGATTTTTTTTTTGGGGGGGGGGTCCGGTCATGGGGTCTGGGCCTGGGCCACAGTGCCACTTCCAGCTTTTTTCTTTTTACTTATGTGGTGCTGAGGAATTGAACCCAGGGCCTCAGGCATGCAAGGCAAGCACTCTACCACTGAGCCACCTTCCTAGCACCTTGATTTTTTTTTTTAATTTTAGTACTTTAAAGAGCTGGGGATCAGTCTCACTGGTAGAGTACTTGCCAACATGTGCAAGGCCCTGATTTTGATCCTCAGGACTGCTTAAAAATTTCCAAGATGGGGAACCAGTGGCTTGCACCGTATTCCTAGCAACTTAAGAGGCTAAGACCAAAGATTATAGTTTGAAGTCAGCCCAGGTAGAATATTATGTGAGATTTCATCTCAAAATAACCAGCAAAAGGCAGGTCTAGAGGCATATATAAGTGGAAGAGCACTAGCTGAGCAACAAGGCTTTTGGGTTTAAAACCCAATTACCCCCCCTCCAAAGTTTCCAATTTTAATACCTAAATGTTTTTTAGAAGCTGGGTGCTGGTGGCTCACACCTATAATCCTAGCTACTTAGGAGGCTGAGATTTGAGGATCACAGTTCAAAGCCTGCCTGGGCAAGAAAGTCTATGAGACTTAGCTCCAATTAGCCAGCAAAAAGCCAGAAGTGGAACTGTGGTTCAAGTGATAAAGCACTAGCCTTGAAGATAAAAGCTCAGTAATAATGCCCAGGCCCTGAGTTCTAGCCCCAGGACCAGAACAAAAGAACTTTTAATAATAGTTTTTAATCTTCCTTTTTCCCCTTGTTATAGTTAAATGAAATATTACTTGTGTTATCACTTTGTGTTAGTAGGAATCTTTGTAATACAGTGTAGGATAAATGGACTAAGTCAGCCTTTCTTTACCATAGCTTCTAGAGGGCTTTGAGCCTGTACTTCCCAAGGACTAGGACTCAGCTGGTTCAGCATATCTACATAATTTTGCTTCAAGCAAATGCTGTCTTTGATAACTCTGTTTGTAGCCTTGAGACTAAGTGTGCATGTGCAGCTTTCTGTGATCATCCTTGTTCAGATGCTACTTTTGTCTAGAGGGGGTATAAATAGATACCACTGAAGGACAGACAGGGTGCAGTGGGATGATACTACTTTTGGACAGTGTGCTGTCACTGAAGGATACAGCAGCTGAAGTTATACTGATAGACATATACTGTGAACTGTGAACAGAATGAAGCTGGTGCTGCTGTACAGAGTCTGGGAGTCTACACTGGGATGGGCAATGAGCAGTATATGGTTATTCTAGGGGCTAAAGCTGTTGTTACACCCAATGAATGAGTGTGTAGGGTAAGGAGCTTTGAATTAAGCACGATCATTATCCCTACCATGTCCCATATTTTCTTCTGACTATCTGAATCTTGTTTCGGTTTACCTAAAGCTGAGAACCTGCACAACAAACAGAATCTCAGTTCTTTTGATATACAATATTAAAATCTAAAAGATAATTTTGAGGAAGGAGTATGAGTTTGTTTACATGTGTCATGCAGGAATTCCCTTTGGGTAGTTTATTTTAATTATTACATATTTCTTATGCAAGGAGTCCTTTCACTCAGCAGTCTGTTGTCAGAACTCAAAACCTGTTTGAGGAGACTGATATCTCTATCCATCTCTCACTAGTTATTGTCTAAATAATATCTATAACTCATTAATATCAATATTTGTAGTTCTCTCAGGTTATACATTTTTAGTATTTTAATCTAGAACTGTCATCTGTTGGTATTACTTTTGTCATCTATTTGTAAGCAACTGTGAAGTTAAAGTATAGATTAAAAAATGCAATATAGGGCTGGGAAGGTGGCTCAGTGGTAGAGCGCTTGTCTTGCATGTATGAGGCCCTGGGTTTGATTCCTCAGCACCACATAAGCAAAAAGCCGGAAGTGGCGCTGTGGCTCAAGTGGTAGAGTGCTAGCCCTGAGCTGAAGAGCTGAGGGACAGCGCCCAGGCCCAGAGTTGAGGCCCCATGACCGGACCCCCCCAAAAAATGCAATATACTAGTAAGCAAATAATAAAGAACTGGACTTTTATTTTGATACAGCAGCATCCTAAAAGTAACATGAAATAAAATGGCTTACCTATGGGCTATGCCTCATAGCCTGGTGCCCAAAGCTAAGCCAGTTTGAAGTTGTCATATTCAGACTGACAGTTATATAAACATCAGAATATTACTGTAGATATCCTCTGCAAAATTAAGTAAAATTAAAAAATTGTTGGGGAAGTTAATTATTATTTTACACATTGTGAATTGGAACAATCTTTAGTAAGTTTGAGAAAATAAAAGTAATCATTTAATTGATGCCAGTGGCTCACACTTGTAATCCTGGCTACTCAGGAGATTGAGATCTGAAGATTGTGGTTTGAAGCCAGCCCAGGCAGGAAAGTCCATAAGATTCTTACCCCCATTTAACCACCAAAAAAGTCAGAATGGAGCTATGGCTCAAGTGGTAGTGTGCCAGCCCTGAACAAACAAAGCTTAGGAACAGCACCCATGTCCTGAGCTTAAGCCCAAGTCCAGCCTGTGTACAGGTGCATGTGCGCGCGCGCGTGCACACGCACGCACGCACGCACGCACGCACGCACACACACACACACACACACTAGCCTAAGAATACCTACCCATGGAATTTATTTCATATTACTTAAATTCTCAATTTTTTCCCTTTTCATTTCTCTCCCTTATCTTCTTCCCCTGCTTTCTGTTCATCTTTATCTTTGTTTCCCCATCTGGATGTATAGTGCAAACTGGCTTTGAACTTATGGTCTTCCTGCTATAACCTACAAAGTACTAAGATTACAGGCATGAACCACTGCTCTATTTGTCTCTTTATATTTATTGATTTATTATTTTTTTGTTGTTGTTGGTTGTAAGGCCTGAACTCTGGGCCTGGGCACTGTCCCTCAGTTCTTCAGCCCGAGGCCAGTGTTCTACCACTTGAGCCATAGCACCACTTCAGGCTTTTACTGCTTATATGGTGCTGAGGAATCGAACCCAGGGCCTCATGCACACAAGGCAATCTCTCTACCACTGTGCCACCTTCCCAGCCCCTCTCTCTCTTTAAACATATCAGATATTCTAGTATTTTAAATGCCATTCCTGTAACTATAGACTTCTGAGTGAGAAGTCCAACTCCAAACCCTACATGTTAGGTTGGGGCCTTGCCCTAATGCACCAAATAAAGAGAAGAGTAATGATGAAGGACAGAGGAAGATGTATTATGTATGTGGCAAAGCCATGCCAAGGAAGAGGCAGAATAGCATTTCAGACCATCTTTGTGGTGTAGACTAAGTTTTAGGCATAAAGAGAGGAAGAATTGGGCTAGGCTGAGAGATCTTCAGTGAGATAACAATTAGGAAGCAGTCCTGTTACAAGTGTGGTCAGAGGTGGTTGCAGGTGTGACCAGTTGCTCATCACTCAGGATTGGTCAGGTGGGGCCTGGTCACAGTAAGAAAGTCATTGCTGCCTGAGGAAGGAAGTAGCTTGATTTCTGTCACAAGATGTTTATTCCTATCCTTGGGAGAGTTCCAGGGTGGCGGCAAGATGACTGCTCAGGCAAAGCAGATGTAATATGGAGGCAGGGGTGTCAAATTATTTACACTACTTCCTTCCAGTTAACTTGTGAATCAGTGTTTTCCAGCAAAGGCAGTTTTTTGTTTTGGGTCTGGTCATGGGCCTGAACTTTGGGCACTGTCCCTCAGCTCTTCAGCTCAAGGCTAGCGCTCTACCACTTGAGCCACAGCGCCACTTCTGGCTTTTTTCTTATGTGGTGCTGAGAAATCGAACCCAGGGCCTCATGCATGCAAGGCAAGCGCTCTACCACTGAGCCACCTTCCCAGCCTGTACAAAGCAGTTTTTAAGTGCCTGTTATAGTCTTACAGGTAATCTTCAGAAGAACACCTATGTGACATATCTGTATGGGAAATGGCTTCTTTCATAGAAATACTTTTTTTCTTTTTTGGTCATGGGGCTTGAACTCAGGGCTTAGGCAGAGCTTTTTTTTTTTTTTTTTTTTTTTGCTCAAGAGTACTTTGTTTTCTTTTGTTTTTTGTTTTTTGAGACAAAGGTCTTGCTTACATAGCCTCGACTGGACTTCAATTCAGGATCTTCCTGCCTATAACCTCCCCAAGTGCTGGGATTACAGGCATATGCCATGAGATTTTTCAAGAAGTAGTTTCTTGTAAAATTAATGGAAACTTTGTCTCCTAGCACGGACAGTCCTGAGCTGCTGCATATTGTGCTTCTTATCAGAGTTTAAGAGGGCAGTGTCTGTTTCCTCAAGATGGTGTGATAATTAGGTGTTGCAGTAGTTGTGTAAAAGAGATAACAGCTCAAAAGCAACCAAAATCTAGTAGACTTGCTTTAAGGAAAAGGGCAAAGTCTTTTCCTGCCCTACAATTTTAAATCTTCCTGTTCCCACCCACTGCAAAACTTTGAAACAATAGCATTCTTATTGCCAGCCATAAGAATGGCAGCTTTATGTTCACTCTTAAGAAATTTCTTGTTTTGTATCCTTAATGGCTCTTAAGTTTCCCACCTTCTTGTAATTTTTGTTGAATGGATAAGAATAATACATGCTGTTTTCCTAGTAGGGATACACTTTGAAACAATCAATCTCCCCTCCCTTAAAATTCCATTTTGAAAAGTATTAAGGCAGCCAAATGAATGCTTTTATACTGAGGGGGATTTTTTTTTTTTTTTTTTTGCCGGTTGTGGGGCCTGAACTCTGGGCCTTGGCACTGTCCCTCAGCTCTTTAGCTCAAGGCTAGCGCTCTACCACTTGAGTCACAGGGCCACTTCTGGCTTTTTCTGCTTATGTGGTGCTGAGGAATCGAACCCAGGGCCTCATGCATTGCAAGGCAAGTGCTCTACCACTGAGCCACCTTCCCAGCCCTGAGGGGGATTTTTTATACTGAGGGGGATTTTTTTTTTTTTTTTTGGTCAGTCATAAGGCTTGAACTCAGGGCCTGGGCACTGTTCCTGAGCTCTTCAGCTCAAGGCTAGTGCTCTACCACTTGAGCCACAGCGCCATTTCCAGTTTTCTGGTGGTTAATTGGAGATAAAAGTCCCAAAGACTTTCCTGCCGGGGCTAGCTTTGAACCATGATCCTCAGATCTCAGCCACCAGTGCCCAGCTAAAATGAGAGTTCTTATCTATGACAATATATTAATTCCTTACCCCCGAACAACCTTTGTAATTACACAGCATCACAGTACTTCCATTTTCTTTTTATTTCAACAAAAGCTTTTTTTTGTTTGTTAGTTTGCTTGTTTGTTTTTTGGTGTTTGGTTGCTTGTCGGGTTTTTTTTTTTTTTTGAGACCTGGTCTCATTATACTTTTTAGACCTCCTGCCTCAGTCTTGGTCTTGTTATTATGCCCAGTTGACAATCGTTTCTTTCTGTCAGTAGAGTGAGAAAACAGCCTTATAAAGGAGCCTGCTTTCTCAGCTTCTCCTGCTGAGGACTTACCTAAAGTGGCAACATTAGTAATTATCATAATCAAAACTAGAATACAAGTCTCCTCTCATTTAGAATTTCTCTTTCGACTTTTTTTTTCTCCTTCTCTTTCAACTTCTTTGATGCTAGGTTAACTTTTCCAAGGAATTTTCCAACTTCCTTGATTTTTAGATTAAAATAAGAATATAGGATAATATTTTTATAGTCAGACTGCTTTTAGGGAATTTAAATACTAAGCTTGGAAATGTGTGAAGGCGGGTGCGCTGGATATTTTTGTTTATCGTCCACCCTTCTCTATCCTGTTCTGTCCTGAGAGGCTTGCCACAGTGTTAATAGTTCATTGTGGGTTTCTGGTTCAGGTTCAGCAGGAGGTTAAAGGGCTTGAGGAGATGATGTCCCATGCATTCCTTATGCATGATAGTAGTTCTGTTTTTCAAAGACACTTGCCACTCTCTTCCTAAGGACTTGTACTAGCTGTAGAAACATGTCCAGCCCATGCACAGGGTAAGCAAGAGAGACCAGAGAGTTGCTATTTTCAAGGAATGCATCTCTCATCCAGTGATGTACAGGGATTGGTGGATAAATTCCTCCACTTCTGCTTCCTTGTGTTGGGACATCTATGAACTGTATTCTATGCCATCTTCCAGAGGTCTCTGTCAAGACCGAGCCCCTGTTGTACTCAGTGTGATCTGCATTCTGTGCTGGCCTTCTTTTGTGCTCAGTTTCATTTACCCACATCTCTTCCAGTATTTCGTAGTCATGAGCTTGGTGCTGATGAAAATAACAAGGGCACCCTTCATGTTCTAGAATAAAGACCTGCAGGTCATTGCCTCTTGAAGAAAAAAAAAAAGAACATAACAAGGGCAGGGTCTTAAAGGAAAGAAAATGGAAGTTTATTGATTTGTTGGGAAATTAAGGTCTACAGAGAATTTAAGGGAAATTAAGATATATCAGATGGCTAAATATTAGATCTTCTAGTTTAAAAGATGAGAGTAAGAAAAATAATGAATTATTCTTTTAGCCACAGAAAGCTACTTCAAATTTTGAAAGTCTTTGAGACATACTGTGAGATAATGAAATATTTGAAAACAAAACAATTTAGGCCAGCAATGATCATAATGTAATTGCCACCTGATGGCATCAAAATCACTAGAATTGCTATGGATTGCTCCTCAGGATTCTTGCTGTTAGCAAAAATCTATTCTGGCCCTGATTCTGCACTTCCTTCAAGTTCTCTGCAGTACAGATATGATGAATCAACTCCCACTTCTCTCTGTGTGTATCTGTGTGTGTACTGTGGCACTCTTGCTTACTTGATTTTTTTGCTGGTGCTCTATTACTGGAGCCACTCTTCCACTTCTGGCCTTTTATTCATTAATTGGAGGAAAGTATCTCTCAGATTTATCTGCATGGACTGGCTTCCAACCTAGATGCTCAGATCATTATCTCCTCCTCCTCCTCCTCCTCCTCCTCCTCCTCCTCCTCCTCCTCCTCCTCCTCCTCCTCCTCCTCTTCCTCCTCCTCCTCCTCTTCCCTCCCCTCTCCTTCTCCTCCTCCTAGTGGTAGGCTAGTGCTCTACCACTTGAGCTCCATTTTCTGTTATTTTTTTTGTTTGGTTGGTGTTTTTAATTGGAGATAAGAGTCTCATGAACTTTTCTGACTAGGCTGACTTTGAACTGCGATCCTCAAGATCTCTGAGTAGTTAGGGTTACAGGCATGAGCACCAGACTCTAGGCTGCTTGATATGCTTCATTTATCATTTTAGGCATTGCTATGACAGTACTTATACTGAGTTGTAGCAGAAATAAAAAGTCTTTCCTATTTTTTTGTGTGAAGTTTTAGCAAGGATTTATTTTAGTATAATAGGGTTAAAGTAAGGAGAAATAGAAAAAGAGAAATATTCCTGCTCCCCATGCAGGAAATGGGAGCTAAAGATTCCAAATGTTTTCTTTTTATGTATCAACAAAATAAAGAACTGCTAAGATGGCTTTACGTCCTCAAGTGCATTGGTTAAAAATTCCTTGTTTAGATGAATATTAAACAGGCCTTCCCTTCTGGAACTTCAAGTCAGCTTGGAAATATAGGATAGGCTGAGAAGTGAAGGAAACTTTTGGGTGAGAAGAAATTATAACAGTGAGTGACAGGCTACTTTGGTAATTTGTTAATTATTGTGAGTCGTGGCTTACTGTTCAAATTGAATAAAATATGAAGTTAATAGGAAAGAATAAAGAGTACCCTTGAGGGTCAGGAAAGAGCAGAATTTCTGGGATATTGGAGAGGGGAGGAGGTTGGTGGTGTCATGTCTAGTGGGAACCCTTGACTGTCCTGTGGTCTTGTCCTAGTGGTAGTATTTTAGAGCGGAAAGCTGCTTGGTGTTTTAGAAATGTTCCACCGTAGGCAATAGGGCTTGCTGTTGAGGCACAGTCCTTCACAACGCCTCCCCTCCCCATATGCTGACTGATGACCATTTAACGATAGAAATTGTCACATAGTTTGGAGTGGACTAGAAAATTTCAAATTTTTGAGACATTTATGTGACCAATTCATGTGCTAAAAAGTTCTACTTGAAAATATGTACTTTTCTAACATTTTCTCCTAAATTTTTGTTAGGATGTTTGATATTTAGTAGAAATAATATAAAATATGTGAAGAAAAGGTTCATAATCCCACTTCTGCAACCATTTCCCCTCCATGTTGCTCCTTCAGAGAAGACTTCTTTAACATTTTTATTATTATTATCTTTAAGTAGTTGTACAAAGAAGTTCCCATTCTACAAAACAGTATATGAATACAAGGTGTCTGACAATACCCATTGCTCCTAACCCATCCTAGAGAAGAATTCTTATGAGTCCTCTTTCATGTTCATACATGAAGTGCACATGTATGTACATTGTAGTAAAAAGAATATCATCAATATTTTGTTAGTTACAGATCTATCTATAGCAGATTTGTAGTGACCCACAGCTTATTACAGCTCTTTATTAGTTCTGTAAACCTTGCTCCTTGATGTGTTCTTGCTCTTCTTGTAATCTGGCCAGCCCTCAGCTTGTTAGAACTCACTTTACCTGTGCACACAAGGGCCAGAAGTGCCTAAGAATTTGTGTTCTGACCTCTAGCCCTGGAGAAGTGATTGATAGATTAAAAAATATAAATTTCAACTTATCAGCCTAATTTAGTCAATTTCAGGTCATGATGAAGTCATCATGACTTCCTGGCTCTTTTGATTGGTTAGCCAAAAGGGTCAGATCTGACTTACATTTAGTTTTCCTTATGGAAATTTGAGGAAGGTCACAAGATCGGTACCAACAACCTAATGTAAAAGAGAAAAGTTGGCTAGTTTTGTCATTGTCTCAATGCTTTGTCACCTCTAGCTGAGCTCTGCAAAGGTGGAGACACCCACAATAATACAATAGCTTCCTGCTGCAAGCTGAGCTACAGTGGTCTTTTGAATCAGCATGACCCTAGAGGCAAGCTGTTTGTCCTTTAAAACTTTCTGGCCTTTTAAGAACAGTAGTGGCCTAGAAGACAAAGATTTATGGAATCTTGACTGCTTGGAATGTATAATCCTGGTGGGGGTGGGGAAGGGGGGGCTTAATAAGAGTTAGCTAGTGTGGTACATTTTCTATAATACCATCTCCTCTCTCTCAGAGCTACTTTTAAGTTCCCTTGGCAGTGTTCCCATAAAAGGGTGGTCCTGTCTGTAGAAGCCTAGGCCTTTTCCTTCCTTTTATTATGTTTTTAATTTTTTTTAAAGTGCTGGAACCAGCATCTACTCCTTTCCTGCCCTCCCTGGCCCCAGAATTTCTCATTTCTCCCCTGACACACTCATTTGGAAAGTTTTTGAACCAGTGTAGAATCAACTTGAGAGACTACTTCCGCACCCCTCCCACCAATGGGAATATTGTGTGTCATGGATGGAAAGATTTGAATACTACTATCACATTGAGCATAAGTAAGGCTGTTTGTCTGCCTTGGCACACAGCCCAAGTTAACTTTGCTTTGCTGAAAATGGATATAATGCTCTATGTTTGAACAAGAAATCATGTGTATCAAACGCTTTTGGAAAAGCATTTGTAATATGTTATTTTGTAACAGTTACTTTAATAAACATGTGCTTTAGCAAGGAGATTCAGCATGACAGCTGCATTTAAACATCTATACATTGTTAAATTTAATGTATTTTAAATAAACTTAATTTTAGAATACTTTTCAATTTAAAGAATAGTTACATTATGTAAGATGTATGATAGGATCTTATTTACATTAATATAGTATATTTGATTAAATTAATGAACCAATATTGATAATCATTATTTCCTAAAGTTACCTATTTGATATAGTTTGAATATGAAGTGTCCCCTACAGATTCATGTGTTGGATGCTTTGTCCTGGGTACTATTTTGGGAGGTTCTAGTAATGTTAGGAGGTGGGTCTCAGCTAGAGAAAGGAGACCACTGGGTTATACCTTTAAAGAGGGTATTTGGCCTTTGGTCCCTGTCCAGCCCTCTGTTTCCTGACTAACAAAGGAAGTTCTTCCATCACTTACTCCACTGCCTGAAATTCTGTCTCGCTATGGACCCAGAATCCGCAGAACTAAGCATTATGGACTGAAAATTCTATTGTTGATGACCTTGACATAAGAAATACAGGTTAGGATGGTTAATATAATGTCTCCCAATTGGGATTTGTCTGTATTCTTTCTCATAATTAGATTGGGGTTATATGGTGTTTAGAGGAAAACGCTGAGGTAGAGGAACATTTTCATTAGCTTATACCAGGGCTATGTACTGTCAACATGACTTATCAGTGTTGATCTTGGTCACATTGCTGCAGTAGTAAAGTATTGTGAGATCTTTCCAGTGTAATACCACTTTCTTACTCCCTTTCTAAATTGTACTTCTTGGAAAGAAGTCACTTACATGTTGTCAAGCCGCTAGAGGAAGTAGGCAACCAGGAAAAATCAGGCGGGGGTGGAGGGGGGGGGGACACAACAAGCTGCTGCCGAGAAATACCGTGTCCCTATCAAAAACACCATCTGAGTCAACCATTCTTTTAGTGCACTGGCCTAAAACTGCTCAAAATAGCAAAACAAGCTATGTGCCACAAGTCCCGTCCCCCCTTCCCCCCATAAAGTTCTGCTTTTACCCCACCTATTAAAGCTCTACTGCAACTGCACTCAGTGAGACCTCTCTGATCCCAACCAGGGAGTTCTCCTGGGAGCTTACACCAATAAACTTTCCTGTCCATATTTTATTCCTGTCTGCTAAAAACCTTTTATCTCCCCAAACCCCTTACATATGTGTTCTGCACTTCAAGAGTGGAGAGTTACACATTACCTCCTAGCGGGCAAAGTGCTTATATAAATCATTTGAATTTTTTTTGTTTTTGGTTGGTTGTGGGGCTTGAACTCTGAGCCTGGGCGCTGTCCCTCAGCAGTTCAGCTCAAAGCTAACACTCTGTCACTTGAACCACAGCACCACTTCCCATTTTCTGGTGGTTTCTTGGAGATAAGAGTCTCGTGGGCTTTCCTGCCCGGGCTGGCTTTGAACCGTGATCCTCAGATCTCAGCCATCAGCACCTAGTTCATTTGAAATTTTTATGTACAGCATTGTATATTCATTCCCACTTACTTATGTATTGATTTAATAATTAGTTAATTTAATAAATTATAGTCTAATGTTAGTATAGACTCATAAAAATATTTCTTTTATGTGTTGACTTATAATTGAATGCCACTCTTGCTGCTGAAATTATTCTAGTCTTGACTATCTGAAGCTTTTAGAGTTGACTTCTGTATCACTTGGACATAATCCATCTTTGTAAGTTTTTTAAAAGTTTATCACTTTTTGGTAATAAGATACTCCAAGTTTACCTTGACCCAGTCCTACAATCATCTGTTTCTCAAGGTAGCTTCAGTGCCTTTTAATGGAGGATAGTTTTAGAAGTGTGTAGGAATGAGATATACTTATTGGTACTGGAGTATCTTTGTTTAGATATACTTCTAGCTGATAGAGCAAATATATATTCTACAAGACCACACTAAAGCTACCAGCACAACTATGTTTATTGCAGCATTATTTACCATAGCTAAGATATGGAACCAACCCAGATGCCCCTCAGTAGATGAATGGATCAAGAAAATGTGGTATATATACACAATGGAATTCTATGCCTCCATCAGAAAGAATGACATTGCCCCATTTGTTAGGAAATGGAAAGACTTGGAAAAAATTATATTAAGTGAAGTAAGCCAGGCCCAAAGAAACATAGGTCCCATGGTTTCCCTTATTTGTAATATCTAGTATATGTATGAGTCAAGCGGAAAAGGTCAGATAATGTGATGTCAGGAAAATGAACCCTTAGATGTGTATTTTAATGTTTTTTTCTTTCATGCATGTGTTTCTAACGCATTTATAAGATTATCTCTTTGTTGCTTTGTATGTCCCTCCCCCACAGTATAACCCCTGCTTTCACTATATTTGATGTCAGTATAACTTGTGGAGGAGATAGGGAAAAACCAGTTGTTTAAGGATACAGGTGGACCTGTTGCAACAATGAGAAGTACAAGTTGTCATGTCCAAAACGAGCTTTACAACGTCAGTGCAGGGGGGGGAGGGGGGAAGGGGAGGGAAGGAGAAGGATTGGTATTGGGGGGGAGGGGGGAGGCTGGGAAGGGATGTGAAGGGTAAACAAAGGAGGAGGCTGCAATGCTTGGTAAGAAATGTATGCATTATCCTGCCCATGTAATTGTAACTCCTCTGTACAATATGTTCACAAATAAAATTAAATTAAATTAAAAAAATATATATATTCTAAACCTTGTATATATATATATATACACACAACTATACACAATTTTGTGTATATAAATTTTGTTATTTTTGTTATATTTCACTATAAGTTTTGCTATATTTATTGATATATAGTTGTATTGAACTAAACATAGGTGATTCTGATATTTCTGATTCTAATCCATTACCTTCAGTGAAAAAAAATTAAGAGAAAAAATGAAGCAGATTTTAGTAATTGTCCAGAAAAACTCATAATAGGAAAGCCTCTTCAGTCTGTGAATATCTTTGTGTATGTTTTTATTAAAAAAATCAATTTGAAGATAATTGGAAACTTTTAAGGTGTTGAAAAGTGAGAGGCTGTAAATGGGGAAGCTCCATGTTTTAATTAAAGATCTGACTGCAAAAAATAGAAAAACAAAAAATAAAAACCTAGTTAAAGGCTTTTCAGTAAAGTGACTTAGTTATTGGGCATAGCAAGCTCAAGGTCCTGAGTCCACTCCCCAGTACTACCAATGGGAAGATAAATATTATCAAATTGTGTTGCATGCCTATATGATACTGTTACAATGAAACCTATTTTAAAAAGAAATGAATATTGGTGGGGAGAAAAAAATGAATTCCTAAGGTAAGATTTATTAATTTCTATATAACATGTAACATTTTCCCCCAAGATTTAGAAGTACTGTAATTTATTATGATTATACATCTCTGTCAGTCATAAGAATACATTCTTGTAGTTTCCCCATAATCTTGGAGCTGACTATTCTATTTAAAAAATATCTAAGCCAGATGCCAGTGGCTCATGCCTGTAGTCCTAGCTACTCAGGAGGCTGAGATCTAAGGATCATGGTTCAAAGCCAGCTTGGGCACGACAATCCCTGAGACTCTTTTTTTTTTTTTTGTCGGTCATGGGGATTGAACTCTGGGCCTGGGCACTGTCCTTCAATTCTTCAGCTCAAAGCTAGCGCTCTACCACTTAAGCCAAAGTGCCACTTCTGGTTTTCTGGTGGTTTATTGGAGATAAGAGTCTCATGGACTTTCCTGCCTGGGCTGGCTTTGTACCGTGATCCTCAGATCTCAGCCTCCTGAGTAGCTAGGATTACAGGTGTGAGCCACTGGCACCCGACCCCTGAGACTCTTACCTCCAATAGACCACCAGAAAACCAGAAGTAGCGCTGTGGCTCAAGTGGTAGAGTGCTGGCCTTGAGCTGAAGAGCTCAGGGACAGTGCCCAGGCCCAGAGTTCAAGCCCCACAACCAAGAAAATAACAAAAATATATAAAAAAATGACACAGAATTTGAACCCTGTATCAAATATCATGAGAAGCATTTTAGTATATTCACATACAGTAAAACTGATAGCAGTCTTGAAACTGGGAAAGCATCTTACTTTGTACAATAGTTACCCTGGGCTTTTATTTTATTATACATAAAACTAGAGTACCTCTTTTCATTAGTTTTATCAATAGACTTCTGTTTTAATGGAGAACTAGAAACAATGTAGGGACCAGAATGCCCATCCTCCACTCTATCCAGCCAACTGCCCTTCCTTCGCCTAGCCCCCACTGATGGAGTAATTACCATTATCACTCAGCCCAATTTATGTGGCTGCTGCTTAGTCAAGATTGTGTGTGAAAAGTGCCTCTAACTGTTCGTGCTATAAAAATTAAGGAAGATAAAATAAAAATTAATTTTTGAGTTAGAGGCCATTAGTGGATCTTAATGTTGTAGAGTGAGAAATTGGAATGTAATGCAATGAAGAACAGAACGAATGATAAAGTGAATGGGGGCAAGGAAAGGAAGGCACAGTGTAGCCCACAGTCTTACATTTGTTGTTTGTGAAGGAAAGGCAAGGCTTGGGCTGATGAAAGGAATGGTTTGATTTTTCAAATCTTTGGTAAAACACATGTAACATAAAACTTACCCCACTGACTTTTCCTTTTCTCTTCTCTCCTTGTTCTCCTCTCCTCCTCTTTGTTTTCCCAAGGCTTGAACTCAAGGACCTCATGCTCATTCAATTTGCCCACAGCTGGTGCCTGACTTTTTTTGCTAGTTAATAGGAGATGTAGTCTTGAGGATTTTTTTTGGGGTGGGGTGGGGTGCTCAGGTTGGCTTCAAACTACAGTCTTCTAGATCTTAGCCTTCTGAATAGCTAGGTTTACAGGTGTGAGCTACTGGTACCCAGCCCTATTGACCATTTCTGACTAATAGTTAAGCATTGTTAATTATATTTACTTAATGTAACCAATCTCCAGAGCTTCTTAATCTTGCAAAACTAAACTGTGTACCCACTAAACACCAGAAATTGATTTTTTTTGTCAGTTGTGGGGCTTGAACTCTGGATGCTGTCCTTAAGCTCTTTAGCTCAAGGCTAGGGTTCTACCACTTGAGCCACAGCTCACTTCCACTGGTGGCTGTAATCCTAGCTACTCAGGAGGCTGAGATCTGAGGATTGCAGTTCAAAGCCAGCCTGGGCAGGAAAGGCTGAGTGAGATTCTTACCTCCAATTAACCACCAGAAAACTGGAAGTGGCAGTGTGGCTGTGGTAGAGCACTCACCTTGAGCTGAACAGCTGAGGGACAGCTCCCTAAGCACAGAGTTCAGGCCCCACATCCAAAAAAAAAAAAAAAAAAAAACCAAAGATAAAACCTCTTGTGTCCCTATCTTGGGGCTCATTTCACTTAGCATCATCTTATATGGTCATATGTACATAGTTTTTAACCTTTTCTGCTTGTTCTAGATGTATACTAGTTATTGCAAATAAGGGAAACCATGGGACCTATGTTTCTTTGGGTCTGACTTACTTCATTTAATATAATTTTTTCCAAACCTTTCCTTTCCTAACAAATGGGGCAATGCCATTCTTTCTGATGGAGGCATAGACTTCCATTGTATATATACACATATAGTTATGTGTGTGTGTGTGTGTGTGTGTGTGTGTGTGTGTGTGTGTGTGTGTGTGTGTGTGTATAATATACCACATTTTTTGATCCACTCATCTACTGAGGGGCGTCTAGGTTGATTCCATATCTTAGCTCTGGTGAATAATGCTGCGATAAACATAGTTGTGCTGGTAGCTTTAGTATGGCCTTGTTTGTGATCATTTGGGTAAATGCCCAAAAGTGGGATTGCTGGGTCATAGGGGAACCTCCATACTGCTTTCTAAAGTGGTTGAACAAGTTTACACTCCCACCAACAATGCAGTAGGGTTCCCTTTTGGCCACATCCCCTCCAGCATCTGTTGTTATTAACTTTCTTGATTATAGCCATTCTAACTGGGGTAAGGTAGAATGTCAGTGTTGTTTTGATTTGCATTTTTTTTTTTTTTGTCAGTTGTGGGACCTGAACTCTGGGCCTGGGCTCTGTCCCTCAGCTTTTCAGCTCAAGGCAAGTGCTCTGCCACTTCCAGTTTTTTCTGCTTATGTGGTGCTAAGGAATGAAACCCAGGGCCTCATGTATGGGAGGCAAACACTCTACCACTGAGCCACCTTCACAGCCCTGAATTGCATTTCTTTTATGGTCTATTGGCCATTCTTATTTCCTCTTCAGAGAAGTCTGTCTTTAAGTCTTTAGCCCACTTATTAATTGGACAGTTGTTTCTTTGAGGATTTGTTGTTGGGGAGTTAATTTTTTGAGTTCTAAGTATATTTTAGATATGAGGTCTTTGTCCATTGTATGGCTAGTGAAGATCTCCCAATCCGTGGGCTTTCTATTGATCTTGCTAGCTATGTCCTTTGCTTCAGTTTCATGCAATCCCATTTGTCCAACCTTTCTTTTATTTGTATTTTCTACTTCTATTGCAAAAAACTAATAACTTTGATAAGTATGATTTTTTTTTTTTTAGAAACCAGACTTAACTTTATTTTGGCCAGGCCTGGGCACTGTCCCTGAGCTTCTTTTGCATAAGGCTAGTGCTCTACCACTTGAGTCACAATGTCACTATCAGCTTTTTCTGTGTATGTGATACTGATGAATCGAACCCAGGGCTTCATGCATGCTAGGCAAGCACTTTACCACTAAGCCACATTCCCAGCCTACAAGATTTAATTTTTAAGATAAGGTCTTGAGTCTTTAAACAGATTCCTCCTCTATTTCTTTTATAACTTATTCTTGTGTGAATGGTAGGTAATATATACTTAACCATAACATTTTCACCATGCTGAGAGTGTGTGTACACTGGACAATATGATTAACTTGAAGCACAGAGTAGAGCATGCTACCATCAAAAAGCATTAAATATCACCAGAAGGTCCATGTAAATGAGTTAGGCACTAAAACTATGTTTCTTTTACTGTGTAGCCAAGTCAGATGAACTTTACATTTTTATAAAGCGTTAGATACAAATGAGAATTTTACCTTTCCTGGTTGAGCCAGAGTTTGCACTAGGTCTTTCGATGTCCTCTTCCATGAGGCCAAAGGAGACTAACAGAATGAGTGAAGTCACCTTTATTTGACAGTATTCAAGTAGGACATGATAGGAGTTGCTTTGAATTATAATTTTGTCTAAAATTAAGAACTTTGCTTCAGTGCCCACAGTAAGGCACTCATTGACAGATACAGGTGTGTACCTGATCCCCTCATACATTCTAGATCTTTCCCTCAATCATTAAGTTCTTTTTTGGGGGGAGGAGGGCTTTGATAGTCTGGTTTCCATCCTGTAGTTCACAAGCTTGTTGTAGGCATGCTGTTTTTCAAATCCCCCCCAAACAGTAGTACAAAGACATTCATAAAGATATTGACAAATATCCTATTTCTTTTCTTTTCTTTTTGTCAGAATTCAAGGCCAAGGTGCTGTCCCTGAGCTTTTCTGCTCAAGATTAGCACTCTGTCACTTTGAACAACAGCTCTACTTCTGGTGGTTTTCTGGTGGTTAATTGGAGATAAGAGTCTCATGAACTTCAAACCTGCCTGGGCTGGCTTCGAACCACAATCCACAGATTTTAGCCAACTGATTTAGCTAGAATTACATGTATGAGTTACTGGTGCTAGGCTCTATCATCCATCATCCTTCCCTCCCTCCCTCTCTTCTCTCCCTCCCTCCCTCCCTTCCTTTCTTCCTCCCTCCCTCCCTCTTTCCCTCTCTCTTTCCTTCCCTGCCTGCTTTCCTTCCTTCCTTCCTTCCTTCCTTCCTTCCTTCCTTCCTTCCTTCCTTCCTTCCTTCCTTCCTCCCTCCCTCCCTCCCTCCCTCCCTCCCTCCCTTCCTCCCTTCTTCCCTTCCCCCCTCTCTTCTTTTCCTTTCTTTTGCCAGTCCTTGGGCTTGAACTCTAGGCCTGGGTGCTTTTGTGTTCAAGACTACAATCTACCACTTGAGCCACAGCTCACTTCCAGTTTTTTGTGGAGATAAGAATCTCATAGACTTTCCAACCTGACCTGACTTCTAACCATGATCCTCAGATCTCAGCCTCCTGAGTAGCTAGGATTACAACATGAGCCACCAGTCTGTAACACTATCATAATTTCTTAAAAACAACATGACCAGCATAGGACAAATAACAAACCATTATTCATTATTCAAGATACAGTCTAACTGGCTCTGGAAAAGGCATCTATTGGATTTTTTAATTTAGTAAAATTAGTTATTATTATAAATACAAAATCCTGTAACTGTACCCTATTTAGTAAGACAAAGTATTGTTATATAGCTCCATATTCATTAGAGAATTCAAAATTTTTTATTTGGTTAATAACATCCATAATAATATTAATGTACTATTAAATGAGATGCCTAAACTAAATTCAGTCCTTGCATTGACTGAAAGTATAGTGAATGACTGAAAGTATAATGGGAACTGTAGTCTCTGTGTAGACAAAAATCAATCCTTGGTGGTCACCAATCTAATAGTGTAACAAAAAGATGCCTTACAGTATAATTAGCTTTAGACACAAAATGTGTGATGATAAAACAATGTAGGAAAAAATGTCAGGAATCTGGAAGCCATGTCTACCTTCCAACTTTCTTGCTATGCATTCATTCATTCATTCATTCGTTCATCCAACATTTATTTATGGAACATTTCCTGAGTTCCCACTGTGTGGAAGAAACCTTACTTGTGCTGGGGAATCTGTTGGACCATAGGGAAACCAGTTTCCTGCTCTTTATCTGCACCAATCGGAGCAGGTCCTTTCTTTAACTGCATCTATCCCTGGATTAGACTGGATATCTGAGATCTCTGTCAAACCTCAAATGCTGATTGAGGTTTGTAACCACTTGGTGGAGGGAGAAACTGCCTAAGCCTTTGAAGACTTACCTTCATGTAAGAGGGTTAGCACTTGTCTTAGTTTCAAAAAAACTTTGTACATTAAAAATAATTTTTAAAATAGTAGTTTGAAAATAGTTTTAAAATTATCTGGTCAGACATTTAGATCATCTTGTAATGTCTAGGTATGGCAAGCCAATTCATATAGAAGGTTAGCTTATAGAGGTATGAAGTCAAAGTTGGGAAAAGGTGAATGACCTGTGCCAAGACAGAGGTTCCCACGGAGAGTCAGTGACTCATGCCTGTAATCCTAGGCTAAAATCAGAGGATCAAGTTTGAAGCTACCATAGGCAGGGAAGTCTATGAGACTCTTAATTCCAATTAACCACACACACACATAAAAAAAAAGGCAGAAGTAGAGCTGTAGCTCAAGTGGTATAGTACCAAACCTGACAGCAAAAGCTAAGGGACAGCACCCAGGCCCTGAGCCAGGAAAAAAAAAAAAAAGGTTCCAGCCAGCAGCCTCCTTTGCCTCCTGGCTTCTCCTGCAATTGGACATTGCTTGAGTGACCTGATGAGTTTCTGTCATAATAATCCTGAAAAGGATTGCTGTCTGTCTTGGGATCAGAAGTGATCTACCTTATGGGGCAGAAAAAAAAGTTCTTGCTTTTATAGATTTTTCCAGCGTAACAAATGTATTGTTATTTGGCTTCATAATTGTAATACTTAAGTAACCTTTTTTTTTTTTTTTTTTTTTGCTTGCAGTCAAGATGACTTTTCCTAGGGAGAGAAACTGGATTTCTATTAGGGAGAGAGAAAAGACATAAGACATGAAAGGAAGAAAAGAGGGGGGGATGAAAGGAGGGAGAAGAAAAGGAGAGAGGGAACTTTGGAAATACATTTGTTCAAGAACAGGAAAAGCTGCAACACGAGGCAGGCAAGCCTTTGAGTAACTAGGGAAATGAGCTGTTAGACTCTTCGGCCAATCTGTCCTTTCTGTCAATGAAAAACACATAGGGTTCGAGGTTCCTTCCGAAACGGGGCTGGCTAATTTAGCCCCTCCCACAAGCCCAAGGGTCTGTTATATCTCTGATCCTTGAGTACCTCTCTCACTAAGACCGACCACAGCAATCCAGGCTGGAAAAACAAAAAACAGAAAACAAAACTAAGAAAGAGGAAGGAAACAAAAGCTGCTACTTATGGAAGATATAGAAGGTAAGACCAAACTGATTTGATCCGAAGTGTTAAGAAAAAAGGAGAGGGGGGAAAAAAAAGCCTAGATCAAAAGCAAGTACTTGAAAGAACTAGAGGCAAAAAGCCCTGAATGAACTTTCCCACCCTCTTCCTTCTGAGAGGAGGCAGAGAAAGAACTTGGGAAAAGTTTTAGGAAGCAAAGCTGAGGGTTTTAATCAAGAGTGAATCTTGAGCCAGCTGGATGAACTCATGAATATTAATTGTATGCAAATTGTGCTTTTTAGAGGCGAATGGATTTTGTTGTTGTTCCCTTGCTGCTTTAACTGGCAGCTGCTTCATCTACAGTCTGGAGTCATCTAGCCTGTGTTAGATCCTCAGCAATGTATTTTCTTGAAGATGCTGGGTTCTGTGTAGATTTGTTTTTGAATTTCCTGTGTACTTTGCTGTGGTGAAATTACCAAAGGCTTCCCTGCTGGGAGTTGGATGGATAAGTTAATGTGGCAAAAGGCTGTCACAACAGGACCCTGGAGCAAGTCTTACAAAAGGCTGAGAGTTTCCTGAGATGTGTGGGAGAGTGTGCTTGTCAGTGAAGGGTAAGGAGGAGTGAAGGGAAGAATAAGAGAGTTCTGTCTCAAAAGAGCAGGTCATATCTGACTGACTACATTTATATTTTGTTTCAAACCACAAGAACAGCGTGTTTGCACAAATGGTGTGCATGCTCTGTCTTTTTACCTCTTTTGGGCATTTTCTGCCAGGACAGAGAGCCAGCTGCTTGCCAGACTTTAGAAGCCTGGAAGAATCTCTGCAGGAGTGAAGGAAAGTAGAGTCTCAAACCTTCATCCCTGACTTTAAATATACCAGCACATTTTTATCACAAAGACTGTGGAGGAATAAGATGAAGAGCCAACAGATTGCTTACAGTTAAAGTAATGATAGCTGTTAAGGTTGACTAAATCTTTAATTCTGTGGTGGGAGCTGTTCTAAGCTTATTCCACGCTGTTTAGTCCTCACTTCAGCCATTGGAGGTAAGTACTGTCATTATTATCCCCATTTTCCAGATGAGGAAGTTGAGGAACTGGGAAAATAACTCATCCTGGGAATGACATAGTTAGGAAGTAGTGAATGTTGCTGTGAGCAGGATCTATATAAGGGCTTTTCTGCTCCCTACCCCTTGCACTGTGCTGTTGCTCTGCTCACGAGGCTCTCCCAGATGCCTTAACATTTGTGAATTCCTGAAGCTACCTGGAGAAATGATGCTGATAAAATCTCAGGTATGTGAAGGAACTGAACTTTGCAATCAGGTTCATATGCATTTTTCTCATTTGGTGCTCAAGGGCATTCTTTATGAGAGAGAAGTGAATATTGTTCTTATGGCCTTTTACAAAAGAGGTGAACTGTCAAGAAGAGTTAGGTGATATGAATCATACAGCTAGTTGTTGAAGAGTCCAGATGAGACCAGAAATTCTCTGCTTCTCATTTCTCTTCTACCTACAGAGTGAGCCCAGTCATCTGTGAACTTCTGCCCCAACATCCTCCCCCCTCTCCCAGCTAAGTCATCACTACTGGGCTACTTTCAGTTCCCCAAGGGAACTGCTCTTTCCCTTCCTCTTAGACTGTTGCAAGGCACTTTCCTGCACCTTAAGGCAATTTACCCCCTTTATTACTTCATGCTGAAGCTAACTTGCTTCATTTGAAATCTTGGCTGTATCATTTACTGTGTGCCTCAGTTTCTTACCTGTAAAATGAAAAGAATATCTGTTTCATATTGTTGTTGTCAGGACAATACGGGAAGATCCATACAAGGGTCTTAGAAAAGGGTCTGATAAGTGATAGGTGCTCATTGAGTGTTTGCTGTTGCAATTGCTCCTTCAAGCCTAACCATGAGGATTACAATCCCTTTAAGCCTTCTCCAGTACTTTGAGCCCAAGTTAGATCCCATCTTGGATGTTTCTACAGTATCTCACTCTTTATGCTGAAGGTGACAATCATATGTATCTATATTCCTGCCCCTTAAACCGCCTTCCACACTTCCTTAGTTACAATTTCTTTGTTTTTGCCTTGTTCAAAGTGAGTCTTCAAACTCATAACCACATGATTTTCAGCATGGACAGGATGGTAGGAGAGAGACCTCCATCATCATAGAAGCACAGAAGTCAGGGGCCCAATGTAGGTGCTTGTGCAGCAGTCCTAGAGGACTTGCTGCCAGAAGCCACTCAGAAGCTGATTGACTGAATACTGATTCGGGAAGATCCAGGAGAGATGCAGTGGCCAGTGTTTGGAGTAAACCCAGAGTCATCTTCATCAGATCCACTACAGGTTTCTGACATCCTTATTGTGAGTCACTTGGTGGTCACACTTGCCAGCTCCCATGACAGGTTCTTGAAGTAGTGTCCATCTTAAAGAAGATGCTATCTTTCCCCATGGGGTGGTATACCCTGATCTCTGTGCAAGTCAGGAAGATACTGACCAGTCATGAGCACCTTGAGCTCCTTAATGAGCACTTAATAAGGATCTAGTAAACTAAGTATTTTTATCTTAGCTAATTTTCACTTAAAGGAGGCGGGGCTTCTACCTTGCTGGTGCCTGTAACTCTGCACAATCTGTAAAGACATTCTTGTAGGTAGATACATAAAACCAAAATGTGTCTCCTCTCACCGTGGATGATGTTTACTGCTAACATGACTCTGCCAGAGAACCAAGTTTAGCTGAGTTTTAGATCCATCCCCTATTCAGCAAAGAGCCAAACTGGAGATTTTAAACATGTTCTGGTATTTCTCTGCTGTTTCTGAGCTTCCCAGACCCACTTCATAGCAACCTTGGTGCCTGAGACAGGGTGCTCTCACAGTGAAAGAAAAACAAACACTACAGAGGTTGGCCCTGGTTAAAATGATAAAGTACGTTCAATTTGTTGCCAGCACACCCTCCCTTTCCTCTTCCTGGCATACCTTCAAATCAATTCAACAAGTATTATTGTGTGTCCACCATTTGTAAGTTCCTATGCCAGTTGCTTGGGATATAAACAGCTTGTCTTGATCTAGTATGGGAGGGAGACATAAACACAACCATCTCTAACTGAAACCAGGCTCAGTGAAGTACTAATAATAGCTAACATTGATTATTTATTATGTGTCAGACACTGTAATTTTTTTTGTTGGTGGTGGTGGTAGTGGGGCTTGAATTCTGGGTTTGGGTGCTGTCCCTCAGCTTTTCAGCTCAAGGCAAGCACTCTACCACTTGAGCCACAGTGCCACTTCCGGTTTTCTGGTGGTTAATTGGAGATAAGAGTCTCACCCACTGTCCTGCCCAGGCTGGCTTTGAACCATGATCTTCAGATCTCAGCCTCCTGAGTAGCTAGGATTACAGGTGTGAGCCGCCAGCGCCCAGTTTGTGTTGTCCCACGTAATCTTCACAACTCTGTGATATTGGTTCCTGTATCTTACAGTTGTAGGTGGAAGTTAACTTTGCCAAGGTCACACAGCTAGCTAGTAATAGGTAGAGAGTGAATTTTGACTCATGTGATTAACTCATGTGATTAAGATACAAAGCCTGGTCTCTTAAAATGTGAGTTTTTACTTCTAAGAGCCATATAGTAGTCTAAAGAGGGAGCCATGAGAAGCTGGGCGCTGGTGGCTCATGCCTGTAATCCTAGCTACACAGGAAGCTGAAATCTGAGGATCACAGTTCAAAGCCAGCCCAGGCAGGAAAGTGGCGCTGTGGCTCAAGTGGTAGAGTGCTAACCTTGAGATGAAGAGCTAAGAGACAGCGCCTAGGCCCAGAGTTCAAGCCCACAACCGACAAAAAAAAAAAAAAAAAGAAAGATAGAAATGATAGAAAGAAAGAAAGAAAGAAAGAAAGAAAGAAAGAAAGAAAGAAAGAAAGAAAGAAAAGCAATGAGAAGCAGAATTGGGAGTGATGGCTTTTTTTTGGGGGGGGGGAAATGCAGCATTTCTTGGACTTGGAGCCTACTACTCATTAGAAGTCCTTCCCCCTCCCAACAATGCTTAAGGATTTTTCTCTTTTCCTTACCCAAACAATAGCCTAGAATGGAGAGTTAAAAGCTCTTTCTCCTTTCCAAGTTCTGAACGAGCAGAATATTTATGTGTCTATGCTGGAGATTTAAAGGCAGAAGTCCAGAGTCTAGCTCTGGCCATAAGTTTGGGATTACCAATGATATAATCAAATAAACCTTTACAAATGAATCAGCTGCACATTAAATGATTTCTTTAATCATAATTTTCCTGTCTGGTGATAAGATACATCTGGCAAGCCATTTTTACAAATTATTGTTATTGGTATTGCTTTTACTTGGCCAAACCATATTTGCAGTGTTTCTCTCTCTCTCTCTCTCTCTCTCTCTCTCTCTCTCTCTCTCTCTCTCTCTCTCTCTCTCTCATTTCCCCTCATTTCCCCTCCCCTCTTGGTGGTTTCTCCAATCTCTACAATCATTGTGTCCTAAGGAAGCAGTGTTTAATTCCACTGGCAGTTGTTTAGATGTGCTGGGCTCAGCTTGTGCAGAAGGAAGGTGAGGCCTGGGGAGAATAACATAGAGTTTATTCTTTGAAACATTTTGGAGAGATGCCAAAATGGAAGGGAGTGCTTATAGTGAATAATATCTGACCATTTTTATGGCTTTGATGGAAGTACAGAAGAAAGGAGTTACAAGCTTAGTCTTGGTGATTGTGTATGTGTGTGTTTCCTGAATCTGTGTTCCTCAAATACACATTTTCATCATTGGAGATAATTTTAATATGCAGATTCTCATCTGGAAGTTCTGAGATAGGGCTGGAGTTAGGCATGTCTAGCATTATAATTCCCAAGTGATGATAATGTTGACCCTCCACAGACTACACTTCAACTAGCAATACTGTAGAGTCATTGCATGCTATAGTCTAAGGGTTTATTTTGGTTCTAACTGACCATGTCCCCTTCCTGTCCCAGCTACCACTTTGAATCACCAGTCAGCTATTTGTCAATGCAGGATGATGGGAAACCTATTTCATTTGTTCATTCATCAAATGTATGTCCTAGAATAGGACAGTAAGGCCCCTAGTTGGCTATATCCTAGGAACCAGCCTGAATCTTCAGCACACTCTTGTATTGGAGTCCCTAAACATTCCTACCTTGTTTCCATGGTTCTAGGTTTCCCTAAGCTTCTCTTATTGTCTACTTCCTGCTTAAGAAATACTAGTGTGGAATGTGTGTCTGTCTCAGGGTGTTAGAGTCCTGAGGACCTGGGCATGGTGGAGACTCAGGTCCCTGAGATTGGGAGCAGCATGCCTGGAGCATTGTCTGCACTTTGAAGAAGCAAAGTGGGAATCCTAGACACAAAGGCAGGAGAATGGATGCACAGCAATACACTGGACTTTCTTTAGGTTTGGAAAATTGGAGGGGGGTTGTAACTGAAGTTACGGAGAAAGAAGCCAGGGAAGAGATTACCTTACAGGCATGCATCTTGCACTTTTCAGCTACAATATCAAAGTGACATTAGAGACTCAGGAATAGTGGCAGAATATGCCCCACAGTAAGAAGTGTTTCCTTTCTCAAAGATGTTTTTAGTTTTATTATGGTTTTTATTTTCCATGAAAAATATTTTTTTTTCTGGCCATGGAGTTTGAACTCTGGCCCTTGGTGCTGTCCCTGAGCTCCTTTTGCTCAAGGCTAGCACTCTGCCACTTGAGCCACAGAGCCATTTCTGGCTTTTTATGTGATTAATTGAAGATGAGAGTTTCATGGACTTTCCTGCCCAAGGCTGGCTTCAAACCCTGATCGTCAGCCTCCTGAGTAGCTAGGATTACAGGCATGAGCCACTGGCACCTTGCTCATGTAAAAGATTTTTGATAGGATTTCCTTTTTTAAGCTAGGCTGGTCTTGAATTTTCTGCCTGAGATCTGATTCCACTGGGACAATAGACATGTGCCACCATACTGGGCAACAGAGGTATTTTGTAAAAGGAGACATGCGTATTATGTCAATAATTTCAAACATTATCATAAAACATAATAGTTGAAATAACATGTAGGAAGTGATAATGACATTTCAAAACTAATGACCAGCACATTTGAAATCTGGTGCATGAAAGTATAATGATGCATGAAATGATTGAAAGGACTCCTTTTATAGTCCATATTTAAGGAATAATTTCATTTAAAAAGACAAGGGGTTTCTTTTGAAGGATGTAAATACAGTAATATAGTTCTTTATGACTATAAATTGGGTGAGAAGAAAAATAATCCCTCATGATATTTTGGTGTGTTTCTATGAAGTCCCCTTTTCTTTTCTTTGTCGGTTGTGGGGCTTGAACTCTGGGCCTGGGCGCTTGTTACCTGAGCTCTTCAGCTCAAGGCAAGTGCTCTACCACTTGAGCCACAGTGCCACTTTCAGTTTTCTGGTGGTTAATTGGAGATAAGAGTCTCCCAGACTTTCCTTCATGGGCTGGCTTTGAATTGTGGTCCTCAAATCTCAGCATCCTGAGTGGCTAGGATTACAGGCATGAGCCACTGGTACCTGGCTGAAGTCACCTTTCTCCATGCCTGGGTTGTTTCTCTCGTTTAGTATTTTTGAGTAGGACCTTAAAAAGCTAAGAGATAGCACCACACTCATTGGACTGTATGTTAAAGTATGGTTTTTTAGAGCAGCAGTGAATTAAAGCATTTTCCATTTTATAGTGTAGTCTTTCTTAGCTTTTTTTTTTTTGTCAGTCATGGGGCTTGAACTCTAGGCTTGGGTGTTGTCCCTGCGCTCTTCAGCTCAAGGCAAGCACTCTACCGCTTGAGCTACGGTGCCACTTTCAGTTTTCTAGAGGTTTATTGGAGATAAGAGTCTCACAGTCTTTCCTGCCCGGCCTGGCTTTGAACCAAGATCCTCAGATCTCAGCCTCCTGACTAGCTAGGATTATAGGCATGAGTCACCAGCACCTGGCCTCTTAGCATAATTTTTATAGTTATAGACTTCATGTAACAATTCCCTATTTCACTGAACATTTAGGTTTTTCCCACTTCCAATAAATGTCTTTGTGGGAAATTTTTCCATAAGTAAGTATTCACTCTGAGGATAGAATCCCAGAAGTAGAATTACTTGTTGAAAATTTGTAAATATTTTCTAAAGTACTTCATCTCTGTTGCCAAGATGCATTCCCAAAGGGTGGACTCCTTGTGATCCCATAAACAGTTCTGTTTGACTAATCCCTCACAGCTTTGTTCATTTTTATATTGTCCAACACCAGGATGCAAACTCAGTATTTGATGCTTTTGCTCCTTGGCTGGCGCTTTACCAAATAAGCCATGCCTCCAACCTCAATTATTTTGAAAAAAAAATCTTACCTACTTTTATTTTTTTTTTGTCAGTGGTGGGGCTTGAACTCTGGTCCTGGGCACTGTCCCAGAGCTCTTCAGCTCAAGGTTAGC
Source organism: Dipodomys merriami (assembly GCF_024711535.1). Lineage (NCBI taxonomy): Eukaryota > Metazoa > Chordata > Mammalia > Rodentia > Heteromyidae > Dipodomys > Dipodomys merriami. The sequence goes on from NW_027203926.1 coordinate 1,544,250, forward strand.
GCTCTACCACTTGATCCACAGTGCCACTGGTTTTCTTGTGATTAATTGGAAATAAGAGTCTCATGGACTTTCCTGCCCTGGCTGGCTTTGAACTGCGATCCTCAGATCTCAGCCTCCTGAGTAGCTAGGATTACAGGCCTGAGCCACCAGCACCGGACAGTCTTACCCACTTTTAAGTTTTAGTTTTCATTTGTTTCATTACTATGAATTTGATTTCTTAATTAATTTTCTTTACCTTTTGGATACTATTAATATCCTTATGACTATTTAAATGATGTAAGTGCTTCATTACATAAAAATATTCACCTTTTTCACCATACTTGTAATAATGGTTTCTCTGAAACTGCTCTTAGGATTTTTGCTGCTGTTTTGTTTTTATGCCAGTTCTGGGGCACAAACTCAGGGTGTGGGCGCTGTATCTGAGCTTTTTTGCTCAAGGCTAGTACTCTACCAGTTGAGCCACAGCTCTACTTCTGGCTTTTTTGATAGTTATTTGGAGATATGATTCTCCTAGACATAACTGTCTGGACTAGCTATGTACCACAATCCTCACATCCCAGTCCCCTGAGTATCTAGTATTACAAGCATGAGCCACTGGGACCTGGTTACTCTTAATCTATTTATATGAATTGCAACTATGATTAGATCCAACACAATCTCATATAGAGTTGTATAATTTTCTAAGTATTTTGATATTACTTTCTTTTTCTTTTTGTCTGAGTATTGAACTTAGGGACTTATGCATGTAAATACTTTATGCCCCCAGTCCATTTTACTTTTTTTTTTTTTTTTTTTTTTGCTGGACATGGGCTTAAACTCAGTGCCTGGGCACTGTTCCTGAGCTGCTCTCTGTTCAAGGCTAGCTCTCTACCATGTGAGCCACAGCACCACTTCCATTTCTTCTGAATAGTTTTATTGTAAATAAGAGTCTCACGAAGTTTTCTGCGATCATCAGATCTCAGCCTCCTGAGTAGCTAGGATTACAGGTATGAGCGACTAGCGCCCAGCTCCATTTTACTTTTAGTTTTTCAGAGAGTGTTTGAGTAGCTGGTATAGTGTGTACCACTATACCTGGCACTCACACTACATTTTTAGTGCCTCTTTAAGTCACAGCAGTTTTCTAAATTTTTTATTATCTTTAAGTAGTTGTCCAAAAAAGTTGCCATTCTACAAAACAGTATATGAATACAAGGTGTCTGACATTGTCACCCATCACTCCCAACCCATACCTTCTCTCACTTTGCTTTTTTTTTAATTGAGATTAGGTGATTATGTAAATTTCACATATTTCACAGTATTGAAATTACAGCAGTTTTTAAAGTTCTAAATTGTTTTTTTAGCCCATTATTAATTTTATTTTGTTTCATAATGAATGGTAAGAAAGAACGGCTGTATGATTTCTAAGGGCTTTTTTTTTTTTCCAATCCTGGGGCTTGAACTCAGGGCTTAAGCACTGTCCCTGGGCTTCTTTTGCTCAAAGCTAGTACTCTATCACTTGAGCCACAATGCCACTTCTGGCCTTTTCTGTTTATATGGTACTGAAGCATCAAACCCAGGGCTTCATGCATGCTAGGCAAGCACTTTACCATTAGGCAACATTCCCAGCCCTCTAAGGGTTTTCTTGTAACTAAGCATATGGTAAATTTTTGTGAACTTTCAGTGAATACTTGTGAATAGAACATTCTTCTGATGATATAAAACTGGACATCTGTTAATCCAGTCTTCTCAATTATATTATAATTTTCTCCTATGTGAAGTTATAGTGTATATACATTTTTTATATCTTATTAATGCCTATACAAATTTTATTTCCAGAGAGAAAGAAGATATGAATAGTTTTTATTTTATTGTGAACTTACTAGAAAATGGAGAGGGCAGTGAGAAGTTGAGAATATGAAATGAAGATAAGTAAATGCTGAGAAGTAAGTCAATGTCTTGGGAAAGATATAGGATGGTAGGGAAGTATTCTTGCATGATATCTCGAGGAGTTGAACCTTGTGTGTCTTCAAAGTTATAGTGTAGAATGTATGTGACTAAACATTCTCAGGCCTTTCCTCTCAAATGACCATGATGGGCCCCAGGAGGCTAGAACTAGGATATTGGGGTCCAGTTGGCCAGATTCAGAAGATGAGACACAAATCTTTGAGCCATAAGACCTGAATGATTTTATTCAGACACATTCAAAGAAACATGTTTGAAGAGATGTGTCATCAGCAAGATAATTTATTAGGTATTGCACTGAAAAAGAAGGACACCCACAAAATTTCCTAGTGAGAAAGTGAGTAAATAGAAAAATAATAGCTTAATGTTCATATTATAATTTAAGTTGTATAAAATATTGCTGATACCATTTTTTGCTTAGTTTTTTTTCTTTACTTTGGCACACTTAGAAATAATCATAAAAGGCTCACATTGTATTCCTAGGTATTCAGGAGGATCGTGGTTCAAGGCCAGTCTGGGCAAAATATAAGTGGGACCCAATTTCAACTAAAAGCTGGATGCTAAATCTGAGGTATCTGTAAGATATGAAGTAGGGAAAAGATATTCTGTTTGTTGCTGGAAATTTGAGTGCAGAGCTTTCATCTAGCAAGACTGGATGAAATCACCAAAGAAGTGAGTACAACTCAAAGGGGGAAGAAGTTTCCAGCCTTGAAATAGCCCAGCTTTAAAGAGGAGAAACTATTCAGACAAAGTGAAAGAGAAAGGCACATAGGGAAGGGGAAATAGAAGTTGGGGTAAAGAAAGGGGATAAACTAGGAGAGTATGTTATCCTGGGAGTGAAGTAAAGTAATATATTTTGAGTGAAGAAAGTGGTAAATTGGGTCTCAGGTTGCTCGTTGGTTAAATAAGACGAAACCGAGGCTTGATCATGGCATTTAGCACAACAAAGGTCATCAGTGACTTTTTTGGGGTCAGTCATGAAGCTTTAAACTCAGGGTCTGGGTGCTGTCCCTGAGCTTTTTCACTCAGTGGTAGCATTCTATCACTTTGAGTCACAACAGTACTTTCAGTTTTGCGGTGGTTAATTGGAGACAAGAATCTCACAGTCTTTCCTGCCTGGGCTGGCTTCAAACCAGTCTTTAGATCTCAGCCTCCTAAGTACCTAGGATTACAGGCATGAGCCACTGGCACTCAGCTATCAATGAGTTTTATAAGTCACTTTTGGTGGAGCAAAATTCTCCATGCAGTTATTAGTCCCAGTGCTCTCTCATCCCTCTGTCCAGACTAAGGAAGATTAGTGATATTAAAGAACTTGGTTGAGAGAGAGAGGAAGGTGTGGTTCCTCAAAGGAAATTGAGAGTCCTGGTGCCAGAAGAAGGGGAAATGGACTCTTGGCAGTCAACAACAACAAATGTTCACTTCAGCTAGAAATAGTCTGTCCTGTGTATCCTAGATGTAAAATCTTTTAGGAAGGAACAATTTATTGGAATCTTTGATGGATACTGATGGACCACCCTGATTACAGACATTTTCTGTAAAAGAACAGTCAGAGATGCCCTTTCCCATGAGACAAAATGGTTCTTGTCAGAAACATTTCTTCTTTAGGTTACAAATATTCTCCCCGTAGTCAAGAGCCATCATAAATTAGCCACTCCCTAATACATATAGAGGATCCCTGGGGCTTTCCTGACTTCTTAATTACATTAGACTAGTTACACATATTTTTCTTAATTCATTGCAATGCTTTTTTATGTGTGTATGTATCTATGATTTATTTATTTTTGTGCTTGTATTGTGGCTTGAACTCAGGGCCTGGGAGCTGTTCCTTAGCTTTTCCTTTAAGGCTAATATGCTTGAACACTTGAACCACAGCTCCACTTCTAGATTTTTGCTGGTTAATTGCAGATAAGAGTTTTATGGACTTTCCTACCCAGGCTAACTTCAAATTGTGATCCTCAGATCTGTCTCCTGAGTAGCTATGATTATAGGCATGAGCCACAGTAACCTGCTGTATATCCTCCAGTGGATTTTGGTGATAGAAGAATGCTTTTCCCCCATCTTATTCCAGCTTTGGTTTGCTTTGACTCATCCCAACCCATTCAGCCAAGTAGCAGATATACACCAAGACCCACATATTAGAGCAGACTGCACTGATGGCCCCTGCCTAACTAATAAACTTCAAGGCAATGTCAGTTTAGCCAGGTTTAACTTACAGTACTTTCCTTTGTCGGACAATATAGTTACTGGTTTGACACATTAGAAATCAGTAGTTTTGAATGGCAAAAACCATTAATGACAATTTCCTTTTTAAATGTTGTTTGGCATTTTCTTACGAGTCATCATAATACATACAGTTATCTTAGATGTCAAAGACATGCTCTAGAAAATATTCCAGTTTATCCCTGCTAAAATACTTAAAGCACTCCTATTACTCTCAAGTACCCACAACCAGGGCTACTACAAACAACTGATATACTGTGTATGGAACAGGTGTAGGATGAAAATAGCAGACACAGAAGCTGTGCAATTTATAATTTGCAAAAACATTCTATGCAACCCTAAAAAACCCCTTCTTATTACATTCCAATGCAAAAAAGAGAACAATCGTTAAATCAAAATGGAACTACTAATTAGTCAGATGCTTTCTAACTTCTCAGTAGACTAATTAGGCTTCTGTCTACTTGCTACATTTTCCTATAACAATGTTTCAGGTGGAAAGAAATATATATATATATATAAGCTTTTATATGTTTTTGTCTCATCGCCTATTCCAAAAACTTGTCCTTCCATATTCTGTCTGTATATCAAAGATGTTTCTAGAGATAAAGAGGGATGGGGTAACAATGGTTAAAAATAAATGTACTTGTTGCCTTCCCAGTGTAACTGTAACCCCCCAGCTCATCACCTTTTTTTTTTTTTTTTGGTCAGAACTGGAGCTTGAACTTGGGCCTGGGCACCGTCCAGTGGCTCAAGGCTAGTGCTCTGCCAGTTGAGCCACAGCACCACTTCTGGCTTTTTCTGTTTATGTGGTACTGAGGAATCGAACCCAGGGCTTCATGCATGCTAGGCAAGCACTCTACCGCTAAGCCACATTCCTAGTATCCCCCGCACCCAGCTCATCACCTTTTCAAAAAAAAATCAAAAAACTAAACCCCCCTAAAAACCTCAAGTGAACCACTATAAACAAAGAAACTCACTTCAAACTAAAGAACCAGCAAAAGTTGTGCATGATACATTATATGCATCATCTATTGGCTAATTACAGACTAGAACCCAACTCTATTCTCCAGCAAACAAATCACATGTCCACAAATGGTCAGACACAAGATAAGACTCTTAAACCTCAGCAGGTACTTTATGGGTGAATTAGGAGTCTCATGGACTTTCCTGCTCCAGCTGGCTTTGAACTGTTATCCTAAAATCTCAGCCTCTTTGTAGTTAAGATTACAGGTGTGAGCCACTGGTGCCAAGTTATTAGGATAATTTTTAAGAATAGTTGCACTTGATGGTTAGATACTAACCCCAAGTGGAAATGCATAGGTGATTTGAAAAAAAAATCCATTAATGTAAACATAAATAAAACGTATCATCTGTATATTTGAGAAAGAACACACAGTCAGAAGACTTCCTGGGGACAATGTTAAACACTTTGTGTATATTGTTTCCTTTGGCCTTCACAGCAACATTCTGAGGTGAGATTGCTTTTCTTCCCATTTTAGAGATGAGGAATTGAGGGCACCGTCATATACTTAGGAGGGACAAAGGTGAGAAGCAGACCTAGAAATACCAGACCCACAGTATTAGTGCTATAACTTAGAGAAGTTAACTTCTCACATTACATTTTATGCTAATTATAGCTGCTGATGTTGAATGGATTTTTGTTGTTGTTGTTGCTGGTCATGGAGCTTGAACTCTGGGCCTGGGCACTGTCCCTGAGCTCTTCAGCTCAAGGCTAGCACTCTACCACTTGAGCCACAGTGCCCACTTCTGGCTTTTTCTGTATATATGATACTGAGGAATGAAATCAAGGACCTCATGCATGTGAGACAAGCACTCTACCACTGAGCCACCTTCCCAGCCCAGAATGGAATTATTTTAACTGAGGGATACTACATATTTCCTTTTAACCAAGCATACCAAAAGGTAAAAGCTTGTAGTTGATAGTTCAAGATGATAACTTGGACATTTTGAGCACTTATTTTATGGTTCTTTTATTTTTTTTTATTTTTATTTTTTTTGTTTTTGCATCTAGTCGTTGGGCCTGAACTCTGGGCCTGGGAGCTATCCCTCAGCTCTTCAGCTCAAGGCTAGTGCTCTACCACTTGAGCCACAGCACCACTTCCAGCTTTTTTCTGTTTGCTTATGTGGTGCTGAGGAATCGAACCCAGGGCCTCATGCATGTAAGGCAAGCACTCTACCGCTGAGCCACCTTCCCAGCCCCTTTATGGTTCTTTTAAATACTGATAGATATATGGCCCTATAAATAGGAATAAGACAAAGTAGGAACTATACTCCTAAACACCTACACACACACACACACACACACACACACACACACACACACACACACACACACACACGCACATCAACTAATTGATTAATTAATTTTATCATTCATGGGACTTGAACTTAGGCCTGGGCTCTGTCCCTAAGCTCTTTTTGCTTAAGGCTAGTGCTCTACCATTTTGAGCCACAGCTATACTTCAGGTTTTTCAGGTGATTGGCGATGAGTCCCACAAACTTCCCTGCTTGGGCTGGCTTTGAACAGTGATCCTCAGATCTCAGCCTCCTGAGTAGCTAAGATTACAGGCATGAGCCACTGGCCTTACTTACACTTTTATATCCAATACCAAGCACATTTAGGCAATTAAATATGATTCAATGAATGAATGAGTATAAGGGTTAATGAATGAAGTTATGAAACAGCAATGTCCTTAAGGTCTATTAAAACTTTTATAACTATTTTTCTCTCACTAAATCCTCCATAGAGTGTTTTGTTTCATGCATTCATGTGCCTATCCTTTGTAATTTTTTTCCTTCCTCAATGTCAGTGCTCTCTAGTAGAGTATCTGCTCTTTGAAAGAGGGAGAGAGTAAGAAGAAGTTGCTCAGGGAAATTCAGATTATTGTGTCAATGAGAGGATTAAGTGTGAGTTTGATTATGAGTTTGAATTCAGGCCATGTCTGTATCCAAAAGCTTTGATCTGAGGTGTGGGGTCCAGATGCAAGAGCATCTGAGGAATACATTCTTGGTCTGTGTTCAAGTGCTTAGTCTTTCTCACTCGTCTCCAAATACATGCTCAAACTGAAGTCAGACCCTGTGCAAAAGAACTGAAACCAATGGAAATAGCCTGTATGAGTTTGGCCAACATTTGTATTTAGGATGACTTGAAATAAGAACTAGGACTGGGTAACCAGACATAATGTCAGTTAAACAGGCTGCTACATACTCTGGAATGGATTTAGCTAAGGAATGTCACTCAGACCCCAAGGGGACACTAAATTCCAAGACACAAGATGGGAACAATAATGGCATTTCAGATGCTTTCCCACTAGAATAAAGAAAGTCCATAATAAACTCCAGTAATTGGGTGGGTTTGGTCCTCAGGAGATGAGAATGTTATGTCTTCACTAGGGCTGCTATGTAGTGACAAAAGGAGAGACCAGTTATGACAGTTTTGTGGTTAGGAGTGCCTTTGTCTTCTTGGATTTTTTTTCTCCTGTTTGTGAATGTGACTCTCAAAATACATTGCTCTGAACTAAAGGTAATAGTGAAGATCACATGAGAGATTTGGATTACAGTCATCTCTAGGGTTTAATGTTCCATGTTCTGTGCTAACTGACTTTTACCACCTTGTTTAACCCTACCAGGGATGGGGAACATCCAGCCTTGGGGCTCTATAGCCTGGAGAAGTCATTTGGTGCATGATGGGACCGACACATATGCTTCTGTTATCTGCCCGTATCAGTCATTTTGTATGGCCTGTGAGTGATGTTATAAATATCCAAATGGCCTGTGGCAGTAAAAAGGTTCCCCTCCCCTACACAACAACACTCTTTTTTCTTCATGTAGAATATTTCTATCACCCCCAAATAACTTCAGGGCCAGATGTGGTGGCATACACCTATAAACCCAGAACTCAGGAGGCAGAAGGTTGGTGAATTTGAGGCCATCTCAAACAATTTTTTTTGGGGGGGGGTCCGGTCGTGGGGCCTGAACTCTGGGCCTGGGCGCTATCCCTCAGCTCTTCAGCTCAAGGCTAGTGCTCTACCACTTGAGCCACAGCGCCACTTCCAGCTTTTTTCTTTTTGCTTATGTGGTGCTGGGAAATTGAACCCAAGGCCTCAGGCATATAAGGCAAGCGCTCTACCACTGAGCCACCTTCTCAGCCCCTCTCAAACAATTTTTTAAAAAGATTTTCTCATGATTCAATGCATTTTCATTTCTCTTGGGAGGATTTATTGAGTGAAGAACTCAAAGTTACTTTATGGGTGAAGAAGGATTCCACATATCCATCCCACGGGACCACGCAGAGGCAGGCAGGCACAGGAGAAAGATTATTACAAAGTTTATTAGAGGAGCCATATTTCCCCAAGAGCACATGGCCTCTGTTACCATCCAGGTAGCAGGAGGATCTGAGGTAGGAAGTGAGGTAAATGGGAGTTCAGGTGGGTCTGGGCAGAGAGAGGGAGGGGCCAGCTGTATGGAGGGAACTCCAGGAATGGGAGGGGGCCCAGGTGTGGGTGGAGCTGAGGACCAAAAGTGAGTATAATACTAACATTCCCCACTCTGTTGTTTAATAATAATAGGGGGTAGAGGCAGAGGTACTTTCTTCTGTAGCTACTTCCTGCTGTCAAGGGGCGAAGTAGTCAGGGGTCTCTGCTTTGTTGCTCGGCCAGGTACCTCCATGAAGCATCTGTTTGACAGTTTGGTTGATAAGGGTCCTCCTTTTTCCATGGCAATAGTTATCTAAAATGTAAGACACAATTAATAAAAGGCAAAAATTGCTGTAAGCAGCCCAAGAGAAGAATATGCCATGGAGGGATTGATTTCCAGAAGGGGCTATCAAAGACCTGAAATTGTCTTTTTTTTGTCTCAGATTGGAGACATAGCATGGTACCTGACCCCCGGCATCCTGGAGGAGGGGGGGAGTAAGACTTTTTCTGCTTTAGGATCATAGTAACCTAGGAGGGGTAGCAGAGATATTTAAAGGTATCAGAGCCAATAGATGTCATGGGCTCTTTTGGCTACTTCCTGCTGGACTGGGGGCATCAAGGAATCCCTGGAGCTGGGGTTTTAAGGGTCCAGGTCTGCACCGGGCAAGACAGGGCAGTGTAAGTGATGTCTCTGGTTGCCTGAAGGAACAGGATGGCCTTGACTTGTTTCCAAGTGGTATCCTGGGAAGGGGATGTTATCCTGTTGAAAGAGACTTTTGGAAAGATTGGGCAAAAAGCTGCCAAGGTGACAAGGTCAGTTAACATGAATGACATAGGACATTGGACATGGGCCAGAAACATTCCATTTGGAGTATAAAGCCCAAGTGTAGCCCATTACAGGGAAGGTGGTAATAACTGGACTCAGGGCAAGAAGGCAGAGAGGAGGTGTCTAGGGTTTTTTTTTTTTTTTAGGGTAACTGGGTAGGGGGAGCATAATGGACTGGTTGGGAGTACCAGTCAGAAGCTACTATAAATACAAATAGCAGGCAAAAAGGCAAGATGGCTAACTTTTTGTCTAGATAGAAGGTAGACAGGAATGGACATTAGGTGGGCAAGCAGCTATTTCTCTTGATCTCCCAGCTCTGATTAATTTTGAAAGGGTGAGTGTAAAGTGACTGCATTGAGATTGTCATCTCCTCTTACTCCTCTGCATGGTTTTCCATGGTCAGGACTGACTTTGTCCTGGTGGGTGTCTCAGCGTCCGTTGCTGGGATAGGTTGTCCTAGTTGGCATTTACGGTTTGGACTCAAGGCCTGGGCACTGTCCCTGGGCACTTCTGCTCAAGGTGAGTGATCTACCACTTAAAAGTCACAATGCCACTTTCAGCCTTTGGCTGGATACATACAGGTGAGTCTGAGCCATGCCTCCAGCCTGGCTCTGTGCTGATTAGCTGAGAGATGAAGTTTTAGAGGCATTCTTTTTGCTCTGGATAGCTTTGAACTGTGGCAAAAGGAGTCTTTGTTACAAAAGCCCTTTTATTTCCAGTTAAAGCAACAAGGAGATCAATGAGGTAGAGGTTACCTATAACTTGTCAGATTCAATTACTTGTCAGAGTTTTTTTAAATAAAACTCAGTAGATGTTTTTAACCTGAGACTGATTGGCACTCTAAGTGCTGCCCACTGCCTCTGGGAAGCCTGTTTAAAGTGGCTTATATACAGTATTTAACCTTTATCAAATGTACAGGCCTTTTTCTGGGCTACAGCAGCATAGCCTGTTTAACACCTTGGTTTATAAAAGCATTTTTTTGGCTGGCGGAGGAATCCGATTTCTAGTGGCCCCAACAAGGCCTACCTGTGTAGGCCTTTAGACAGATCTCAATAGGGACATAATCTCAGCTCTACAAGCTTTTTAACAGATGAATTTAACCAGCTCAAAAGTTACTGCCAATTAGGACTTTGAACAGATACAGGGGGTTTGCGATTTACATTTTACAACCTTAGCTTTTACTGCTATCACAGATGACTGGCAAGTTTTGCCCAGTTAGACCAACATGGGTGTTAGGCATGTTTACAAGCTATCTTTCCATGACCTCCTGCTTTGATCAATTTTTTTGGAGGACCAAGCTCAAGTAACTCAGGATCTGATACCATTTTTGTCATCCAAGCAATTGCTTGTAATTGCCTCTGGATGTTTTAACAATGGGTAGTACATTTTCTTTTTGTTTCACATTTGAAATAAGGGACCGAAAAACTGAGTGGGTCTTCTCAGAATAGAGAAAGATCTAGAGACCATGACATATGAAGAACATATAAAAGAGGCAGTGAAAACTAATGTGCCTGCTGTTATATGGTAGTGCCAGGCGAGCACTGGAAATCTGCTCCTGTCTGGAAGTTTAGCCAAGAGACTAACACATAAACCTGACAAGAACAATAAAATAGTGAGAGAAAGGGTTATTTATAGGGATGTTTGGGGGGAAGTTCAGTGTTAGAGGGCAAGTGCTCATGGATAGGGAGGATGTGAAGGAAGAAGATTTCCTTATTGTCTCAGTGACTAGCATTTTGCATTAGTTGGTCTTACCTCTTCCTTCATTTTGTTGTTTCATTTCCCTCACAATTATTTCATTCTTTTACTAAAAGCTCTTAAATTTTCTTTTCAATCCCTGGCCCTCTGGATCACAATCTTAGTGGTTTTAGGATTCTTTAGTGATAGGAGCAGGGATAGGATAAAAAAAGACTGAGGTGGAGGTAGAAGCTTTGGCTGAATTTAATGCTCAGCTCCATCTTAGTTGGGCAAGTCTCCTTGCTCTTTAGCCTCAGCTTTCTCATACCTGTTAAGTGTGTGTGTACGTGTGTACTCCTGTACCCACATATGCCCTCTGTGACCTAGGAAGTTTTGGGGGGAATCAGAGAATAGACTAGACATAAATGTATTTTATACCAGCTACTAGTGGCTTATGCCACTTATGCTTTGCTACCTACTTTCTAAAAAGGCTAACAGGTAAATATAACTTGTTCCATAATCATCTCTTCCCAAGCCCACCTTTGCTTGTCTTTAGTTCTTTTTTTAGTTATATTTCAGATAGGGTCTTGTGGGTTTGCCCAGGCCATTCTCATATTGTGATCTTCCTACCTATGCTTTCCATGTAGCTAGAATGACAGGCATGAACCACCATTCTCAGCTTACCAGCTTATTAGCTGAGACAGGTTCTCACTTTTTGTCCATCTTTGTTTCACACTATGATCTTCCCAACTGCTGCCTCCTAAGAGCTACAATGCCCAGCCCCAGTTATTGTATTATCTTCTATTTTAGGGGTTTGACAGTACTCTTAGAAATTTTAGCTAAGTAGCATTAGGAGTTTTTTTTATTTCATAGGTATGCAGAAAAAGAACGATATCTGCTTATTTTATTCCTGGCATTTTGATTGTAGGAAAAAATGTTTGAATTTATTTTTAGGGCAAGTCACATGGCAGAAATAATAACAAATATTTGTGGTTGTCTTGGGAACTCAGCTTCTAGATATTGCTGACTATGGAAAGGAGGAACAGATTGGTCACTGGGGCAATTTTAATAAATAATAGAGCCACAGGAAGCCTCAGGAGAAGAATGAAGGAGGTAAACGATTAGGCAAAATTTTGTTGTTTTTGTCTGTTTCTGATTACTGTATCCTGCCTTGCTGAGAGAAGAATGCTTTATATAATCAAGTGTTTTTCTAGTTTATTTTGTTTTGTTTTGTTTTATGCCAGTCCTGGGGCTTGAACTCAGGGCCCGGGTGCTGTCCTCCAGATTTTGTGTTCAAAGATATTACTGTACCATTTAAGCTACTACTCTGCTTCTGGCTGTTTTGGTAGCTAGTTGGATAAAAGAGTCTTAAGGACTTTCCTGTCCAGGCTGACTTCAAAGCATGATACTTAGATCTCAGCTAAGATTACAGACCCCAGTCACTATCACCCAAGTCTTGTTCATTTATAAAAGAACAATCAGCTTGAATGCTTACCAAGTTGTCCAATATGACAGGATTGATCTTAAAGATCCAAGACACTGAAGCCAGGAAATTTAGATTCTTGTATTCCTGATCTTTCTTGGAATTACCTGTTATGTGTGGCATTAAATGGTGTAGTACCAGCTAGTCACAAACTCAAGTTCCTTAGAATATATAGACTTCATGGAGACACTAAAAATGTCTTCTGTGGCTCGTTGCCAGTACTTCTAGCACCAGCAGCAATTTGCTACAGCCATCCTCTGAGCATGCTGCTGTTTTTGTAAAGAATAGGACTAACTGCAGGGCATAAAGACTTGAGAAGAATACTCTGCTTTGTTCTTAGGTCCTTGCAGGACTAAGGGGCAGTTTGGGAAACCAGTAGCTATATGACCTCCTGAGTTGTACACTACCCACCTCTTGTGTTCTCTCAGGAAATGTTTGGTGCAAACTCACAATACCCAGAACTTAGAAAGAACCCTTAGAGTGCAATACTCATTCTCTGGAGCTACTGAGCAACGAGGAAGGAGGACAGAAAGTAAAGCTAGAGACTGAGGTAGTAGCAGCAAGAAATAATCAGTAGGGTCTGCAGAGCTCAAAGGCTGGCACTACTGTACTCCAACAGGCTAAGAAAATGAGGGGGAGGGCAGGCCTAAGGTAGTGTGTGTGATGCCCAGCCACAGGGATTGTAGCTGGCTACAGAGGTGATGGGGATTGTCAGGAAGCACAGGTAGCAGGCTCCAGAGCTCTGCATAAAGTTTTATGGAGTGGTTACCCCTTTGATGAAGGCATTGCAGCAGCTGGCATGACCAGACAGCCACTGTGGAATTCTCCCTCCTTATTCTACCCTTAAACCCAGTCTTTTCTAGGTTCCTCTGCCTGCATCTCCCATGGCATTGTTTGAATAATTTCTTGTACTAGTTAGGATTTGTATTAAAAAAGGTCCTTTCTTCCAGGTCAACTGCACTGATCCCTCAAAAACAAAACAAAACACACCTTAAACCACTCCAATGAACCTACTTTCTAGTCCTACTTTGTTTCTTGCTAGCTATACAACCTTAGCCATGTAAGTTCTCTGAGGACTGATTTTAATTATCTGGAAAATGGCTTTAGTAGCTGTAATAGTTTAAACTTTTGGGGGGGTCGGTCGTGGGGCTTGAATTCTGGGCCTGGGCACTGTCCCTTAGCTCTTCAGCTCAAGGTGAGAGCTCTACCACTTGAGCCACAGCCCCACTTCCGGTTTTCTGGTGGTTAATTGGAGATAAGAGTCTCACAGACTTTCCTTGCCTGGGCTGGCTGTGAACTGTGATCCTCAGATCTTAGCCTCCTGAGTAGCTAGGATTACAGGTGTGAACCACCAGTGTCCAGTTTGCTTAAAACTTTTGAATGAAGAAATACAAACATAATCTATAGCTCTCTTTGGCTCAAGCAGCAGTTGCCTGAACTTTTAGCCAAGATCATAAGGTCACTGGAGACAAGACTGGCCACAAAATCAACCTAGCAATTTCCAAGGCAGAAACCACCTGTGACAGTTTTTCTCAGAAGGTGGCTACATAAACTGACTACATTGACTACAGGAAGTAGGTACGTAGGTAAGTGGGGAGAGTGGAAAGTTAGTGTGTCAGTCTCTCCTAATACCTATACCAGTAATCAGACAAGCTGTTCAATTTTCCATTCTCTACTCATCATTTGTGTGACCATGGGCCTATTAGTAAACTCTCTGACCTCTGGTTGCAGAATATTCTAAGGATGTCTTCAGTGTTGTGAGTATCTCATGAACAATGCATGTGAAGTGCCTGGTAACCAGGACACACAAAACACATGGTGAAAAAGATGATCGTGAGCTTAACAGGAATTTTCCTTGGCTTAGAATTCTGATACTGCTGTTGTTATTTAAGGAGAGGGGGAAGAGGCAGGGTGAGCACTTTCTAAAACTGGCTGCTGGTAAAGTAGATGCATTTATCTCAGGTCCTCATTTCTGAGCTCTCTTCTACTTACTGATGCCTAATGACCTACCTCTCTACTACCCAGTGCCTAGGTGCTGCCAAGGGCCCTGTGCTTCCAACTCCCTAGGGATGTTTTGCTTTTCTTGTCCTTATAATGCCTCCAGATTACTGCTCTCCTTGTTCTGCTTTGCCACAGCTAGGTTTTGGTGAGAAGTACCACATAGGCCCCCTCTATAAGGCTATTTCTTTTTGTTCTTTTCTTTTGTTGTTGTCACATGTTGACACATTCCTTTTATTATTACTACTACTATTATTTAAGTAGTTGCACAAAGGTATTACCATTCAAAATGTCAGTTCATAAGTACAATGCATCTTGACATACAGGGCTATTTCTTCCTAACTTCTCCAAATTAGCAATTAGGATCAAGAAACATTGGGAGATGGAGGACACTTAGAGCAAGGGACTTCTACAGTTGCCTTAAAAAAGAGCCTGAAGGCTGGGCACTGGTGGCTTATGCCTGTAATCTTAGCTACTCAAGAGGCTGAGATCTGAGGATTGCAGTTGGTAGTCAGCCCAGGCACAAAAGTCTGTAAGACTCTTATTTACAATTAATCCCAAATAAGATGGAAGTGTAATTGTGTCTGAAGTGTTAAAGCATGAGCCTTGAGCAAAGAAGCTCAGGGACAGTGCCCAGGCCCTGCTCTCTCCCTCTCTCTCTTTCTCTCTTACACACACACACACACACACACACACACACACACACACACACACACACACACGGAGCTCTCTCCCTCTCTCTCTTTCTCTCTTACACACACACACACACACACACACACACACACACGGAGCTCTCTCCCTCTCTCTCTTTCTCTCTTACACACACACACACACACACACACACACACACACACACACACACACACACACACACACACACACACACACACACACACACACACACACACACGGAGCCTGAAGGATAAGCTTAGAAGGAGACAAGATCTGCAAGGAGGGCAAGGTGTGCCTACTCCCAGCCTCCCTGCTCTATCTTCCTCCTTTGCCACCCCACCAAGGTCAATCCTAATTCTGGCTGCCAATGCTTGTTTTCAGCGGGAAAAGCTAGTTCATAAAGCATCATTTCCAGGAAGGAAGGGCTTCAGAAACCTCAATCTGCTGATCTCAGCCTCCTGAGCAGGTAGGAGGGCTGCTTCATTCTTCCTTATGACTGGATCTGACTGTCTTGTGTATATGCCACATTTTCTTTACCTGTTTTTCAGTTGATTCCACAGCTTGGTTATGGTGAATAGTACTACGCTAAACAAGAATGTGCAGGTGTCCTAAAGCAATTTTTCATAGCTACTGTCTTTGAACAGCTTCTTGCTGTTCCCTCCGTGATTTTTAATCCCTCTCCTGCTAGTGCAGGAGTGTAGTGATTCCCCTCTGCTGACTTGGCTGTAGGATAGTGAAAAGCGTTGCATTTAAACAGTAGACTAGTGGTGACTGAGCAAGTTACCTAATATGGAATTGACAAAAGGCTTGCTGCCTAGTCACACATACCTTCACAATCTCCTTCTAAAAGGAAAAATATGGATGAGATTGTTGAGTTGTTTGTAAAAAGTGAAGAGGAATGGACATGTTAAATTGACATCTCCTGTACAGCTATTTGGAGATAATTTTTTTTAAACACAAATAATAAATTGAATATTCTTCTATCTTTTTAGGCCTTCCAAAAGGCCTAGCAACTGGAGCTCTCCCTCTGTTTCTCTCTATATCTCTGTCTCTCTGTTTCTCTGCCTCTCTGTTTTTTGTCTCTCTTTCTTGTCTCTTTCTGCAACTAAAATGAACTATGAATTAAAGCAGACGTTTTCAAAGTATGATCCCTAGACCACCATTGGCAGCAGCAGCACTTGAAGTTTTTTTTTTTAATTTTTTTTTTTTTTTTGGTCCAGTCGTGGGGCCTGGGCGCTGTCCCTCAGCTTTTCAGCTCAAGGCTAGCGCTCTACCACTTGAGACACAGCACCACTTTCGGCTTTTTTCTTTTTGCTTATATGGTGCTGAGGAATCGAACCAGGCATGCAAGGCAAGTGCTCAACCACTGAGCCACCTTCCCAGCCCGGGGCAGGAAAGTTTGTGACACTCTTTATCTCCAATTAACCAAGCCCCCCCCCAAAGGTGGAAGTGGAGCAGTGGCTCAACTTGTAGGGTGCTAGCCTTGAGCACAAAAGCTGAGACAGTATCCCAGGCCCCAAGTTCAAGCCCCAGGACCAGCACAATAAAAAAATATAAAGAAATGATAAAAGAGAAAAGAAAACAGAAACTATATTTAGAAGCTTCTCTAAAGACAATTTTTCCAGGGCATCCCCTCTGATACAGGGCTGACAGGAAAACTACAAGCACAAGAAACTTCAGTCCTGCCCACTGAGCTAAGGATATATATTTGCTTGGCAAAATAGTTCAAATAACAGAGAGAAAAAAGTAACAAGAGAAGAGGAAAATCAAATAGAACCAGAATGCAGAAACAGTGGCCAACCCAATTAAGTCTTATCCTTACATTAGAATATCACTATTGATATGTCTATAATTACTGATATGTATCTTTATAAAGAAGAATTTTAAGCCAGGCAACAGTGGTTCATACCTGTAATCCTAGCTACTCAGGAAGCTGAGATCTGAGAATTGTGGTTCAAAGCCAGGCTGGGCAGAAAACTCTGTGAGACTAATTTCCAATTAACTACCAAAAAATGCCAGAAGTAGACTCAAGTAGTAGAATGATAGCCTTCAACAAAAAAAGCTGAGGAACAGCACCTAGGCCCTAAGTTGAAGCCCTAGGACAGGTATACACACAAAAAAAAGGCAATTAAGAAAAAGAATTTTATATTATATGAATTGGATGTTTAAATGTGCTGTTTTTTGTTTTGCCTTGTAATTATGGTTTGATATGAAAACATTTCCTAACAGGACTATCCTATTAAGACATATCCTAATATATACTAATAGAACATTGGCCTATAGGACTCTGGTCCATCCTTAGATTGAAGCTCTATGTTAACATATTTAACCCATTGAATTTTGAGAAATTGATTTGGTCCTATAGTTTCATTTTGTAGAAATTATGTGGTAAGAATCACAGAGGCAAAAAATGTAAAATTTAAGTCAATCATTTACTAATTGTGTGTGTGTGTGTGTGTGTGTGTGTGTGTGTGTGTGTGTGTGTGTGTGTGTGTGTGTGTGTGTGTGTGTGTGTGTGTGTGTGTGTGTGTGTGTGTGTGTGTGTGTGTGTGTGTAGGTGGTACTGGAACTCAGGGCTTTGCACTTGTTGGGCAAACATTCTACCAGTTGAGCCATGCCCCTAACTCTTCTCACTCTGGTTATTTTTCAGATAGCACTTTTTGCTTATGGCATGCCTCAATTGGATCACAGTCCTCCTACCTATGCATCCCACATAGCTCCATTTACATTTGCTTGGCAAGACAGTACAAGCTATGAACTACCACACCCAATTAGTTCCTTGAGATGAGATCTTTCTTATTAGGTAGCTTTTTGCCCAGGTGGGCCTTGAATCACAATCCTCTAGATTTCTACCTCCCAACTAGCTGAGTTTGTAAGAGTGAGATACCACACTTAGCCCTAGGTTTAATGATCCTAATCATGACTGGTTTTTTGTGTGTGTTTGTTTTTTGTTTTTTTGGGGGGGTTGGTCATGGGGCCTGAACTCTAGGCCTGGGCGCTGTCCCTCAGCTCTTCAGCTCAAGGCAAGTGCTCTACCACTTGAACCACAGCACCACTTCTGGCTTTTTTCTGCTTATGTGGTACTGAGGAATCGAATCCAGGGCCTCATGCAAGCAAGGCAAGCACTTTACCACTGAGCCACCTTCCCAGCCTCTAATCATGCTGTTAACTACAACAACATCAACAATAACGAAGACAACTACATTTTCCATTACTTACTGCCTACTTGCATTGACTGTTTTGCAGTAGGATAAATTCATGGATAAGCAGGCATGGTTCTTGTTCTCCTAACTAGTGATTCTTAACCCTGGATGCATGTCATATGTAACAGGGAACCATGAAAAATAGCAAATTCTAGGCCCCATCACAAGAAATTGATTTAATTTTTAGGAGTGGGACCCTAACAAATCTAATGTATAGCAGAATTGAGAAGGACTGGTTTTGCAAAATACTTATAAATGCAGATAGTGCTGGATTCAGGAAAAGGATCCTTCAAGCATCCTTGAGGAAGTCTCTTTCAGCTGGAATCTGGGGGCTCAGTAGAAAATAGCTAACAAAGAGAGAGTGGGAGATGAATGTTCTAGGTGAAGAAAATTAAGGGGGTCCTAGGTCCTAGAGAAGGGTCTGAGAAGGGGACACAGAGAGAAGAGAAGGTGGTAGTTGTAGTAAAAGAGGCCAGAGAACATGCAGGACATTTGAGCTTCAGTGAGGATTTTGTTCTTTTTTTCTCCCTCAAGGGATAGAAAGCTCAATGGTGTTTTAAGAATCTAGTAGGCTATATATGATCATACAGATACTCTGAAAAGATCACTTGGGCTGCAATTGGAAAGCCAATTGCTGAGAACCAAGAGGGGATTCAGGGGACCAGTTAGGAGCTCACTGTGCGAGGAGGTAGGTGTTTGGACTAAGAAAGCAGCACTAGGATGGAACGTGATGCATGGGTATCAGACTTGGGAAGATAGAATCTGAGGACTTGACAAAAGGCTCATGCACATTTGCTGAATGAGCAAGTTAGAGATGTGAAAGATGAGTATAAGGAGGGAATAGAGAAGGCTGCTGCTGTTCTTGATGTGACAAGATGAAGGGTGGAGATATTCACTGAGCTACAATTGTTAAGCTGTAGGAAGCTGGAAGAGGAACACAGTTTTGAGGAATGAGGAGAAGCAGAAATTCAGCTTGGGGGCCACTGTATCATCTAAGATGAAGGGCCATGAGGCATCTGACAGATCACACCATGTATACCTGGATGAAATATAAAGTATATCCCACATGTAGATGGAAACAGGCCATGGAGCTGGATAAGATGGCTGGAATCACTGCCTTCACACAGAGCTCATTGTAAGTGATGTCTTTAAATGTTCAGTATAGAAAATACAGATTTAGAAAGACAAACACTGCTCAAGTCTCACAATAAACAAGAGGCAGAGTTGGGATTCCATGTCACATGGTTATTTCATAGTAGTAAATAAGATGCTACATTGTTTCCTAATCATACTGCCTCTCCTTAATCACAGTAACTGGTTCTCAGATACAAAAGTCAACCACTTCCTAAGTGTGTGGTTCCTTCAGTAATAAACATGGAATTTGAGTCTATTATTGTTGGTCTTTCAATGAAAAAATATCCTGTGGAGTCTATGACTAAGCTCTGGGATCCAGACTTGGGATCCACTGCCCAAACATCTGTCCCCTTGCTTTCTACAAAACATGCAAACTGAAGTAAAATTGCCTGGCAGCTCACAAAAATAGTCACAACACAGCAGGGCAGTTAACACATTTGAAATAGCCAATAAATCCTCTGTACTCTCTATCTTCCTTTTTTCTTTCCTTCCTTCTTTCTGCCTTTCTTTTCTTTCTTTCTTCCTTTCCCTCCCTCCCTTCCTCCCTCCCTCCCTCCCTCCTTCCCTTCCTTCCTTCCTTCCTTCCTTCCCCCTTCCTTCCTTTCTTCCTTCCTTCCTTCCTTTCTGTTTCTTTCTTGTTTACTTTCTTGCTTTATTTCTTTTTTTTTTTCTGCTACTCCTGGGCTTGAACTCAGGGCCTAGGTACTGTTCCTGAGCTTTTGTGTTCAAGGCTAGTGCTCTACCACTTGAGCCACTGCTCCACTTCTGGCTTTTGTGGTAATTAATTGGAGATAAGAGTCTCATGGACTTTACTGTCTAGGCTAGTAGCTAGGATGACAGATATGGGAAACATCATACACTAAAAAGACAGGCCAGTCTCAACCATTCATTTATTCAGTGGGCATGTGGATAGGCCAGGCTTTTGTCTAGGTGCAGGAATGGTGTGAAAATTCTCACAGTGCTCACTGGGAGGAGGCTGCGAGGAATGCAAAGGAAGGTATTTAACCCATCATTACACAAAGGATAAGAGGCTCTCAGGAATACTTCTTGGAGATATAACACACAAAGTGAATATCCTGAGTTTTATTATTTCTTTATTAGATGGATAACGAAGAGAGAAAGGAAGTGTTTCAGGCAGAAAATAGAACATGAACAGTTTATAAAACATGAGAATATGAAAGGGAAGGATCCATTTTCAGAGCTTTACATGTTAATTTCACTCAGACTCTGTGGCTGGATAGCCTTAAAATTGCTGTTAAAGAGTCTGCATTTCTTTTTAAGGGGCATGAAGGTCACACTGGTCAGGCTATCTTTTGGGAGTTACTATACTAGCTTCCATGGATTGGAGGTGGAAGAATCTGGAAATGAAATAACTCCCAGTGAAACCAGTATAGGAATGGAGAGAAGAAACATAGAAATGGATGGATTTGAGAGTTATTCATAGGTAGATATTCAAAGTTATTCATAGGTAGTTATTCATAGGTAGATGTAATAGTGTGTATGGCTGGGGGGATGACTTTTACTGAGAAGATTACACAGAAAAAAAATTATTTAGAAAAGGAAAAGTTCAGCCAGTGGCTCATACCTGTAATCCTAGCTACTCAGGAGGCTGAGATCTAAGGATCGTGGTTCATAGCCAGCCTGGGCAGGAAAGTCCGTGAAACTCTTATCTCCAATAAACCACTAGAAAACCGGAAGTGGCACTGTGGCTCAAGGGATAGAGTGCTTGCCTTGAGCTTTAGAGTACAAGGACAGTGCCCAAGCCCAGAGTTCAAGCCCCACAACCGACCACCCCCCCCCCCAAAAAAAGAAAAAGAAAAGGACAAGTTCAATTTTAGACATGGTAAGTTTGACTATAGAGCATTGAGCATATATGTCTGGGAACTGACTAGCATTGCATAACTGGATGGAGCTCAAAGAGAAGCTTGGGGTAGAAAAGCAGATCAGGGAATCATGGCCACAAAGACTGGGGAGTTGGCATCTCAGGTTAAAAGTTATTCCCATAGAAATTGGGAGTCATCATCATTCAGCTGAGTATGAGATGGATGAAGGTCACAGGATGCAGTACTGTGGAACAGCCAGATTTAGAGAGCATAAAGCAGAGATGGAACCAGAAAAGCAGGGGTCAGAGAAATAGAAAGGTTACTAGAAGAGCTCAGTGGTGTCATGAAGCCAAGTAAGAAGTTAAGTAGTAAGAAGTGGAGTGTAACAAAATTCTACAGGAAATTCAAGTACTGAAATGTGTCCACTGGATTCAGAGATGGTTCCTGGCATTTGTATGATTAACTTTGGGGCAGAAGCTGCAGACAGTGGGTCTGGGAGTGAGTTGGGAGATAGAGATAGAGATAGAGTTTAGGAATTTGAATCATGTGAAGAGAAAACAAACAAAAATCAGAAGTTACTTGAAGAACTGGTATGGGAAGGATGTTAGAAGGAAAGAACTGAAGGTGAGAGAAATAGGATAAGCCAGCACCATATAAAGGTCTTTGAGGAAACAGCTTTGCCACACCAAATTCTGAAGAAGTGATATCCAAATATTGTCTTTACTAGCGGTTCCATACCTAAGGATTCCTAAAGGTCAACTTAAGACAACAAAGACTTTCTCAGAAGGTGGAATAGAATTTTCCTCTTCAAATCATGTATTCTCAAGAGCCTTTGGGTTTTAGGAATTTTTATAAAGAATTCAAATTATAAAGCCGGGTGCCAGTTGCTCACGCCTGTAATCCTAGCTACTCAGGAGAATAAGATCTGAGGATCTCAAAGCCAGCCCAGGCAGGAAAGTCCATGAGACTCTTATCTCCAGTAAACCACTAGAAAACCAGAAATGGCACAGTGGCTCAAGTGGTAGAGCACTAGCTTTGAGCTGAAGAGCTGAGGGACAGTGTTCAGGCCCAGAGTTCAAGTCCCATGACTGACCAAAAGAAAAAGAAGAATTCAAATTATTTGGGTAGTCATTTCCTAGTAGCATACTATATACTTACTTCACTTACTGTGAAGACATTTTTCCTTCCACTTAGAACATGATGGTAATTCCAAGGAGAGAAGAAATGGGAGTCAATCTTGTCTATGGCCCTCCCATATTGACTTTTTGTAGGGCTGCAACCCTTCTACCTCTATGAGCCTGAGTAAAGGAGAAAGCAGGCAGCTGAGTGTAGGCAACAAGTTCAGAGTGTGCTGACTCTGGCTCCGGTGCATATTATTGTGGAATACCTTAGTATTTTATAGGAAACCCAGGTTTTATAGGTACAGAGAACATACTTCACCCCACAGACTAAAAGAATGCTACAACTACATGAGGATAATTAAAAAATTATATATACATACATATGAAAATAAAAAGGATGGGAGTCCATGAAAAAGATGGATATATGAAACATAATATCCATTTATTGAACAAAGGTCAGCTCCTTGTCTACCTTGTAGAAAAATTTGCCTGCCAAGTTAGTGAAACTGATTTTTAGGAGGATCCAGGCCTAAATTCCAGGAAGTTGCACATGTCAGATCTGGCTCCTTGGCCCCATATGCCTAATAAAGAGACATGAAGAGCAGAAAAGATTTATTGCTTGGCAGCCATCAGAAAACAGCATTCAGCCATCTTCAGCTGTATTTGGATATAGCCATTGACTTTAGTTTAAATAAGGAGAATCAGAGAGTAAAAATGGTATACATAGTTAAAAGAGTTCCAAGTCACAGGCAGGTTCAGAGTGGGTTGGAGGTCAGAGATGGCCTGTCAGTCCGTTGTCTCAGGAAAGGTTATGGGGAAGTTGTAGTCACTTTACCACTTGAAGGGAGCAGGAGCAAGCCAGTCACTGTTGTCTGGCAGCTGCTCTGTCCTGAGATTCTGGTGGTTCTCTTTGGGACAGTTTGCCTTTTGCCATGAGATGATAGGAAGAAGTCATTGCCTGCCTATGGAGCAGTTTGCCTTCCATACAAGAGGCCTGCCTTTTCCTGGAGGTGACTGCAAAGTGACTCAGTTCAAAGGGTACAGATGCAAAGTGGAGACCTGGATGCCTGTATTGTGTCCTGCTTTTAGTTAATTCATGGGCCCAGAAAAAACGCGGCTTTTATGTTGACTCTTACAATTGCTTGGTGAGCATGAAATTTGAGAACAAGAAATTCATTTGATTATTCTTAAGAGGGTATTCTTCTTCACTGTGAGAAAGAACTTTTCAAGAAAATGCCATATTCAAATCTATATACCAGGGCTCCTTCTCCCTCAGAACATGCTACAGATGCAATGACAAATTATTTTCATTGCCTTTTTATTCAGTGCAGATGACCCTGTCCCCAACACACTAGCATAGTCTTCCTCATTCAGAGTATAGTATTGAGTAGGACATACTCATATTCTGGATTTGATGAAAATGTAGTCGTTTTTGGTAGAAGAAACCTTTATCTGTTATATATTGGTCTTTGTAGTGTTCCTTTAAGAAGAACCTCCTGTCTTCAAGGTCAAGGGATCTTCCTCTAAACACTCTTACTTAGGAAAAACTCTAGAGAATGATTGTCTGTTGCTTGTGTGTGTGTGTGTGTGTGTGTGTGTGTGTGTGTGTGTGTGTGTGTGTGTGTGTGTGTGTGTGTGTGTGTGTGTGTGTGTGTGTGTGTGTGTGTGCATGCGCGGGGGGGGCAGGGGGGAGGGCACTGAAAGTTTAAACTCAGGGCCCTGCACTTGCCAGGCAGGTGTTTCACCATGAGCCACATTTCCATCCTTTTTACTCTATCTTTCAGATAGGGTCTTGTGGTTTCTGCCCAGGTAGGCTTGGACTATGATCCTCCTACTTATGCCTCTGACATAGCTTGGATGGCAGGGCATGCATCACCATGTCCAGCTTTTCTTGTTGAGATAAGTTCTTGCTAACTTTTTTCTTGGACTAGCCTTGAACCTTTACCCTTCCAATTTCTGTCTCCTTGAAATTATAAGCTCCACTTCTTGATGACTATTCAATGTTTACATTAACATTTAAACATTCTTCCAGTAAGTGAGGAGTCAATATTATATATTTATTTAAAAATAGTTTTTTATTCTTCTGATAAAACAGTAATTAGAATACATTTGGTTTAAGAATATGTGCTTCCTGTTTTTGATTTGCCTATTTACTTTTTGTCTGTTATCTGAGACTCAATCATTTTAATGAGCCACTGACTAGCCTATCTTTTTTTTTTTTTTTTTTGCCAGGGCTTGTACAATGTCCCTGAGCTTCTTTTTTTTTTGGGGGGGGGGGGTGGGTCCGGTTGTGGGGCCTGAACTCTGGGCCTGGGCGCTGTCCCTCAGCTCTTCAGCTCAAGGCTAGTGCTCTACCACTTGAGCCACAGCGCCACTTCCGGCTTTTTTCTTTTTGCTTATGTGGTGCTGAGGAATCGAACCCAGGGCCTCAGGCATGCAAGGCAAGTGCTCTACCACTGAGCCACCTTCCCAGCTCCTGAGCTTCTTTTTGTTCAAGGCTAGCACTCTACCACTTGAGCCACAGTGCTACTTTCAGCTTTTTCTGTTTATGTGGTACTGAGAAATTGAACCCAGGGCTTCATGCATGCTAGGCAAGTACTCTACCACTGAGCCACATTCCCAGCCTGTCATATTCTTGATAGGAAGTATTTGCTAATTGATTCTAAATTGAGTTGTTACATATCTAAAGTATAGCTATTCGTTGAAAGGTCCAGAGACACAGATGCTTAGATACTGGATGATGTTTGATGAAGTTTGATGGGTATTTAGAGCTTGACTGTCTCTTAACGAGAGGAACACTCATTCATACTGATATATGGAAGTATTGGTACTGAGGAAAAATGCCAAATTTTCCTCAGGTTAGAGCTTTAAATCCATCCAAAGTTAAGCCAAGAAGACCTGACAGTTCTGCTCTGTAAACAGTACAACTGGCATGACCTTGATCTGGAAAAGATGGGCAAGTGGGAACCCTGAGAAGGATGCTCCAATTAATCAGATTTTGACTGGCTGACAGGATGCTGGAAAGGATAGTCCACCAACTCAACATTGAACTCTAAAGCATAGCTTCCCATCTACCAGTTTTCCAGCTTCCTGGCTCTATTCTCATTGCCACTTTACTGGAAACTAGCTAACTGGAATTTTTCCTTTCAACACAAACCCGTGGATTGTCCACAAATTTCCATTAAGTTATAAATTGCCCAGAAAATTAAGGGAGCAAACAGGAGAGGGTAAGAAAAGGAAAAGGAATGGGGAGGAAGTGAAGAGAGCCACAAGAATTGTCCTGTGTAGAAAGGAGTTGCCATCGTTCAAGGAGACCTTTTGTGATAGTTAACCCCTCAGTGGCGTCTGGGAGCTTGGACTTTGGAAGAGTTCCCACCATTCCCAGGACTGGTGCGGGTGGCTTACTATACCTGGTTTGTTTTCTTCTGGGAGCATGTTTGAGTATCACACTAGATAGAAGGTATCCCTGTGACTAGCAGCCAGAGAAAGCCCTGGGCACAGGTCTTTGGTGAACTTCCATGGTAGACATTTCATATGTGTTGTCACAACTTATTGCCGGGGAGACTGAGCAGGTCCCATGTGACTCTGCTTAGAGAGGACCCTTGGAAATGTGTACCAGAGTTCCCCCTGTTTATATCCCCACATGTATCTTGTCGTCTTCTTCTTTTTTTGCGGGGGAGGGGGGTGTCAGTCATGGGGCCTAAACTCTGGGCCTGGGCTCTGTCCCTCAGCTCTTCAGCTCAAAGCTAGCGCTCTACTACATGAGTCATAGCACCACTTCTGGCATTTTCTGCTTATGTGGTGCTGAGGAATTAAACCCAGGCCTCATACATGCAAGGCAAGCACTCTACCACTGAGCCACCTTCCCAGCTCCTGTCTTCTTTTATTTTTCTTCATATTCTTCTATTGTAATCAAATACTGCCTTAAATATGACTATATGTGGAGTCCTGTGAGACCTTCCAGTGAATCATCAAACCCAAGGTAATCTTGGGGACCCTGCTACCTGTTCTGTGGTAGAACTCCAGGCCCATTTCTCAAGTGTCTACTATTGTTGCAAGTACTCTATGTCTCTCCAGAAATGTATATCGATGTCTACCTTTAATTTTGCCTTTTCCAGAATAGAATGTTAATAAGACAGGGTGCAGCCTTTTGAGTCTGGCTTCTTTCGGTGATCATAAATGCCTTTAAGGTTCATCCATGTTGTTGTACTGACCAGTAGTCTATTCCTTTTTAATTGCTAACTAAAATTTTATTGTAGGGTTGTAAGCCAATTTGTGTATTCACCAGTTGATGGATGGACATTTAGATTATCTTTAGTTTCTAATAAATTTGGGTAAAGCTCTTAGAAATATTTAGAATAAGTGGACATTCTCCACTTAGGTAAATACATAAAAGTGGGATTGTGTGGTCATATGGGAAATGTATGCAGTTCTACCTCAGTATCCTTGAATGATATAAAAATCCATGGATTTTTATGGTTAGAGTCATAAATAAAAAATGGCACGGTATTTGCATATTACTTATACACATCTTCTTATACATTATATTACCTTTAATTATCACCTTTAATTAGTGCTAAGTAAAGCGTTGTTATGCTGTATTGTTTAGGGAATAATGACAAAGAAGTCTACATGTTCAGTACAGTTACTATTTTCCCAAATATTTTGGTCTACAGTTGGTTGAATCTGCACATGGAGAAGCCACGGATATATTTAACCTCATAACACACTGACAACCACTTTTTCAAAGTGGCCGGTCCATTTGGTATCCTTAGCAGGAATACATAAGAGTTCTGGTTGCTCCAATTCTTTTTTTTTTTTTTTTTTTTTTTTTTTTTTTGTCGGTCGTGGGGTTTGAACTCTGGGCCTGGGCGCTGTCCCTCAGCTCTTCAGCTCAAGGTGAGCGCTCTACCACTTGAGCTACAGCGCCACTTCCAGATTTCTGGTGGTTTATTGGAGATAGGAGTCTCACGGTCTCTCCTGCCCGGGCTGGCTTTGAACCATGATCCTCAGATCTCAGCCTCCTGAGTAGCTAGGATTACAGGCGTGAGCCACCAGCGCCCGGCTGGTTGCTCCAATTCTTGATGACTATTCAATGTCTACATTAACATTTAAACATTCTTCCAATAAGTGAGGAGTAAATATTATAAATTTATTTAAAAATTAGTTTTTTTATTCCTCTGATAAAACAGCAATTAGGATACATTTAGTTTGTTAAGAATATGTGATTCCTGTTTTTGATTTGCCCATTTACTTTTTGTCTGTTATCTGAGACTCAATCATTTTAATGGTTTTTAATGACTTATGTTTTAGGGAAACCAAGTATTTCATAATGTTGAAAACATTTTTCTTGGTTACTTTTACTTTGATTATAGCATATCTTTCTATAGATGATAGATAAGGTCTGAACTCAGGGCCTCATGGCTTGCTATGCTGCTGCTCTACCACTTGAGCTACACCTCCAACCCCTAGTTATTTTTGACATGGAGTCCCACTTTCAGCCTGACTATGCATCTGAGCTGAAATCCCTCTGCTTTCAGCTTCCAGTTGTTGCTAAGATGACTGGTACATGCTAGCACATCCAGCTTTCATCTGTAGAGATGAAATCTTGTGGACTTTTTCTGCCCACACTGCCCTGGAACCTCAGTCCTCCCAATCTCAGCCTCCCCATGACTTGAGAAAACAGTTCATAACCACAAGTCCAGCTATGGGTTGAGAAGAGTGTCTCATGAACTTTTCTGCCTGAGTTGACCTTAAACCACCAGTCTCGGTCCCCATAAACTAGGATTTTGCCTAGCTCTATATTTATATTTTACACATTATGGTAATGAAAATGAAAAGATCGAAACAAGTGAATTTATGCATGCAAGATACATAAAACAAGAGGCTATTAAGTCTATGCAAGCAAAGTGAGTCAATTCATGCTGCTTCCACAACTACCCAGACTGGTGATGCAGGGCCAGGATAGATTTTTCTCAGTCTTTCCCACTGTCTGCAAATAAACACAGCTTGTTGACAAATGCAGCTGCAGCTGACAAGGAATAGCTTTATTAGGGTACATTTTTTTAAATTGCAGATATGGAAGAAGATTCATTTAGTAGAAGCAATGTGCTTATTAAAGAGACCTTCAATACACCAGATTGTTATGCCTTTTGGCTAGCACACAGGGAATTCCTGTCTGTAGTCTCAGTGACATCATTTTGCCGGAAACAACTCCTTTCCAGCACGACACTTAAACATGGGATGCGATCCTGACCACAAAGGCCTTTTATGCTCAATGTAATCTATGGGCAACAGAATCCAGGAGCAGCCAAATGGGGTGGATGGTAAAGAGAAAAAATGAAGGAAGAAAATTTCTTAGTTACCACACACAGAGCCTCTGTTGGCTCTTGGTTTTTGCAACTATTAACTCTTTTTTTTTTTTGTCAGTGTGGGGCCTGAACTCTCAGGCTGGGTGCTGTCCCTCAGCTCTTCAGCTCAAGGCTAGCACTCTACCACTTGGGCACAGCATCACTTCCGGCTCTTCTCTGCTTACGTGGTGCTGAGGAATCGAACCTAGGGCCTCATGCATGCAAGGCAAGCACTCTACCACTGAGCCACCTTCCCAGCCCCTATTAACATTTTTTTGAGTCAAGCACAAGCAAGTGCAGTCGGTTACATCTGCTGAGCGGAGAAGAGCACAATAGACAAGAACTGTGGGTTGGGGCAGCCTGGGCTTGGTAGAATCTGGTTTGCAGGAAGAGCTGATTTTGCACTCTACTTCCATCTCCAGTGCCTGGAGGTCTCTTAGTGTGCTCTCCTCCACCAAAACTGAATGTCAGTTGGTCCACTAAGTATCAGCCAGGCTTTAAGATGAATACATTCCTTTCCTGGCTAATGAACTGGAGTTGCCAGCCAATTAAAATATCAAAGGGTGGAAATAAAAATGTCATAGCAAAAAGCCAATAACTTCTCTGAGGTCTGTGGTTTAAGAGAACAGTGGGTCCCAGCACCACCACAACAAAGAGAAATAAATTAGTAAAACAAGTACATACATTGGTTATTTATTCAAATTTCCCCTCTTCCTCTTCTTTCATACCCACTCTCTCATCCCTTATACTCTTTATCTTCTCACCTGTGTCTGCCAGCCTTTCATCATATAATTTTCCACCTCTAACCTCTGTCTTTTGTTACTGAGTCATCACTGAGGTCTTGAGCTTCATTTTTGGCTTGTGCTGTTGTAAGTGAAACATGGACAATGAAAAAACAAGTTAAACTGCTTTATCCTTTATTCTGGATTGATTATTTGAAGAAATGTGAAGGGTACAAAATCTTTTCATTTGAGTAAAATTGAACATCTAAGAAAGAATGAGCCAAATAATTTCTATACAACTCTAATGAAGGATAATGGTGAAAAGCATTGGATTGGGATTGGAAGATTTACATCAAATCTCTGCTCTACCTTTTGTAAGCTATATAACTGGGCATATCCTTTAATCTTCCTGAGAATCATAACTTCAGTTTTCTATCACTTATCCATAAGCTTCTGGAGTCAGGAGTGCAGACTCCATGATTGTAAAAGATATTACACAGGGGATATCATCAATGAGAACAGTCTAGACAGCCTCTCCAGTTGAATTCTCAATACACCTAGAAAACTGATTCTGGGCCTTGAACGCAGAGCCTGGGTGCTATCCCTGAGCTTTTTTATTCAAGGTTAGTACTATAACAAACCGTATCTCCACTTTCAGCTTTTTTTTTTTTTGGTAGTTAATTGGAGATAAGATTCTCATGGACTGCCCTGGCTGACTTTGAACTTTGATTCTCAAATTTCAGCCCCTTGAGTAGCTAGGATTATAGATGTGAGCCACCAGCACCCCATTTTGATATAGATTTGGTAGAGCTGATAGCAATAATGTATCTACCTCTACATCATTATTTCTTTGTTGCTTTGTATGTCCCTCCCCCATAGTATAACCCCTGCTTTCACTGTATTTGATGTCCGTATAATTTGTGGAGGGGAAGGGGAAAAACAAGTCGTTTAAATAAGGATACAGGTGGACCCGTTGCAACAATGAGAAGTACAAGTCATTATGTCAAAAAACGAACTTTACAACTTTGGTGGGGGGGGGGGGGGCGGGGAGGATTGGGGGGCGGGGGGGGGGAGGCTGGGAAGGAATGGGAAGGGGAAACAAAGGAGGAGGCTACAATGCTTGATAAGAAATGTACTCATTATTTTGCCCATGTAATTGTAACCCCTCTGTACAGTATTTTCACAATAAAAAATAAATAAATAAATTTTAAAAAAAGACTGTACCCTCGGGCTGGGAAGGTGGCTCAGTGGAAGAGGCTTGCCTTGCACCACGTAAGCAAAAAGAAAAAAGCCGGAAGTGGCGCTGTGGCTCAAGTGGCAGAGTGCTAGCCTTGAGCTGAAGAGCTGAGGGACAGCGCCCAGGCCCAGAGTTCAGGCCCCATTACCGGACCCCCCCCCAAAAAAAAGAAACCAATCAAGTCACAGGAAGACCAAACACCGTAAGCAGACCAAGAGACTGGTTACAGAAACAGGGGAAATACAGGATCTTCCCATTCCCCCCCACACACCTGAAAAAATAAAAAAAAGAAATCAAAGAACAAATATATATTTAAATAAAAGACTGTACCCTCACTCTCCAGGAATTTCAGTGGTTCCTGATGGTTCTTGTTTACCTCTAACATGCTGGATATAAATTATACAAATTATTCTTGAATAAGTACTATCACATAGACTAAGACAAAGCCCTCACTGGGACTTTAAAAGCTATGTGGAGCAAAGCACCCAGTTACCCCTCTGACCATCCTTTATTTTTCTCCCCATTCTAGCCAGCATTCTAGCCAGGCACTATATTACCTCAGTGCTTTTGCATATACATCTACAGTTGCCTTAAATGCTCTTTACCAAAGGTGTGCATTTTATTGACTCTCAACATGACCTGCTCAGAGGCCATGTCTAATCAACCCATTTTTCTTCAACTTTCTTTTCCCTTCCCTTAGCACTTGCAATTACACAACATTCCATTTATCTTACTTATCTTGTTTATTACATTTTCCTCCAAACTAGAATAGAAATACCATGAAGATGAGGACATTTATTTGTTTACAGCTGTGTCTCAGTGCCTATGACAAATCTAGCACATAGTATAATGCACTCAATAATTGTTGACTAGTTGAAAGAATGAACAAAACATACTCCCCTCTTCAGTAACCATAGCACTACAAAACTTCAGTTCAAACCATTAAGTTTGTAGAAGTAGCACACGAATAGTGGACTACTGGAATGATTGAGCTGTGAGAAAAATGAATGAGCTTGGGGTGGGGGGGAATGTACCCTTCTAATAAGCCTGATATTGAAGGAGAGAAAGAAAAAAAAATGGTAGGGAATAAAAGGAATGGAATTACAAGTAAAGAAAATGTCATAATGAAAAAAAATAGTGAATTCATTCATTCACTCACTGATTCATTCATTCATTCACCCAACTTGGGGATAAGTCCATGAAAAAAGCCCCTGTCCTCAGGAAGCTTATTTCCATTTGTTGTATCATATATCATAGTATCATAGTATCAAGCATTATGATATTGGACAGAGCAAAGAGCAAGGAGCTCCCATAGGTTCTCAGTCAGAAAGAGCTTCCAGTTATAAAAGATCTTCTCTTCAGCCATTAAAGGCTGGATTCTGATAGGGAAGAGAAGTAGGAAGGGTGGGAGTCCCCAGAAAGGGATGTTACAGATCAGAAAAGAGGCAGTGGTGATGAGAACTAGGGGTGAGAGTGGTAAATATCACCATAGAAGAAGTTGGAATAAGAGAACCTGAGATAAAGAAAATAAGGAAGAATCTTTTGTGCAAAAGGGTTTCAACATGTCACTTTATGCACTCTGCTCAATGAAGAAAGGGTCATAAAGCCCCTAAATGTGAGGTCTTTGGTGAAGAGGAAGGAAGATGGCAGACCATTTCTAGGAGCTGGGGGAAGGGTGGAACCAAATTGAGACCAGTCCCTCTGAGCTTCACTGTCAACACAAAAAGGACCACAGCACTTTGCTGATGTTTACTTACCAGTGTCCAGCATTGGCTGTTTTCTAATAAGGCTAAGTGTGGAAATTGGAAACAATTTGAATTTAGTCATTTGAACTAGATCTACCAAGTAAAATCCTGTTGCTTTTACCTGAAACACAACATGTCAGTTTCCCAAAGCTATTTACAGGTGGAATAATGTTTCAAGATATTATACATTCTAACTGAACATCATGATGATTTAGAAAAATTTTTAAATCAGGTTTTTTTTTAATTTTTGCTTCTGATGTAGCTAATTGGCTTGAATCAATCTGTATTTTCTCAAAGTTGAAGTTACTACCTGGCTGTAGTTCACTCTTTTAAACAGACAAACCCTTTCACTTGTCACATAGAGAAGAAAAAGACAAAGGATGACAGCATTTAATTCCCCAGTATAGTGATCCAACTCATAGGAAGAAAATAGTATTCAATTTAATATTTTTGGAAAAGTTATTTCTTGAAATTGTTTCCTGAAATACCATTTTACATTGTATGATAGAAGTCACATTTCTGTGAGTCCAAAAGAGGCTCTTCATGGGAAAGATGGTGAGTGTGAATTTTCAGTAATAAAACTTGACCACAGCAATAGCTGGATCTGAAAGAGCTCTGCGGGTATAAGAAGTGGAAGGACCATCTGAGTCGTTCCCCTTTTATGAGCATGCCCGGATGTGTCCACTTACACCTCCCTGTCTAGCACCACTTCCTGAGAAGAGTCTGGTTTCCTGCATGTGATCAAGCCCTGCGCAACTATCTAGCATGTTTTTCATTTAAAACAAAACAGGGTTTTAGTTACTCCTCTCTGGACAATTCAGATTAAATGTAAACAAAAGCCACATTTTTATAATAAAGAATTTGAAAATTATGAATGTACATGCCTATACATTCCTATACATTCTTTTTTGTATCAGATCTTGAATAAGAAATAGAATAAAATGAACACGCAGAAGGACTACCAGGTTTTAAACTACTTTTGATGGCTTATATTAAAAAAAAGGAAACTGATTGTAATTGATTAGTGTTACATGTTACAGCACAGTTGTCTGCCATAGTGTTAACACAAGGGTTTTTGTATTAATGCTGTGTGCTACCCAAGCCTGCCAAAATGTAATTACACAATCACTATTCTGCTGTTGCCATCACAAAAGTAAGAGCTAAGAGCTCTTAGGGCACAATTTTTTCAGTAAATACAAGTATGAAAAATGAAATAAGATTATGAAAGACTTGACTATATTCTGGAAATGCAAACGTGGAAAAATGTATACCCTACTGCTTAGTGATCATAAGGAGTTAGGAAATATTTTCTTTAGGAGAAGGAAGGAACAATTATAGTTCCATCAAGCTAGTTCCCAATTAGGACCTTTGAAGTTTCTAGTCCATCTTTGTGGATGTTTCTATTCTTTCTCACCTTTTTTCTTATCATCCAGGTCTTATCACCAATGTCACCTATCCTGACATTTTTCTTAGTCTAATTCCCTTTTCCCCATCCCTAGCTCTGCTGCACTTGCTTTATAACATTCCTTGGCTTTAATTTTTTCTTAGCCCTTATCATGATCTGAAATCACTTGCTCATGTACTACTTTTCTGGTTTATCTGTCTCCCTAACTGAATTGTAAACTCATGGCCCATGATACTTTAAGTTCTCATAGACTCTAAGTTCTCATAGACTCTATTTACCCATTGTGGAAACAAATCACTGGTGAGAACAGGATGTTATACTGATGATAAATTAGGTCCATCCCTAAGCTTGGGGGGAAATCAGATGTCTGAACAAAATGGAAGTCATTTTGGAAGGCAGAGGGGGAAAGGGCACAAATGTTGTATATTTCATTGGCCCTTCTTCATTTGGGAGCAATAGATAACATATCACTAAAATGACTTTTCCTTTTTTGTTCTATTTTGCTAGTCCTGAGGCTTTTACTCAGGGTCTGGGCAATTGTCCCTAAGCTTCTTTTGCTCAAGGCTAGCACTCTACCACTTGAGCCACAGCACCACTTCTGGCTTCTTCTGTGTATGTGGTACTGAGGAATTGACCCCAGGGCTTCATGCATGCGAGGCAAGTATTCTACCACTAAGCCACATTCCCAGCCTGGTAATAAGACATTTTATCCTCATGTTTTTATTATTCGATCTGCTAGTAAAGACTGCTTCAAGATTCTGGGGATTGATGATAACTGGAGACTTAAACAATTATAGTCTTCTGAATAAATTGCAAGCTTTTGCTTAAGAGCATGAGGAAAAATCCATAATTTCATCATCTGCCCTTAGCCAGGTACTGCAGACCAGGAAAAATTGGAGGAGAGACTTGGAGGTCCT
Source organism: Dipodomys merriami (assembly GCF_024711535.1). NCBI lineage: Eukaryota > Metazoa > Chordata > Mammalia > Rodentia > Heteromyidae > Dipodomys > Dipodomys merriami. Next base: position 1,579,157 of record NW_027203926.1, read on the forward strand.
CTTTCAGCTGCTTTAATCCCATCCTGTGTACTTAGTGAAGACTATTCTGAAGAACCCATCTAGTTTCTATATGCTTCTTGCTTATGTTATCCTATCTTTCTTCCTCAAAACTTAAGAAGTTTGAGGGGCTGGGGGTTTAGCTCAGGGGAAGAGCTCCTGCCTGGCGAGAGCAAGGCCCTGAGTTTGGTCCTCAGCTCTGGAAAAAGAAAAAAGAAAAAAAACTTAAGAAGTTTGAGGATAATTTGGGAGGTGAATGAGGAAGAGTTTAAGATGTCAGAGTGGCAAGAATGGTGTAACCACTCAATTTCCTGTTTACTTTCTCTCTATGATCTGTTTCAATCAAGCTAACTTCTCAATAGTTCTCTCCAGGAGTTTTTCTTTCCCTTGACAGGGTGGGACTAAGGGCAGAAAAGATAATATAAATGATGTCCTGAAATAGTCATAGTTCCTCAGGTTCTACTCCATTACCAATAGTTTACTAACATGTAAGGGTGGTTGAAATGCAAAAGGTATTATCAAGTCAGAAAATGTCATGGAGTAGTAGGATTTGGTGTTTTATGAATATACCTGATACTTTTAAGAATATTAAATATTCTATGGTAAGTTTTTTTTTAAATGAGGTTAATCCTGGTTGTTGTGTTACTTGTATTTTTGATAGATTTACATTACCTACTAAACAAATGCCCAATTTGAGAGACTTCCCTCTTGTTCCATATCTGATCAGTGGCCTAATTTTGTCCATTCTCCGATGTAAAACTGACACAGTCTTGACCTTTATCACAGTATGAACAAATCCTTTTGTTCTTGAGTGATTTCCAGATTACTTTGTAAGTGCCCCACAGATAAAGATTGGTTGAAAAGTGTTTCTGGTGTCTCCAAATAGCTATCACAAAACCAGACATAAAAGTGAGGAAAGTCATTGTTTATCGATTTCCTGTTGATTATTTGTCTTTTGATTTTGGTTTTAGATTCTGAATTGAAGAAATTTTGCTCCAAAAACATCCTGGTCATCCTTGGTTTCTCCTCTATCATAGCTGTGATAGCGTTGATTGCTGTGGGGATGACCCAGAACAAACCATTGCCAGAAAATGTTAAGGCAAGTCAAATCCTATGTGCCCTCAAGTAGCCTCCCTTCTACTTTCATGTTTTAAAAACTCTAGATTCCATAATGAGAACACATGCAATATTTATGCTTCTGAATCTGGCTTATTTCACCTACCATGATCTTCAGTGCCAACCATTTTCACTCCATTGTAAACATACCAATTTAAAATGTCATTGAAATGACAATAAACCTGTCTTTAAGTGCTCAGATGATGCCAATATACTAATGAGCACATATGGACATGTGGGTAGTGATATACCCAGATGTTATCCTGACTAGGAGGTTATGGCACATATGTATAGAAATATATTCTCTTGTTTCTGTAAGAGTAGAAAGATGCATGTGTATGCCAGACTTGTGAAACTTTTCCCACACACTCAAATCACTTGCTGTGTAGACAGAGCCATGGGGTTATATTGATGTCCTTTTGTCACACAAGTTCAACCCAGTGGGCTATGTACAGCCTTGTCAGAACAGAGCTGATTCTGTTACATTGTCCGTGTTCTCTTTCCATTCGCTGTTGAGTGCTTTTGGTTCTCTTGGCAAAACTTCACTCACAATGGAAGCCTCATGACATCTTGGTTTTGCTATTTGTTTATCAGCTCCAAAAGCACACCATTGCTTTCTTGATTTGACCTTTTTGCATGTTTGGTATTGCATCATTGGAAAGCAGGCCTGCCTAGAAGGCAAAACCCATGACACACTTGAGCTCTGTGTTCCCAGTGAATACTGTGGTCGTGGGTGGCTTTCCTTCATTCATCAAGTCTGTTCTGTGTTGTTAAGTTGCCCTGGCAAAATGGAACAGGGTCTTCAGTGTGAGTGCATGAAGAGCAGCCATAGGTGTTAAAGTGAATCTTTATAGCAATATCACCAACTTATTTTACAAAGGTAACTTTATATGTGAAAAGTAGTCATTTGTCAAAGTTACACTTTAATTTTAGTAAGATTTCTGAATTTTTTTATATTGGAATGAACTATTGGATACTACAGACACAGAACATTTCCATTACTGCAGAAAGTTCTATTGGACATTGTTGCTCTCCAGTATTGTTAAAAATATCTCTGAAGTAATTCAAAACTAAATTGAATGACTAATCCATATCATGAAAAAGTTTACAAAATCTAAAATAAGGGACAAAAATGGAAACTTCTTTATTGTTAAGGTTTGTAAATTAGTACCCTGATCATCCTACATATCATGGGGATGAATGTAGAGCTGTTACTCAGGGGCTCTGTTTCAGGGGGTAGTTCCAGAACTTCTCCTATAGATAGTGAAATCTGCGGATGCTCAGGGGCCTTATATAACATGGGGTATCATCTGCATAGTACCTATTTATTCTAGTGCCTTATGTGGAACAGACCCATTCACCAAAGCCTATTCTACTGTGTCCTGTGCATGAAAGCAGAGCCTTTATGTCCTAAACAACCCCAACTGGCCTCACCTCCTAACATGATTGCATTGGGGATTAAGTTTTCAACATGTGAGTATTGGAAGAGGAAGCATTCAAACCATAGTCTTACCACTACTTTATACTAGACTGTAAATTCTAACCTGTTAGGATGGGATTAGGAATCATATAGTTCTACTCTTTCCCATTCATTCATTCCTTCTTTGTGCCTAAGTAGACCTACCCTCAGATAGCTTACACTCTTAACAGAGAATATAGAATATGGAACTTAAATAGTCATTATAATATATAATTACACCATGTAGTCAGTTATTTCCTTAGAGGAAAAATATAGGCATTCTAATGAACTCCTCATGTGAAGGGATTAGAGAAGTCCAGGATCCCAGGAAAAGGAGTTTCTAGGCAAAGGCCTAGAACAGAAGCTTTGTGACCTGATAATTGAAAACAGCCTATGCCACTGGAGTTGTTTTCTGAATGAAGAGACTCATATGAGAAGGTTAAATGCCCTACCTCTTGCAGAGACATAAGCAGGCCACCTGACATTCCAGTTTTCTCTTTCTCCACATCTAAGAGACCTATCCTGAAGGCTGGCACTCTGACATTCATGCAGGTAGAATTACCTCCATCCTAGGGGGCATCTGCCCTGAGTCCATATATACTCCATATAAGAGCCTGTATCTCCAGTCTTCACAAGGGCCCCTGCACTTGTGGGCACTCCTGCCAAGAAAGATCATTTCTACTGTTCTCTCTTCCAGACCACGTTCTTTCCTGCGGCATAGCTTGTGGAGCTCTATTATGGTCAGTAAAATCACATGTACCATTCCGAACTAGCTTAGGACAAAATTGCATGTACTGTAAGATGACAGTATTTTTAAAAGACTACAAGAAAATATATAAAAAATAGCTTAGTATTTTATTAATAATAAAATGCCCAGGTAGAATCTTAAACATCATTCCCCCTCTATCTTTTGTGTAATGTTTAATAAACTTTTAGCTCTTAAAATACAAAATCATATTGCAATGATAATATTAAGGGAATATCAGATCTCTTCCCACACTTGAATCTTAATCTTTGATTTTTCTTTAATATGAAGGGCATATCACTTTTCAAAACGCTTTAAAATGAGGTACAGAGAAACACTGGGTTTCTTCATTGCAGCCTTCTCTAAGGTATTCACTAGGTAGTGGATGGTAAATCCAGAAAGCAGTAAAAGCAGGGACATCTCCCAAATAACAACTGCTGCTCCTCCTCCTCCTCCTACTTCTCATCTTCCTCCCTCCTTTTTCTTCCTCCTACTTCTTCTTTCAGTACTTGAGTCTGAATTCAGAGAATTGTTCTGCTCTACCATGTAGTTGACTCACACCATCAGCTTCCCTCCCCCACATATTTTGCTTTATTTTTTCAGATAAAATTTCTTGTTTTTGCCTAAGCCAACTTCTGACCAAAATCCTCCTGTCATAGATGAAATTACATGTGTACTCTACTACACTTTGCTTATTGGTTGAGATGGGATCTTGCTAACGTTTCGCCTGGGATGTCCTCAAACCATGATCCCTCTGTATCTTTCCTCCCAAGTAGTTAAGATTTTCAACTCCCCCACCTTTTTGGATGGTTTATTTTTTGCTTTCTGGAACCTCTGCTGGAAGAATGCTGTGGTGCTGGAAAGAGAACAAAAGAATAGGCTCTCTGGGCTTTAGGTGCACTTTGTAGCCATGGAAGGCAGACTCTTCAATCAAACTAAAAACTTAAAAAAAAAAGTCTATGACACAGTTAAACAGATTAGCTTTCTGGTATGTTGTCACAGAAGGAGAAATGTCCTAATTCTTGCACTGAAAGGCCCTCTACTTCCTTCCTAGATACTTGCACACAAAATATAGCAAACTTTCTACTACCTCAGTGTCTGAGTGAGGCCCAGTAAAGCAGGCTGATGGAAGCAGGGCTGGTTCCTTGGCTCTGCTGGAAGGGTGGCTTTCATGGCAACAAAGCAATAGAACAAAGTTAGAATAGAACGTCCTGGTTCCAGATAAAGGCTGCATGCTGCTGCCGACTTGCTTTTATTGTAGCTACTGTGGTTGAAACAGTTTCTGGCAGGAAGAATTCAGGGGTGGCACTAGGGAACAATAGAGTTTTCTACTGGGTAACCCTGAAGGCTGTTCCTGCATCCTGGGAGCTTTCCCACTGATCCAGAGGCTGCACACCTCCATCAGCATCTCTCACTGCCCACAGTAGCACCACATCTGCCATTTCTTGGATTCCTTCCATTGCAAGCTAGCTGCAGAGCAGTCCAGCTTACTTCTTTGCTGTGCCCAAAGCAAATATGGAGGTCATTTTCTTTCCAAGGGTATGGTGCCAGTTACTAGAGAGTTACTTGATGTGCTGTGCACATCAAGACAAGGAATGCTGGGAGGTTATGGAGGGTCAAAGGTCCTCAGGAGCTCTGCACAGTGATACTTCCTGGGTGTTAAACGTGAAATGTGCACACTACCTTTAGCTGTTACTACTAATGGTCAAGGGAGGTCTCTTAAGTCTTCTTGTCTTTTCTCCCTGGAGGTTATTAGGTCTTATTAAATTATAAGAGGGGTTATTGGGACTTATTAGATTATAAGACAATGTATGTCACCTATATCACAATATTTATCATAATATACATATATAGAATAGGCAAATTAAGTATTTTCTGGTGACAGATCACACTTTGAAGTATGTAGCTCAAATGTACAGCCAAGTGTGTCAGTTGACTCACATTTCAGAAGTGCCTCTTCTTTTGCTTGCCTTTTGTTCTCCCCCCACTTCCCTCATGTTTTCTTTTTTTTTTTTTTTTTTTTTGGGTCCGGTCATGGGGCCTGAACTCTGGGCCTGGGTGCTGTCCCTCAGCTCTTCAGCTCAAGGCTAGCGCTCTACCACTTGAGCCACAGCGCCACTTCCGGCTTTTTTCTTTTTGATTATGTGGTGCTGAGGAATCGAACCCAGGGCCTCTGGCATGCAAGGCAAGCACTCTACCAATGAGCCACCTTCCCAGCCCCCCCTCATGTTTTCTCTACTATAGAGATGATTAAAAATGGCATATGCCACCAAATTATCACAAGCCCATGCAAATGCCATTAATCAACCATAGCATTTTCCTTCAAATAAGCTCAAGAATATAAGCAAATACATATGATTTGATTTAAAAAATGAGCACTTGGACAATCTATTCCTGGTAGATATTCAAAGAAGACCTAAAGATATTTCCACTAAATGAAATGTACAAGAATATTCCTGACAGCTATATTCACAATAGCCCCAATTAGAAACAACCCAAAAGTACATCAACAGTAAACTGGGAAGAATACAGTGCATGCATATAATGAGATACTCACAGCAATGGAAAAGGATGAGCCATATAGTTCATAGGCATAGAATGAAAGAAATGAGACTTAAAGGAGTCACACCCCAAGAGTCCGCTTTTTTGCAGTTCAGAAACAGGCAAAACTCATCCATGGTGATAGAAATCAACATGGTAGTTACTTTTGGGGTATCAGTAAGCCTGGTGGAGGCTAGAAAAATGTTCCAAAGAGCACCAATTCTAAAACCCTTGCCTAGCCCTTGCTGTTGTGTTTCTGGGTACTAGGTTTTCAACATGAGGTCTTGAGTCTGACCCTGATTCACATATATACTAGATATACTAGCGTATATCTTGCATGAATTAACCTTTTTGTAGCTCCTCACTTATACAGAAAGGATAAAGATAGCATCTACTTTTTTGTATGTTTTTTATTGTAAAAATACTGTAGAGGGGTTACAGTTACATGAGCAAGATAATGAGTGTATGTCCTATTGAGCATTGTTGCCTTCTCCTTTGTTTTCCCCCTACCATCCCTTCCGTCCCACCTCCACAACTACCCACCCCCCACCCCTGAAGTTGTAAAGTTCATTTTCAACATAGTGTAGCATCTACTTTATAACTGTTCTTCATGCCATTTCTCTCTTCTCCTTCCTTCTGAGTCCTTTGATCTCCTCCACTCTTACAGATCTGAAAACACAACATTTACATATCCTTCCAAATATACTGAATACATTTTAAAGTTATATTTTAATTTAAAAGCAAATATACTTAGAATTTTCTATCTCTCTTTAACATAACTTCAGTCCTGTTCAGGGTAAGAGGACTAGTGGAAGTGGGTAGGACAGAGCGAGAAGGATGATTAATACAACCCAAATACTATATGTACATGTGTGAAATGTTACAGTGGAACTTGTTGGTTGGATAGAGAAACAAGGGATAAGGAGAGTGACAGAAGTGGTAAGCAATGCCTTGCATGCATGAGGCCCTGGGTTCGATTCCTCAGCACCACATAAGCAGAAAAAAAAGCCGGAAGTAGCGCTGTGGCTCAAGCGGTAGAGTGCTAGCCTTGAGCTGAAGAGCTGAGGGACAGCGCCCAGGCCCAGAGTTGAGGCCCCATGACCGGACCCCCCCCAAAAAAAACACCAAAAAAGAAGTGGTAAGCAAACCATGATACATTGTATGTATAAATGAACATGTCAAAATGAAATGCTTTTGTACAACTACTTGACACTAGTAAACAAAAACCCCAAACTCTCACAATTCTATGCTTGCTCACTGAAGATATTTATATGCCTACATGGCCCTCAGTGGATTAACTTAGTGGTCCCCAAACTTGTCTGCACATTACAATTATATGGAAGAATTCCAAAGCTGAGGCCATATTACATCACAGGGATGGAATATTGGCTTCAGCCTCTGAAGCTCTCCAGGTGATTCCGTTATGTAGACAAGTTTGAGAACTACTGAATTAGTTGCTTTCTGTTCTTTCCACGAATGTCTCAACTATTTCGGTGGAGTCTCTGAATCTTCGCTGAAGGTTACAGTCCCTTAGGAAGCCTCTATATCCCTGCTGCTCAGGCCTCACCCTGAACATCTCTAGTGTGTAGCCGGAATTAAGAACCCTGTTCTCCAGGGATGCAGGTCCTGGGAGATCTTATGACTAGAGTGACTCCAGTTCCAAACTGACCAATGCTCTTCAATTAGAATGCCTCCCCAGTGGCATTCCCTTTCTTTTTCAAGCTGAATATGGAGAAGAATGATGTGATACTGATAAGAGTTTTCTTCTGTCCTCAGTATGGGATTGTGCTGGATGCAGGCTCTTCTCACACAAACTTGTACATCTATAAATGGGCAGCTGAAAAGGAGAATGACACAGGAGTGGTGCGCCAGATAGAAGAATGTAAAGTGAAAGGTAAGATGGGAAGAGGAGGGGTAGACAGAGATTGGGACAACACAAGAGATATTTGGCAAGTAGAACACAAGAGAAAAGGGAGTTCCAGGGACAGGAAGTCAAGTGAGGATCACAGTGTATTTGCTATGTCATTATCATTATAAAATAATATTGAAATCAGTCCTTGATGATGAAGTCCTTGAAGAATAGGCAAATTAAAAACAGTTATATAGTGGGGAGACTGAAGGTGTATGTATGTGATAAATACTTATTTAGTATGTATGAGGAACTGGGTTTGATCCTCAGCAACCTGTTCCCCCATACATATACAATAATTGAGTAACTAACTCGCATCCACATTTATGTAATGCACTGATTAGGAATTGAATTCAGTTCACCCTCATAATCTCCTACTGAGGTTTGTATTCCTATTTTTTAAAGATGAAGGTACCAAAATTGAAAGGTTACATCACTTGGTTAACTTAATAAGTGATAAAGTTTTAGTTTAAAACAAGGCATGCCCAACTTAAAACCCATATCTGGGCCAGCAGGTCTCAGAAATGGCATCAGAACCACTGGGATTTAAAAACACAAATATTTTAAATTTCTGAGTTCACAGATTTGAGGGAGAAGACTGAAAACTTGTATTCCTAACACATTCCCAGGTAATACTAATGCTGCCAAATCCATAGAACTGCTCCTGTCCTCATCTTTGTACTCTAATCTGAAGCTTGGTGAAGTTTTCAAACATCTTCACACTCTCTATAAGCAAGAATGAGCAGATCACTGATGCTTAGGGATGGGATCTTGTTTTGCAGGAAAGAAACCAAAAATCTGGAAGACTACTGCCTTGTAAGTAGCACCAGAACCAAGCGAAGCATATAGGTTTCCTAACTATATTCCAGGCTTCTCACTAATTTGAACCATTGCATTATATCCTGATTGTTTTCCCAGACAATTTTCTTTTCAATTTATAATCCATGGAGGGTTATTGACACTTTGGTTCTCGCCACTCCCCTCCATCAGTACCCCAACTGCACCACTTACATCAACATAAGGTATAATCACTTTAACCTTTGTCTCCCTTCACCTTTTGAGGGAGGAACCTACTGTTTATTTTCAGTCAGACAGTTAATCCAGATCTCAGAAAGAATTGACTTTTAGTCTAACGGTCTGTGAAGTCTACCCCAATTTTATAACTTAATAGTAGAGAGGAGACAAGAGAAAAAATCTTCGAAAGAGAAGGATGATGTTCTTGAAACTCTGCCTTATCAACAGGGAGAAAGCACTTGACTTTCTTAAGGTTTCCGTGCTTTATTTCATTGGCCTTTTTAAAATTGATTATCTTCTAATTTTAGAACTCTTCTTTCATCCATTAGATGTCTCTCCTCTGAGACTCAGACCATGTGTACATGAGTGTTCAGACTAATGAAGACAATAGCTTCCCCCCTCAAGAAAAATTGAATACTTACAGCCAGATTTTCTGAATCAAAACACATGCTTAGAGATAATTTCCTCATTATGATTAATCTGTGAGCAGATAATTATCTGTAAAGGAAACCCTCACCATGAAGCATTAATCATGTGATATTTATCTTAGTGTGAGAGAAAAATGTTGAGTGCTGACTTCAAAAAGCTTGCAGAATCTTGGCTCCAACCTTTCCCTAGCAACAGTTAGTTTTGCTCTAAAATTGGAATAACAGTCCTATTAGGAAAGCAGGAGATTGGAGTGGAAAAAGTCACTAAGGAGGCATGGCTTCAAATCATGTTTCTTCTAACAGAGAAAAAAAAAAACTCCACCTCAGAAATTTTAGGGCACAAGTCATGATTACAAAGCTTGTTAGCAACACTTCTGTCTTTTCAGTCTGATGCCCTGAGGAGTCCACTCATTTTGTAACTTATTAAGTAAGCAGGAAGATAAAAGAAAAGCCTATCCAGAAGTCTGATATTCTAAGACTCTGGTCTCATCAATTTGGAGACAATAATAGCTGGTGCTTATTTTAATTTTTGTTCTAAATATAATCTTTGCTTAAATCTTCTAGTAACTAGTCTTATAAATTAAAAATTTGTGGAAGAATCACCCAAAAGTAATTAATAGAGTGGCTATTGATCTATATGAAAATCTGAGGAACTGTTACACAGTTAAATATAAAATTGTGCCATCTAGTGGAAAAATTACTGAACACCAGACAGACCTAATCCAAAATTTGAAAATTAATACCAATGTTAGGACCAGTGACTTAACTCTCTAAGTACCACCACCTCATTCATATATATATATATATATATATATATATATATATATATATATATATATATACACACACACACATAAATCTACATGAGGAAATTATTTTTCCTTGTATTTTCTTAGTAAATACAATATTTTTCTCTAATATTGTCAATGTGTATCCTATACTTTTTTTGTAATAGTACTAGGACTTGAACTTTGGACCTCTTTTACTTAGCTCTTTTGCTTATGTCTGGTGCTCTACAACACAGCCATGCTCCCATTTCTGGCTTTTTTCTGGTTATATGAAGCTCAGACCCTCTTGGATTTGTCTGCCCAGGCTGGCTTCAAACTGCAGTTCTCAGATCTCAGCCTCTGAACTCTGGGCTTGGGCACTGTCCCTGTGCTCTTCAGCTCAAGGCAAGTACTCTACCGCTTGAGCCACAGCACCACTTACCACTTCCGGTTTTCTAGTGGTTTATTGGAGATAAGAGTCTCATGGACTTTCCTGCCCTGGCTTGCTTTGAACTGTGATCCTCAGATCTCAGCTTTCTGAGAAGCTAGGATTAAAGATGTGAGCCACCGGCGCCCAGCTAGATCTAGGCCTCTTGAGTAGATAGTATTATAAGGGTGAGCCACCAAAACCTGGCTTATACTTAAAAAAAATTACCACCTTTTATATCTTTCCTTAGGTCCTGGAATCTCAAAATATGTCCAGAAACCAAATGAATTAGACATGTACCTGACTGAATGCATGGAAAAGTCCAAAGAAGTGATCCCAAGTTCTCAACATCAGGATACACCTGTTTATCTGGGAGCCACAGCAGGCATGCGGTTACTCAGGTACAGTAGCATGTAGGGACCAAGAGTGGATACTAGTTAGAGGCAGTGCAACTATGAGAGGACCACATTCCCCCCCAACCCATCTACCGCTCAAGTTATACATACTCCAAAGTCCATTCCTAGATAGGAAATTTCAGCAGGTGAGCAATACAATACTCTTTAACTCATAGTATGTACAATGGAAAGACTAGGTAGCTAAAAAACCCTACCAATCTCCCCATGGAAAAGTTGAGAAACATTAATCTCTGAGATTTGAGGCTGAAGATTTAGTCAATCAATATCTGGGAGGAAGATGACTAGAAGAGATCCACAGATGTCCTAAAGCAAATAATCACAGTTTACACATCTTTACTTGTTACCTCTTGGTAGCAGTGTTCTTTGTATACTTGTTCATCCACCCATCCATCCATCCATCCATCCATTCATTGATTCAATATGTGATGAGCTTCTGCTCTGCCCAGAATATGCAGCAGGTGACTGAGCCCTCAAGAAAATATGCTTCCACACAGAATGAATTGTCCTTCAATAGAGGGATGTTTGGAGCTGCTGTGGGAGCTTTTGGCCCTGCCCAGGATGAGAAGCAGCCAGAGAAGGGGATATATGACCTTTATCATGACAGACAACTTGGAGGGAAAGGAACGAGTGCTATTTGCAAACAGACAGCAGTCATCCAGTGGCTGCCTTTTATTAAGCACTTGTGAAGTGTCAGGCACTGTTTGAAGCACTAGGGATTCAGCAGTGAACAAGGCAAATTCCTTGACTTCATGGGGATTGTGTTCAAACGAATGTGCAACGGCAGGGAAATTAAGAAAACCAAGACATAGTCCAGAGGGCTGTATTTCTGCACAGAGAGGAGATAGAGTAATAGTAGCAACTCATGTTTATTGAGCCTCTGCTACATTTTTTTTTTTTTGTCAGTCATGGGGCTTGAACTCTGGGCCTGGGCGCTGTCCCTGAGCTCTTCAGCTCAAGGCAAGCACTTTACCACTTGAGCCACAGTACCACTTCTGGTTTTCTGATGGTTCATTGGAGATGAGTCTCACAGACTTTCCTGCCCGGGTTTGAACCACAATCCTCAGATCTCAGCCTCCTGCATAGCTAGGATTACAGGCATGAGCTACTGGCACCTGGCAACTGCTACAGTCTTAACACTGTGCCAAACACTTTAATACATACATACTTGTTTAACCATCATAACAACTCTATAAAGTAAGAGTTTTTTTTGTGTGTTCCATCCTGAGGCTTGAATTCAGAACCAAGGCACTGTCCCTGAGCTTATTTTGTTCAAGTCTAGTATTCTACCACTTGAGCCACAGCTCTACTTTCCAGCTTTTCTGGTTAGTGTATTGGAGATAAGAGTCTTATAGACTTTCCTGCCTGGACTGACTAAAAGATACTATATTCAGCTAGAAAAGGGAGCTGTGGCTTACAGATGAGATTCAATACCTGGCAAGTGGCAGGACCCAAGCTGTGAGTCGGTTTCTGAGAAGACAGGGTTCAAATCACAAATGGCCTTGTGGATGGCAGGATGGTTGGGTTTTAACTTGGAGACAATGTGAAGCTATTTAAGGTTGTTACACAATTAGTGTCACTAATAGAGATGTATTAGAGGGGAAGAAAGCTAGCGATAAAGGGAAGGCAGCTAATGGACACCATTCAATGGCAGACAAGAGTTGGCAGGCTGTATTTCCTCACAAGACTCAGTGTTGCATAGCCTAGATCCTGGAAGCAGTTTCATCTGTACTATGACAACCCTGAAAGACTCTTCAGGTCTAAGGGTCTCAAACAGACACAGTAATTGACTGGTTTTCCCAAGGTGGCAGCAGAGGAAGTTGGGTATCTGTCCCCAATCTCTTTCCACTTGTGTTCTACTATAGCCCTAATTAATACCAACAAGTCTAACTTTGTAACCAACTAGGAGCCACCATTAATAGCTAATATAGCACACAGTAGCTCTAGATATGATGAGGCTCCCACCAGAGAATTTTTAAAAGAGCTTTTGATATTTGTAATCCAGGAAACAACAGAGCAAAAATTGTACTACTTTAGGAAGACCAACTTACTCAAGGACAGAAAGAACTGGATCTGGAAAAGGAACAAAAGAGTAACTCTCCCTCATCTTAAAGGGAAGGTTCCTTTGACTGCCATGTGCAGAGATCTCTGTGTGTCTACTTACTTCATTGTGTTATGGTCCACTTCTTGGGGTATTACATGGACAATCTGGCTGAATGGGTAGGTGTCATTTTTAAGACAAAATAGTAACCTTGCCTCCTCTTTTGTGTAGAATGGAAAATGAACAGTCGGCAGAAAGGGTCCTGGCTGCAGTGTCAAGGAGCCTTAGCAACTACCCCTTTGACTTCCAGGGTGCACGGATTATCACTGGCCAAGAGGAAGGTGCCTATGGATGGATTACCATCAACTATCTGCTGGGCAAATTCACTCAGGTAAATACCCACAGCATCCATGAAAGTGGCTCATTGAGGGCCAGTGCCATTGCTATCTCGGAGAAGTATCTGAGTTGCTAGCCAGAATGATGGATGGATGGATGAATGAATGTATTCCCACTTGTGTAAAAGTCACTAGAAGTATACTTGTCTTTTAAGAACTTTTTCTATTAGTGAAGAGTATTGGAGCCTTATCTTCACCTTAGGAGGAGACATGAGGGAAAACAGAATCTATTTTGTTTATAATTAGTTTAACCTTATTAAAATTAAGAATAGCTGAGTGAGGTGGCACACTGTTGTAATACCAATTACTTGGGTAGCTTAGGCAGAAAAACTGTTAGTTCAAGGTCAGCCTGGGTATCATAGCAAGACCTGATCTCCAAAACAAAACCAAAGGAACCAAAAAGAATGATTAGTATCTGTCTCGTGCTGTGTGTCTTGTGCTATGCTGAGCATTATCAGAACAAGAGCATGAGGCAAAATTATTTCTGTTTTAGATCTTAATATTAATAGCCAAAAAGGGTTATTATTCTGCCCAACATCACACATCTCCTGACTTACTGAGTGGAAATTGAGACTTGAGTCAGCTTGCCTTAGGCCCCTTGTTTGTAAGGACGAGTCACAGGGCTTCCAAATTGCTGGGGTCTGGCTATATCTTTGAAGCCCCTTTTTTCTTGCTATTGATTTGATGCTGGAGCCTGCAGTGAGCTTTGCCCCCCACTTCACTGACTTAGGAAATCGCTGAGTGCAAGAAATCCTGTGAAAATCAGGATATCCACAGATTGCTAGACTAGTAACTGTCCTCTCTTTTAGAAATTGAGTTGGCTCAGCTTCATTCCACAAAGTCAGGAAACCTTTGGAGCTCTGGACCTTGGGGGAGCCTCTACACAAATCACTTTTGTACCCCTAAACTACACCGTGGAGTCTCCCGAAAACTCTCTGCAATTTCGTCTTTATGGCAAAGACTACACTGTATACACACACAGCTTCTTGTGCTACGGGAAAGATCAAGCACTCTGGCAGAAACTGGCCAAGGACATTCAGGCAAGTATAACTGAATTCAGACCTGCTCTCTCCACATCTGGTCCTCAGCCCCCACATCCTGTTATTTCCTTTTTCTAATCCAGTAATTGGTCTGAAACTGATTATTGTGCTTTCCAAATCTTTTCAGGCAGGATACCAAACTACATCTGGTCGACCCCTATGAGTTGTCCCATGCAGACATCCCCTCCTGTGTTTGTTTACTGCACTATCTCCAAGGACACGAGTCAGATCCTTTCTTAGGAACTAATTTCTCACCCTGGTGGCAATGATAATAAAAGTTACACATTAGAGCACTGTTCAGAAGAAAGGTTGCCATTTATAAGCTCATCTAGACCAGTCTTAAATCTCTTTCCTATAAATCACAGAAAACAGAGTTGTTAGAAATGACCTGGAGAGGAGGAAGAAAACAAAACCTCAGAACAACACTGAATTTGTTAGTCCATACTTTAGATCTTATTCCCAGATGCCTCTGCATTTTGAAGGCAGCATCGTGAGAGAACCAGGCACACCCTGACTAGCAGACACAGAGAGGGTGTCACATCAGCTTTTCTGTCTTCATGAAAGGACAGCCAGTTCTCTTTCCCACAACTCCACCGCACCCAGCACTCTGGTCCTTAAGATGACCACCATACGAATAGGTGCTGCTGAGTGATGCCCACTGGCCTCAAAGCACCGTGAAGTTTCTTTTCTACAGCTGTCCCTTTTCTTCTTTTGAGGGGTAAAACTCATTTTTATACTTTTGGCTTGAAGGACATAAGGCACTTTTCAGGTCTTGGAGCTTCTGATTGTTTGTTTGGGGAGGAGAGGAAGGGACAGGGTGTAGACCTCTGGCTTATAATTTTGAGATTCTGAGAATTTTCTTTATGTGGCCTGTGTAATTAGGATTATGCATGAAGGGGCAGTCCCAACTAATGGCATTTCTGAACCCAGAATCACTCTATCAACATTCTATAAATATGCTACTACATTGATGTCGGGTACCTCCTCGTCCTCCCCCTCCTCCTCCTCTTCTTCTTTCTTCTTTCTTCTTCTTTCTTTCTTCTTCTTCTTTTTTTGTCGGTTGTGGGGCTTGAACTCTGAGCTTGGGCGCTGTCCCTGCACTCTTCAGCTCAAGGCAAGCACTCTTCTGCTTGATCCACAGCGCCACTTCTACTTTTCTAGTGGTTTATTGGAGGTCTCACAGAAAAGTCTCACAGACTTTCCTGCTTAGGCTGGCTTTGAACCGCAGTCCTCAGATCTCAGCCTCCTGAGTAGCTAGGATTACAGGCGTGAACCATCAGTGCCTGGCTCTATGGTACCACTTCTGAGCCTTTTTTTTTTAAAGAAAAATTATGCTAATAGGAAAAAGAAAATAAAGCAAGACAGGGCTATATGCCAATGATGTTGCTTAAGGCCTTCACATTGACCATATCAGAGTATGTCTTTAGTCCCCAAAATCATTCACACAGGATTCCTTCAAGTAATTTTCCCATTCAGGTTTCAAGTAGCAGAACCATCAGGGACCCATGCTTTCACTCTGGATATGAGAAGACAATGAATGTAAGTGAGGTCTACAAGAGCCCCTGCACCAACAGGCTCCAGAAAATGCTGCCATTTGATCAGTTTCAAATCCAGGGTACTGGAGACTATCAAAAATGCCAGCAAAGTATCCTTGAGCTCTTCAACACCAGTTACTGCCCTTACTCAAGCTGTGCCTTCAATGGGATTTTCTTGCCACCACTCCAAGGGAATTTTGGGGTAAGTCTGTAAAATAATGAGGTATATTGGAGAATGATTTTAGTTGCATGTTGGAGAATATGTTTAAATTATAGGATTTCTTGTTCGCGCTCATAATAACGTTGAGAAAATTCATGGCTGGCTATTTGGCCACACAAGGGTAGCAATTGGGATTACCTTCTCAATTATCTCCTTGACCTTTTTGTGGTGCTAAGATGGCAGCTACTGCTCCAAGCATCACATCTCCCCAAGTAATACCAATGCAGAAATGAAGTGTAGGGTTTGTCTTACACACTTAATTTAATTATGCAGAAGGGCCATAGATATTTTCTTAGCCAGAATGTGGTGAATGCACTAAGGTGTGTTACAGGAAAATGGACTAAAATGGTTTAAACATTGTCTCCTGGGAGAAGTGTTTCCTAGGCACCTTAACTTCCTCTATGTGGGTACATTTAGGTTTCTGTAAGCAAGAAGAAGGGCTCTGGGGCAGGGATCATTAGAATCTGCCACAGTGACTTTCCAGATGTCAGGAGGAAAAGCAGCAGTTGGAGCAGCTGAGCATTTTCCTCTTTCAAGACATTTATTTAAAAGTAGAAACACAGGAAATCTCAAGGAAGATTTAAACTCAGAAAACCTCAAGAAAGATTTAAGTCTGAAGGAAGTATTAAAAGTGCAACATGGCATTACATTTTGAAGAGTTGAGAGGTATTTGAACTACAGCTTCAAATTCATTCCTTTCCAATTATGGGAGGACAGACCTCTTGATATAGTAATTCAAATTCCCATATTTTGGTTCTGAGACACCAAGCATTATTGCAATCACAAGGAGTATATTGCAAAATTATCTACTATCTGTTAGGCAGCAATTATTGACTAAGTGTTTATAGATACATAAATTTATTCAAGAAATCATTCAAAGAAATAAAGGCCTTTGTCTGCCTTCATATTCTTTTTCCCTTCTCAAAAATAAAAACAAAACAGCATGGATAAAAGGAGATCCGATTCTAAATACCCCACCAGAGAGCAGCTCTCAGTTCTCAAAAATAAAAACAAAACAGCATGGATAAAAGGAGATCCGATTCTAAATACCCCACCAGAGAGCAGCTCTCAGTTCTCCTGACTCAGTACAGGATCATAGGAAGAGCTGCCTGGAGAGAGCTCAGGATCTACAGTAGTCAAACCTGACCTAATTCCTGATTTTTCTCTTTCTTTCCTTGCTTTCTCTCTCTCTCTCTCTCTCTCTCTCTCTCTCTCTCTCTCTCTCTCTCTCTCTCTCTCTCTCTCTCTCTCTCTCTCTCTCTCTCTCTCTCTTCCCCCCTCTCTCTCTCTTCTTGCTTTCCTTCCTTCTCTTCTCTTCTTTTCTCTTCTCTTCTCTTCGTCAGTGTGGGGCTTCAACTCAGGGCCTGGATGGTGTCCTGTCCCTAAGCTCTTTTGCTCAAGGCTAGCACTCTACCACTTTGAGCCACAGCTTCACTTCCAGTTTTCTAGTGGTTAACTAGAGATAAAGAATCTCAAGGACTTTCCTGCCCCGGATGGCTTGGACCCAAGCTCCTCAGATCTCAGCCTCCTGAGTAACTAGGATTATAGTCATGAGCTACCAGGGCCAATCCTAATTCCTAATTTCTTAGGAACTTGGTGAGCTTTTCATTGTCTTGCTGTCTGAAAAAACAGCAGTAGGAAGTGTCATGGGTCTAGGCTTACATTAACCTTAGTGGCAGGTGAAACCTAAAACGTTAGTTGTTGGGGGTGTTTTTTTTTTGTTGTTGTTGTTTTAGTTGCTGTCATGGGGCTTGAACTCAGGGACTGCAGTCCCTGAGCTCTTTTGCTCAAGGCTAGCATTCTACCACTTTGAGCCATAGCTCATCTTCCTGTTTTTGAGTGGTTAATTGGAGATAAGAGTCTCACAGGGACTTTTCTGCCCTGGCTGGCTTCAAACCACTATCCTCGGATCTCAGCCTCCTGAGCAGCTAGGATTGCAGGCATGAACCACTGGTGTGGGGCAAAACTTAGTTCTTCTTCCCAGCAGCCTTCATCCTGTCATTCCTGCAGGAGTTCTCATTGCCAAGTCCTTGGTACTTGTATTTGTACATAGGTATTTGTAACATATAAATCCAGCTTCAGCCGGGCACTGGTGGCTCACACCTGTAATCCTAGCTACACAGGAGGCTGAGATCTGAGGATCACAGTTCAAAGCCAGCCCGGGCAGGAAAGTCTGTGAAACTCTTATTTCCAATAAACCACCAGAAAATGGAAGTAGTGGTATGACTCAAGTGATAGAGCACTAGCCTTGAGCTGAAGAGCTGAGGGACAGCACTCAGGCCCAGAGTTCAAGCCCTGTGACCAACAACAACAACAAAAAAATCCAGTTTCATTCTTGTAACTTTCAAAATCATTCCCCTGGGTGTTCTAAACCAGAATTTATGATGGGAGGATTTTTGCTCCAACTTTTTGTAAGGTGGAGATCAGGAAGACTGCAATTTGAGGCCAGGGTAGTTTAGTAAGAACTCATCTCAACAGAGAAGCTGGGTTTATGGTGAATAATTATAATGCCAACTTCATAGGAGCTGTAGGTAGGTAAGAGAATGGCTAGTCAAGGCTGCCTTGGGCAAAATCCCGAGTCCCTATCAGAAAAATAAAGCACAAAAGAGCTGGGAGTGTGGCTCAAATAATAGAACACCTGCCTACCAAGCCTGAGCCCTAGATTCAAACCCTAATACCACAAAAGCAAACCCTGCCAAATAAAAAAAATCTTGGCAATACTCTCATCAGTTTGGCCATGTGTAGCCATAGTTACCAGATATAATCAAATGTAGGCAAAATAGAAACACCAAAAAGGAAGAAGGAACATCTGTTGGGAATTACTTATGGAGTAACTTCGGAATTATTTTTTAAGACCACATTGCATCATTTATACAAACAGCACAGGCCAGAAAGAAATTCAGTAAGGAACTAGAACATTTAAAGTGTATTTGTTTACATACATGTAATACATCTGACCACTGAGCAACACAGAGGTTAGGGAAGCTGATTTCACTTGAAAGCAAAAATCCATGCATAGCTTTTTTTTTTTTTTTGTCAGTTGTGGGGCTTGAACTCTGGGCCTGGGCGCTGTCCCTGTGCTCTTCAGCTCAAGGCAAGCGCTCTACCGCTTGAGCCACAGCGCCACTACCAGTTTCCTAGTGGTTTATTGGAGATAAGAGTCTCATGGACTTTCCTGCCCAGGCTGGCTTTGAACCATTATCCTCAGATCTCAGCCTCCTGAGTAGCTAGGATTACAAGCATGAGCCACTGGCGCCCGGCACCATACATAACTTTATAATACTGGGAATAGAACTCTGAACTCTACACATGCTGGGCAGGTGTTCTGCTTTATCCATGCCCTTAGCCATTTTATTTTTGTTTTTGATATAAAATCTTGCTGACTTTGTCCAGGCTGGCCTCAACTCCTAATTTTCCTCCTCTGCTTCCTTAATTGTGATTACAGGCATATACTACCACACTCAACTCCCTACATACAGCTTTCTAAAAAAAAACCCAAAAGAACCCACAAATAGGGCCTTTATTAACAGGTACTTGCAGTTTGTCTTTTATTTTGTTTGGCTTTTTTGGGGGGGTTCCTGGGGAATGGAGTCAATATCAGGACTGGCAGATGCTAGATAAGCGTTCCATCACTGAGCCTATATCCCCCAGCCTCTCTTTTGAAAATGTTTATTGTTTTTCATTTTATTTTATATATTATTTGTTGTTGTTATTTAATTAGTGTACAAATTCAACATGTTCAAGCCCTTTAAAAAAGTGTTTGTTTGTTTGAGTCAGGGCATAAATAATTTGAACAGGCTAACCCTGAACTTGGTGATCTTCCTGCCTCAGCCTTCAGAGTAGCAATAATTACAAGTACCATGCTCAGCTTTTCCTCCTTCCTCTCTTCCTCCTTTATCAGATAATTTAAAATCTGGGACTATAGTTGTATAACAACACACTGAGATAGGATTTAACAGATTTCAGGGTAGATAGAAGGAAAGAGTTAAATACTCTTTAAATAACCTTCCATAAAATCTTACCTTAACCAGATATAAAAGTGAAATCATTAAAAGGATATTGAAGCTTGGCGCAGGTAGCTCATGCCTGTAATCCTAGCTACTCAGGAGGTTAAGATCTGAAGACTGCGGTTCAAAGCTAGCCCAGGCAGGAAGTTACCTGAAACTCTTATCTCCAATAAACCACCAGAAAACCGGAAGTGGCGCTGTAGCTCAAGTGGTAGAATGCTAGCCTTGAGCTGAAGAGCTGAGGGACAGCGCTCAAGCCCAGAGTTCTAGCCCCACGACTGAAAAAAAAAATACTGAGAAAAACCCATTTAAAAATTTTTGTCATTACCAAAAAGATATCCTTAGTTAAAATAATCAAAACCACATGCTATATTAATAATGCAGATAGTTCTAGTTATCTGGTCAATGGGCAAAAGAATAGCATTTGAGGTTTTCAAGTCTAATCTTTTGAACTGAGGGCCCTGTGCTTGCTAAACAGTCTACCACATAAGCCACGCCTCCATCCCCTTTGTGCAGATGAGGCTCAGGGATCTCTGAGGTTCCTGGTACTGATCAAACCTGAATCCTCCAAAATGTAATTACTATTCATATAGACTGTCATTCCAGAAGCCTTACCTGTACCATACTTAACACATATTTACATTATCTGTATTGTACACAGTGGAAATACATAAGAACCATAAAAGATCACTATGTACTGTAATATGCAATGTACTAGAGAAATGAAATTGCTCATGTGGATATCAGATGTGTAACATGTATTTTAATCAGAGATTCACCACACTTGAGCTCACATAACAGCAAAATGGAGGTACTGTGAAAGAAACCACCACAGTGACGTAGTATGGGCTACAGTGTATTTGTGGAATTGTGATTTAATGCTGCTCTTTCTTACCATTCTTTTGACTGAATGATATCATGTATCATATGTAAATCTTGGTTTACATACATTTTGACTTTTTAATTTTTATAAAAGACTATGTATTAATGGTAGTAAATAGACTAAAAATCTATATTGCTTTAACCACCAAAAAGTTATCATCACATGGTAAGTGGCTCATAAATATTTTGCCTTCAGGTTAAAGTTGCTATAGAGGTCGGGCATCCTTAATGTCAAATCAAAATGCCCTGAAATTGGAAACTCTGGCAAGATCCAGATTTCAGATTGCTATTGTTTAGATGTAGAAAATAGTAATGTAGATTTTTTAAACTTTTTTTAGATGGAGTCTAATTCGTCAAGGCAGCACTTGAACTCTTGGGATCAAGAGATCTTCCTCCCTTAACTTCCAAATTATCTAGAACTATAGTTGTATAACAACACACTGAGATAGGTTTTAATAGATTTCAGAGTAGCTAGAAGAAAAGAGTCTTATACTCTTTAAATAACTTTCTATAAATACTGTCTAAACTAGAAACTGAAAGATGAGAAACTGACTTGTTATTTTCAGTACTGAGGCTTGAACTCAGGACCTTACTAGGTGAGTGGTATACTGCTGAGTCATACCTCCAACCCTTTCCTGCCGGTTATTTTTCAGATAAGGTCTAGTTTCCTGTCCCTGTATATGCCTGGACATGGTCCAACTAGTTTATAGACTAGTTTATGTAACTAGAATAACAGGTCTATACCACCATGCTCAACTCTTAATTGAGAAGTCTGGTAAATGCTCTGCCCAGGCTGGCTTTGAACAGAGATTCTCTCAATCTCAACCTCCCTGTTGCTATAATTAAGTATGAGCTACTGACTTCTGACTTAGGATCTGACTTTTTAAAGCTATGCTTCCTGGGGCTGGGAAGGTGGCTCAGTGGTAGAGTGCTTGCCTTATATGCATGAGGCCCTGGGTTTGATTCCTCAGCACCAGAAAACAGAAAAGTCTGAAGTGGCACTGTGGTAGAGCGCTAACCTTGAGCTCAAGAACTCAGGGACAGTGCCCAGGCCTACAGTTCAAGCCCCATGACTGAAAAAACAAACAAACAAACAAAAGCTATGCTTCCTGAAGATTAGAGTGTTTCTATCCTAATTTGTTACTCAAATGTAGACCCATAGGATGTAGATACCAAGTAAAATATTATAAAGAAAAATACTATAATATTGATTCCTAGTTTGGGAATTAAGGGACAGTTCACAGATTTAGGACAGTATCCTATCGATAGTTAAAACAAACTCAGGAATTCCTAAAATGGAGTCAGCATTCTCAAGAATTGGTTTTGCGTCCATTCTGGCAAAAGAAAATCCCTGGCTTCAGTTCCTGAAGCCTAAGAGCAAGACCAGAATAGTGGGGTTTCCCCCCACCTCATTAAAGTGTCTTCCAGGGGCTGGGAAGGTGGCTCAGTGGTAGAGTGCTTGCCTTGCATGACTGAGGCCCTGGGTTCGATTCCCAGCACCACATAAGCAAAAAGAAAAAAGCCGGAAGTGGCGCTATGGCTCAAGTGGTAGAGCGCTAGCCTTGAGCTGAAGAGCTGAGGGACAGCGCCCAGGCCCAGAGTTCAGGCCTCACGACCGGACCCAAAAAAAAAAAAAAAAAAGTGTCTTCCAGCCACAGGCATAAACTTGGTGATGTGATCCTCAACTATGGGAGTTTGAGAAATGTTGCTGCTTGGGGTAAAGGAGGAGACTTTTTGTTTGCTTTTGGTTTTTGTCATTTGGGATCATTCTTGGAATTAAAAAAGGAAAGCATTATAACTAAGATTAAGGTTACTTTCTAAATATACATAAACCAAGGGGGGGAGGGGGAAGAACCTAAACCCTGCCATCAGTCTATCAACACTATTTTCCTAGTTTGAATTCCAATCTGTATGTATAAACAGTAGTCCATGACAGAAGAGATATTCCCAGAGAAATTGACCTTAGATACTAAACCAGACTGTGGCAGATTTCTGAAAAACTTTCAGCTGACAGGCTGATGGAATGAGAAAAAGAATTCATGTGAATGTGAATGAACTGAGTGATCAAGGGAAGATAACGATCTTTATTCTGAAGTACAGCAAGAAAGATGAACATACCCAGCTCACTCAGCAGCGTTTCCCCTTGGCTCTATGAAGGGAGGGGATATGTCAGCTGTGTGGTTTGGAAAAGGACCTTGATTAAAATTAAAAAAAAAACTGTAACAAGATCATGTTTCTTCTGTGACTACAGATGCTTCACTTAATATTTCTAAGTGCTGTCCATACCTTTTGATTTGACCCTTGGGAAATGATTTAACACAACTTAGGTTGTTTTTAATTCCTTTATGAATCAATGTCGCTTTGGGTTAACTTTCTGACCTTGTTCTTTTGGAAACCTTTAATGAAATGTCAACTACATTGCCAGACAACTGTTTAGATCTGAAATAGGGGAGAAATCATGCCAAAAAAAGGAAAATAGAAATATTTACAGTTATTAATTTTATTAACTATTTACTTACTACACATGAGATGTGTGTGTGTGTGTTGTTGATACCTTTTCAATCTGGCTGGCATTGTACCACTTAAACCATTTCATTGTAGTGTGTGTGGGGGGGGGATATGGTTTAAAAACAAAACAAACAATAAAAAACTCACAGTGTCTTTTGAGAAACTTCCACTGGGCTTTTCACTGGAATTGAAGCATACAGATGCTATAGTAGTGAATTGCCAGTGGAGGGTTTCTTTGCTATTTTCAGAGCCAAAATTGAGCCCCCCAAAGGACCAAGTCAATGTTCCTGTGTGTTAGGCACAGCCTAAAACTGTGGGTGTTTCTACCGCAGGCATTTTCAGCTTTCTATTTTGTGATGGATTTTTTAAACTTAACATCGGACAAAGTGTCCTCTGAGGAACAGATGATTGAGATAATGGGAAATTTCTGCTCTAAGTCCTGGGAGGAGGTAAGTAACTAGAAACAGAAACTGTCAATTGCTGTCACTACTGGGGAGGTTATGAATCTGTTCTTAACTTCATCCAGGTTTGACTAATATCCAGTAAATGTGTTAGAGAAATCCAGTGGTGGAGTAAAGAATGAATTTATCCACATTTCTTGGTGTTTCTCACTTTATATGAAGTCCTTTAATAGGCTCTACTGACATACAGTTAGCAGTTCATCTCTACCTCAATCACTGCTTTTTCAACCTTGATGTTATGCATTTCATCATGGACCCAAGTTGGCTGATGTGGCCCTTTTGTCTGAAATCATGAGTAGAACCAGATACTGTGTATAGAAAAGGCTATGCCAGAAGCCCCATATCTCAGTATTCCCTTCTTTTTTATTTTTATTTTTTATTTTGTTGGTCGTGGGGCTTGGGCGCTGTCCCTGAGCTCTTCAGCTCAAGGCTAGCGTTCTACCACTTGAGGCACAGTGCCACTTCCCATTTTCTGGTGGTTTATTAGAGATAAGAGTTTCACAGACTTTTCCTGCCTGGGCTGGCTTCGAACCTCTGTCCTCAGATCTCAGCCTCCTGAGTAGCTAGAATTATAAGTGTGAGCCACCGGTGTGTGGCTGTTTAGAATGCTTTTAACACGTCCATTGTGTACAATTCATCTTGTTCAGTGATGCCCCTGCCATTACTGCCCTCATCTAACCCATCCCCACTCATCTCAGGTTTCCTAGTTTTATTTTCACATATATCCATTAAATATTATGACTACATTCACCTACCATTCCTCTCTCCATTCATCCACCCTGTTCACTCAGCCCTACCACCCTCATATGTTTTAGCTTCCAGATATTTATCTTGTTAACCTGTTAATTGCTCAAAGGGGTTACATTATGGAAACCCATCCCTACCATACTTTAGTCAGTTTGACAAACATGGGAAGTCTTTCTGTCTCCTGGTGTCTTCTTCAATCTCTCTCTTCAAAGATTTATAGTTTTCATTATAGAGGTCCTTGGTTAGGTTTATTTCTTGGTGGGTTTGTTTTGTTTTGTTGTTGTTTTTAGGTTACTGTGAATGGTATTATTCTTCTAATGTCCTTCTCCATCTCATTGTTGATAGAAAGCTGATTTTTGTGTGATAATTCTATATCTTGCTACTTTGCCGAAGGTGCTTATCAAGTCTAGGAGTTTTTAGGGTGGAATCTATGTCCTTCTAGACATAGAATCACATCATCTGCAAATAGAGGTAGTTTGACTTCTTCCTTTCCTATTTGGATCCCTTTTGTTGCTTTCTCTTGTCTTACTGATCTGCTAGCAATTGCAGTATTTATACTATTGCTCTTGCTTTTTTAAAACGTCTTTTACTTTCATTTTTGGCTGATACATAATAACTATGTTTTCATGTGGTAGAGTGTGATATTTTCAACATATGTACATATGCTACACTTGAGTCATAGCTCCACTTCTGACTTTTTTGGTAATTAAATGGAAATTAGAGTCTCCTGAACTTAGCTGCCCAGCCTAACTTCAAACCAAGGTCCTCAGTTCTGAGTGGCTAAGATTACAATTCTGAGTCACCAGCACCTGGCTGTACTATTTTTAAAATGGCTGTACTGATTTGCATTCCTATTACCAGCATGTAAGGGTTCTTTTTTCTCTATATCCTCACTAACATGTTACCTTTTATCTTGTTGTTAGTGTTTTATGTGTTGCTGAGGATTGAATGCAGGGCTTTATGTGTTAGCCAAGTGTTCTACCACTAAGCTGCCCATGCAGTGTTCTTTTTTTTTTTTAAGTTTTTATTAGCATATATTTGTACAAAATCAGTTGCACTGTGACATTTTCATGCATACATGCAAAGTACGTTAATCATAATAATTCCTCTATTTCTTTCCCTTCCTTTCCCCTGTGTACTTTCTTCTTCCCAAGTTAGTTCTTTGGTCTACTTCCATGCCATTTTTAACTGAAAAAAAGAGACTTTATTTCTTATTAATATAGTTTCATGCCATTTTAAAAACTTAGATTCTGCATATGAGAAGAAACATGAGGTATTCATATTCCTATGTTTGGTCTCACAGTTAACATAAAAATATCCAGTTACATCCATAATTCTTTTTTTTTCTTTCTTTTTTTCTCTTTTTGGTCGGTCATGGGTCTTGAACTCAGGACTTGGGCACTGTCCCTGAGCAATCTTGCTCAAAGCTAGTGTTCTATCACTTTGAACCAAAGCTCCACATCTGGATTTCTGGTGGTTAATTGGAGATGAGTCTCTCAGACTTTCCTGCCCAGGCTAGCTTTGAACTGTGATCCTTAGAATTCAGCCTTCTGAGTAGCTAAGATTGCAGGCATGAGCCACCAGTAGTTGGCAAATTTATTGTTTCTGTGGTTGAGTAACACTCTGTCCAAATTTGGTTGTTGTCTTAATGAAAACCAATCTGATTGAAGTGAGATAAAAATGTGTCATTTTAATTTACATTTCCTTTATGACTAAAGATGTTGAACATTTCTTCATGTATTTATTGACCATTTGTAATTGGCCATATTGTTGCTTTGTAGTAATGGAAACTGAACCCAGGGCCTTGCATATGCGAAGCAAGTGCTTTCCCACCAAGCTAAGTACTTAGCCAGTAAAATGTTTCCAGAGCTGAATGTGTTTCTCAGACTGTACTGTGCACATGAATCACCAAAGAATCATCAGAAAGTGCAAATTTTGAGTGACTGGGGTGAGAACTAACATGCTCTTTGAGAATGTTGCTGTCAGTACACATACTAAACTAAGTGTGTGGTAAGGGTTTTTTTGGACATTATTCCCTTAAGATGTTTATAGAGGCTCTTAGCCAAAGAATCTGATGAAGAATATATAGGAAACACTGACTAAAAATTAACAGACTCTTCTCATATACAGTATTTATAAAATTATATAATACATTAACATATTAAATAGAATAATATTCTGTTCATATTAAATATTAATATTCTAATAATATTAAAATATCAAGTTTAGGGGATGAAAAAGATACTGAAATTAACTGCTTTAAAACATACTATACCATAGGAACAACTTTTTTCCTAGATCATGTATTTATTAACATATAGAGCTCTAGGAATAAAGTGCTTCTGTACAATACCATAAACTGAAAAACATTGTAGCACCCACTGTAGTATAGCACCATCCCCAATGCTTCTGGGAAAGCCAACCCTCAAGCCCACATGATCCTTCTCAGGTCTAGTAGTAACAAAGAAAGCTATAGAGAGCTCCTTTTGTGCAGGTATGATATTTCCTTCATTTCACTTCTAGGTAAAGACATCTTTTCCTGAAATAAAGGAGAAATACCTGAGTGAATACTGCTTTTCTGGGGCCTATATCCTCTCCCTTCTTCTGCAAGGCTATCATTTTACAAATGATTCCTGGGAGCAAATTCATTTTATGGGCAAGGTAATTTGAGCACCTGTTGGATGTGTGGAGGTTGGGTGGTGTTGATTGTAGCAGCTTTGGGCTCGAAAAAGATGGGAGTCAGTGTGATGGAAGTTTGGCCCCAATGTCCTGTTTTGTCATTCCACCTCTGATCCAAACTGGAATTCTGTTTCACACTCTTCTGGAAATATCACCCAGCTATGGGCCTGAAGGGGAGCTGACTACATTCTCTGTTGCCTTTCTTCCCATAGTACAATGACTAATTCTCATAAAGACTGAGATACTAAAGCAATGTAACAGCACTTCCAAACTTCAGACTCCCACGGCCCCCCTCCCTAGACCCCTTCTTCAATTCAGGAAAGGACCATCATAGTTTCTTATAAGGAATGAACTCTTTGTTGGTTGTTGCTTCAAAGCTGACCAACCTGAAAGCTCTGAGTGAAGGAAGAGACTGAATGGCTATGAAAGAGGCTGTTACTTAGGAACCAGGCTTAGCAGAAGCCCTTGAAGAAGCAAAATCCCTGCTGTGCTTTACTGCAGTGCCACCTGCAGGTATTCAGAAACAGATACACATCAGGTGTGGGACTTAAGCTTGATGAAAGTATCAAGGGCAGTGTTTTTAAGCCTGTATACACTAATGGCAAAAATACTTTGTCCCCTTCTAAAATGTGATTTCAAGCAAAAGAAAGTATTGACGCATTACAAATTACTAATTCCTAATACTGGTAGGGGTTTGGAGGAAAGAAGAATGTCCACATAGTTTTAGTCCGAGTATAAATTAATACAGTCTTTTGGGAGATTGACAGTATGTGCTAAGAGTCTAAAAGTGGATACATCATTTCCAATTTTCTATGATTTTTTTTTTTGGGTCCGGTCGTGGGGCCTGAACTCTGGGCCTGGGCGCTGTCCCTCAGCTCTTCAGCTCAAGGCCAGCACACTACCACTTGAGCCACAGCACCACTTCCGGCTTTTTTTTTCTGCTTATGTGGTGCTGAGGAATCGAACCCAGGGCCTCATGCATGCAAGGCAAGCTCTCTACCACTGAGCCACCTTCCCAGCCCTTTTCTATGATTTTTAAATCCTAAAATGGCATAGAAATATCTGGAGACATGAAGATAGTAATAAATGAATTCTACAGAAAACTTAATTCCCATATTTTTTATGCTCAGAGAGAATTAAAAGGTATGTCACAAAATGGTAACAGAAACAACTTCTGAGTGGTGAGATAAGGGTGGTTTAAATTTTCTTTTTTAAGCTTAATTCCACTTTTTTAATTTGCATTTTTCTACTATAACCATGCACAACTCACGTAACTAACCACTTCCAAAATTAAGACCAGTTATTTTCCAGTCAGCTCTCAGATGATTGGAAATTATTCCTAGGCACCTGGCAGGGTCAGAATATATCTTATAACTTAAGAATCCTTTTTTTCCTGCATATAGAGCTATCCAGCTTCCATAAAGTAATATTAACTTGTTGGTTTTATTACACAGATTTTCCCAGATTGTCCTCTCCTAGATTTTCCCTAGTAAAGCCCAGCCCAGGCCTGGCAAAGATGTTAAAAGAATAGGACAGGATAGAACAATCATTTCCTCATCCTTTGTCTGCTTCCTGTCACCTCCTATGCCCACCCTATTGGTGTAAACAAGAAAGCAAGAAAGCAAAGATCTATTTGATTAAGTCCTTCCAGGTAGAATCCATTTACCATATTCCTTTCTGAACTTTGGAACTAAGTAGTGAAAATCCAAACTCTCATTCAGTCATATGCTGCCATTTTCCTCACAACCAGATCCTAGCATAGAATATAACCTGTATTTTGAAAACAGGGTGCTTACTATCCTTCAGGTGTTCTGGATAGGGTTGTATATAACCTAGACTAGCTTCTTAACCACAAATAGCTAATTTTTCACTCTTTGCAGGTCGAGGGTAGCAACGCCGGCTGGACTTTGGGCTACATGCTGAATCTGACCAACATGATCCCAGCTGAGCAACCATCATCTGCACGTCTCCCACATTCCACTTACATCTTCCTCATGGTCCTCTTCTCCCTGATCCTGGTTGCAGTGTTCATCACAGGCATATTTATCTGTAACAAGCCTTCCTACTTCTGGAAAGAAATGGTATAGCACGAGCAGCTGAAATCTGCTATCTGGAATAAGTAACAACAACAACAACAATAACTTGTCCAAGGAGCACTTCCTTCCAGGCAGCAGAATGCAAGATTATCCTTCCCTGATTTCCAGGGCCAATCTAGACCAGCCTGAGGCTTCCTTCGTTTTTGCTGAAGCCTTTTCTTGGGAAGTGTTTTACAACCCCTGCCTCATGAGCCTCCTGGCAGATAACTGTATCTTGTCTGTCTTTCCCAGTCACCTCTTTCTCTGTTGTACTTTATTCTTGTATAGGTTATAAAGACCTGCCACCTTTCATGATGTTTGCTTTATAAACGAACAATACTGACTGAACAATACTGAAGTAAGAGTTCTGAGTCCCATGCCAGGAAGCAGAGGTAGTTAAAAGAACCTCAGAAACTGGCTCACTCAGAATCTTTATGAATCTCTTCCTTCCTCATTCCTTCTTACAAAAAAAAAAAGCCATATAATGCCTTTGGAAAGAACAGACATAAATCCCATTCTCAGTCTTAGCCAAAGAGTTTTGCAAGGAAATATACATTTGTGCATCTAATACAATTGTTAATCCCCTTAAAATTGGTATACCAGTTAATTATAATTTCCTGGGTGAGGCCAGGATGCTACCAGGTAGAACACTTGGACCAGAGATTTTTTTTTTTTAAGTCAGATGAACATACGAATATTTAGATGTAAGAGAATATTAAGTTGTAGATGTTAGGAAGAAAAATTCAGTCATGACTCAGGGTCAGGAAAAATACAACCTCCAATGCAATCTTTCAAGTTTTGTTTTTACTATCTTAAAAATACACATAACCTAAATATCACTATCCTATCATTCAAATCAGTACACTGAGTAGCATTTAGCATATTTACAATGTTTTGCAGATATCACTCTTTTGCTTCATAACACTTATTCACCAAGTAGTTGGCTATCACAAAACTTTCAGCTGACAGCTAATGTGCTAATGCATTCTACTACAAAGATGGTTCACTGAATTTTAAAGCCATGCCACATTTATCATCCTAAGATTTAATTTAGTGAGA
The DNA here is from genome assembly GCF_024711535.1 of Dipodomys merriami. NCBI lineage: Eukaryota > Metazoa > Chordata > Mammalia > Rodentia > Heteromyidae > Dipodomys > Dipodomys merriami. The sequence goes on from NW_027203926.1 coordinate 1,609,622, forward strand.
GTATGGCATTAGGGTGGAGTGGCATGCTTTTCTCCTGTGCCGGGAACCAAGTCTGAAGGTGGTGTTCTCATCTCTGTTATACAAGCATGAGCTTCATTTACTTCATAGAATGTTTTGTGGAGAAATGGCTATGGAATTTCATGGAAACAAGAAGAGACCCTACCCTTTCCTTTAAGGATAGCTACAAGTAACCTGTTGAGCAGGATTGAGTGGTAGTATCATTCACACCTTATCCCAGGCAACCTGTCCATTTCTGGATCCAAGGACTGACTGTTGAGCCGATGCAGAAAGAAAGCAAGCTCTCCTACAAACTAAAAGCCAAATGTCCCTGTATCTCTTGAACGATCAAGCCATTTTTTTTATAAAGCTGGTGAATATAAACTTATTAAAGCTGTGTGCAGTGATTTTTTTCTGATAGTCACACCTGAATTTACTGGACCTTATGATTAAGAATTAGAGACCAAATTAAGAAATATTCAAACTTTCCTGCTGGTGGTGTTGGCCATATTGTTTGTGTGTATGTGCCAGTCTTGGGCTTGGGCACTGTTCCTGAGCTTTTGGGCTTGAGGCTAACATACTACCTTTTGAGCCTCAGATGCACTTCCAGTTTTTTGGTGGCTTTGAACCTGATCCTCAGATCTCATCCTCTCAACCTTCTGAGTAGCTAGGATTACAGAAGTACTCATCTTCAGCAAAAATGCTCAGGGACAGCACCCAATTGCTGACTCAAAGCCCCAGGACCAGAACCAAAAATAAAATGCCTTGTAGGAATATCAAAAGCCCAAAAGGGGTCAAGTGATAGAGCAACCTGCCTAGCAAGCACACAAGCACACTTGCTAGCAAGTTTCCTAACTTCATCTTTGTTTAATATCCCAGAATAAGTATCACAACACTTGATATTTAACTCATTTTATAAAACTTGAAACAAGAACAGGGGCAAAAAACACAACAAAAAAGTGGTCTCATTTATTTATTTTAATAAACATAGGTAAGCATGTCAAATACCCTAACACTCGAAAACATATTTTTAGCCCAGCATGAGGGCACATGACTCAGGAGGCTGACATCCTGAGGATGGCGAAACCAGCCTGGGTTTCAAATTCCTGAGAAAATTTCTGAGACTCCCATCTACAAAATAACGAGCAAAAGTCGGGCTGGGGACGTAACTCAAATGATAGAGCATAACCTGAGCAAGCAGGGGCCCTGAGTTCAAACCCCAGTACTAATAATAAATTTGTTGCATGAATAACAAGCTCTAGAAATAAAAAGCCATGTCTACATGGAGAGGGCCGTTGCAGATGCCACACTAGTCAGAAATCCGTGTACAGCCCTACCCTACCCCTCACACCCGTTAACCAGCAGTGGGGCAGAGTGTGGGACTGGTGGCTCCCAGCCCGGCCTTCCGTGGGAGCCCCTGCACCACCGGGCACCCATGCGCATTACTCACCTGGTCAGGTGGGGGATACAGTTCTCCACGGCCCCAGGTTTCCATAACCCACCTCCTCCTGTCAGGCAGCAAGAAGGTTCTCCAAGGCACAAGCTCAGGCAGGCAGGTCGAGAACAACACTGCGCATGCTCCTGGATTTCAAGGCTGCCTGAGGACCAAACTGCACCTGCTCAGGGATTTCCATAATGCCTGAGGACCGCTCTGCGCATGCTCCTGTGTTTTCAAGCTGCCCGAGGACGGCTCTGCGCATGCTCAGTACGGAGGCGCATGGAGGCTGGTCGTGCTTCGTCCTAGTGTCCGAGGGTAGTGCGCCCTTCTTTCACTTCCCAGGCACATGAAAGTGCACCATCCATCCAGGCAAAAGTCGAGCAGTCTGGTAGGTCTCCGAACCCTGGTCTGTGGGAAAATCGGCGGCCGGGAGGAGGCCAAATGAGTACCGAAGGACTTTCCATCCGTTAGGGCCAGAGCCGCACAAGATGGCGGCTAGGCAGCCCCGTGGGCAAGTGAGGGAGTTGAAAAGCGTCCCCCGAATAGGGGCTGCCCGCGCCCGGCATGTTAGCCCTGTGGTGGGGAACACCTCGCTGGGGTGGGTCCACGCCCTGGTCCCCATCCGCACATTAGAGAAGCAGCAAGACGAACTCGTGAGGAACTAGCAGTAGAATGTAACCCACAGTGTAAGGGCCGTTGGAATTAGAGAGCCAGAGCAGAGCAACCTACCAGAAGACCCAGGGTTTGAAACAGGGAACGGACACCTTTAGGAGAAATTGTAAAAATCAAAGGATCGAGCCAGGTGCCGGTGGCTCCCGCCTGTCATCCTAGCTACTCAGGAGGCTGAGACCTGAGGATCACAGTTCGAAGCCAGCCCGGGAGGGAAACTTCGTGAGACTCTTATCTCCAGTAAACCACTGAAAACCCAAGTGGTGCTGTGGCTCAAGCGGTAGAGCGCTAGCCTTGAGCTGAAGAGCTGAGGGACAGCGCCCAGGCCCAGAGTTCAAGCCCCATGACTGACAAAAAAAAAAAAAGGATTGAGCTAGCAGGAAATACATATTTACATACATATATTCATACACACGTCGTGTGTGTATAAGAATTTAATCATACCGGAAAGTTTATGGTGGAGATCAGTGGTAAGCCTGGCTTACATGGGGAAATGGCATGGGCTTGCAGCCTCACTTTGAGAAGGAGCTTTCAGATGGAATTTCTCATCACTTGAGGATACGTACACAGAGACACAGGCATACCTCTTTAGGATAAAATTTAAAAATATCACAGGACTTATGTATAACTCCTAGATGTCATGGTTGGGGTTGCTCTGCCAATTAATACTTGTGTGTCCCATGTAGGGCCTGAACTCTGGGCCTGGGCACTATCCCTCAGCTCTTCAGCTCAAGGCTAGCGCTCTACCACTTGAGCCACAGCGCCACTTCCGGCTTTTTCTGCTTATGTGATGCTGAGGAATCGAACTCAGGGCCTCATGCATGCAAGGCAAGCACTCCATCACTGAGCCACCTTCCCAGCCCAAATTAATACTTTTTAATAATTCTTCTCATTAACTTGTAGGTAGCACAATTACATTGCATTGTATTAGATATAAATTTTCAAAATAAAGCACAATTTTAGAAACCTGTTTCCACATTAATTTTTATTAAAAAGAAATTACAAATATACAGAATCTACAGTAAAAATTTTGTGCTGCCATCACGTTAATAGTAAAAGATATAAGGATTTATCACATCTATTTCCAAACAACACCATTAATTAATAATGCACACAAATCTACAGTTTGATATTTAATATGTGTGTGTGTTTGCCTTAGTGAATGATTGGATGTTCCCTCTATAATGTGTAGCCTTTGTGTCATATTAAACTATATGAAAAAAAAACTACAGTTTGAACATTTTGGGGCAAGCCTGTCTAGAAACATACCCACTATACAACCATTATTTGTGATAGAGCAGTACTGGAATTGAACTGAGGGCCTTGTGCTTGCTAGGTAGGCACTTTACCTTGAGCCACACTCAAGCCCTTTTTAATCTTAGTTACTTTTGAAATAGGGCCTTGTTTTTTTGCCCAGAAGGCCTGCACTGTGATCCTACTGTTTATATTACATGTAGCTAGGATAACAGGTACATACCATCACACCCTGTTTTATTAGTTGAGAAGGAAATCTGAAGAACTTGTTTTGCATGTGCTGGACCCAAAATACAATCCTCCCAATCTCTGCCTGCTTGAGTTGGATTACCTGCATAAGTCACTGTCTTCAACTCAACCATAATTTTTTAGCTTTTCAAAAGCTTCCTTCCTTCCTTTCTTTCCTTCTTTCTCTCCTTTTTCTTTCTTTCTCTCCTTTCTCTCTTTCTCTCCTGTCTCTCCTGTCTCTCCTGTCTCTCCTCTCTCTCCTTTTTCCTCCCTCCTTTTTCCTCCCTTCTTTTTCCTCCTTCCCTCCCTCCCTCCCTCCCTCCCTTCCTTCCTTCCTTCATCTGCCAGTCCTGGGGCTTGAACTCAGGGCCTTGGCACTGTCCCTAAGCTGCTTTTACTCAAGGCTAGAACTCTACCACTTGAGCCACAGTACCACTTCTGGTCTTTTCTGTTTATGTGGTACTGAGGGATCAAACCCAGGACTTCATGAATGCTAGGAAAGCATTCTACCACTAAGCCACATTCCCAGCCCTTTCTTTTTATAAAACCTTTTTAAATTTTATTTTATTGTACAGAGGGATTGCAGTTATAAAAGTAAGTTAATGTATACAGTTCTTGTCAACATAGTGACCCCTTACCTCATTTTCTCCCACTTACCCTCCTTGCCAGTTCCCCTCCCCCTTGGCTTTAATTTCTGTTCCTCAAATATTTCTAAAACTCCACACCAATACCTGGATTTTTGATATTTCACATTGATACATCACTTTGTAAGTGATACATTTCTTTTTTTTTTTTTTTTGGTCGGTCGTGGGGCTTGAACTCTGGGCCTGGGCGCTGTCCCTAAGCTTTTCAGCTCAAGGTGAGTGCTCTACCACTTGAGCTACAGCGCCACTTCCGGTTTTCTGGTGGTTTATTGGAGATAGGAGTCTCACAGTCTTTCCTGCCCAGGCTGGCTTTGATCTGTGATCCTCAGATCTCAGCCTCTTGAGTAGCTAGGATTACAAGCGTGAGCCACCAGCGCCCGGCGTAAGTGATACATTTCTATTTGGATGTTAAATTTGCATACAATATCAAATCGACTTTAGGAAATTTCAAGCATCATCATAGTAGAGAGGGTTACTAGATAATTAGCAAGACCTAGATTTCTAAGTGTTAAGAAAAGGCAAACATTAGCTGGGTACCGGTGGCTCACGCTTGTAATCCTAGCTACTCAGGAGGGCTGAGATCTGAGGATTGAGGTTCAAAGCCAGTCTGGGCACGAATGTTCGTGAGACTCTTATCTCCAATATACCACCACAAAACCGGAAGTGGTGTTGTGGCTCAAGTGGTAGAGTGCTAGCCTTGAACTGAAAAGCTGAGGGACAGTGCCCAGGCTGAGTTCAAGCCCTACAACCAACTTAAAAAAAGAAAGGAAAGGGCTGGGAAGGTGGCTCAGTGGTAGAGCGCTTGCCTTGCATGCCTGAGGCCCTGGGTTCCATTCCTCAGCACCACATAAGCAAAAAGAAAAAAGCTGGAAGTGGTGCTGTGACTCAAGTAGTAGAGCGCTAACCTTGAGCTGAAGAGCTGAGGGACAGTGCCCAGGCCCAGAGTTCAGGCCCCACGACCGGACCCCCCCCCAAAAAAAAAGGAAAGAAAAGGCAAACATTTTGTACAAATAAAATTGACTACTGCTTGCTATTGATCTGAACAAGCTAAATGAATTACTAGTTTTCTCATGATTTTATGGATTTCTAGGTCTTGTGATTTTAAAAAGTAATGAATTCTTAATTTCCTTACCTTATAGAAAAAGCTTTTATGCAATTCACAAGAGAAGATTGGACTTAACTGTTCCAGCTAGTTTTTTTTTTTTCTTTTTTTGGGGGGAGGAGGTCTGGTCGTGGGTCCTGAACTCTGGGCCTGGGCACTGTCCCTCAGCTCTTCAGCTCAAGGCTAGCGCTCTACCACTTGAGGCACAGCGCCACTTTCGGCTTTTTTCTTTTTGCTTATGTGGTGCTGAGGAATCGAACCCAGGGCCTCATGCATGCAAGGCAAGCGCTCTACCACTGAGCTACCTTCCCAGCCCAGCTAGTTTTTATAGAAGGAGATTTGCTTATATCAAATGTAATTTTTAATCTCCATCTGCAATTTTGTCGAATATTTTATCCTAAAACTTTTTTTTTTTTTTGGGTCCCATCGTGGGGCCTGAACTCTGGGCCTGAGTGCTGTCCCTCAGCTCTTCAGCTCAAGGCTAGCACTCTACCACTTGAGGCACAGTGCCACTTCCGGCTTTTTTCTTTTTGTTTATGTGGTGCTGAGGAATGGAACCCAGGGCCTCAGGCATGCAAGGCAAGCGCTCTACCACTGAGCCAACTTCCCAGCCCCTAAAACTTTTTTTTGAGCTAGGTTCTCACTAACTAACCATGTGATCTGGAATTCAAGATCCTCCTGGTCATTGTCCTGAGTGATAAGATTAGAAGTGTACACCACTATCCTCAGCTCTGCTTATCTTAATTCTTTTTTTTTACACAATCTGTTTATTTTTTACAATTACAAAATGAAGAAAATATATGTAATCTGAAATTTTTTGTTTAATGTCATTTTAAATCTCCACATAATATTGCCTTCTAGGAATATATCTTGAACCATTGAATAGTTGTTCTTATTAAGAAACATTCTAAGCCAGATGCTGGTGGCTCATGCCTGTAATCCTAGTTAACTCAGGAGGTTGAGATCTGAGGATTGTGGTTCAAAGCCAGACTGGGCAGCAATCTCCATGATACTCTTATCTCCAATTAACTGCCAGAAAACCAGAAGTAGAGCTGTGGCTCAAATGGGCAGAGCACTAGTCTTGAGCAAAGTTGCTCAGTGATAGCATCCAGACCCTGAATTTAAGCCTCATGATTGACAAAAGACAGATTCCCCTGAAGCAAAACCACTGGTTGGTCACAAGATACGTGCATCCTTCAGGTTGTGATGTATCTTACCCAGTGGCCCCATCTGACATGGAGAATGGTAGGTGTGGTGGACAGAGGGGGCTGACTCAAGGAGAAATGCTTGAGTCAGTAAATGTTCATTTACTTGCTGAAGATTCACTGTTGTTAGGTGAGCTGCTGGAGATCATGTGGGGAAAGAATCCAACTCTCCTACTCTCCTGTGTGTTTCTCCTTCCATGATGGCAGGTCTGGAACACATGTAGCTCTGTAAATAAGGGTGCAACTTAAATGAACACAAAGGACAGTGCAGGTACACTGTGCAACAGAAGTGGCCATTGCTACATGGGGCGCCATTCCAGCATCTGTGCTGGTATCCCCTGCACACAGGCCCAGGAGCCTCAGCACCAACTTCCTAGACACCTGTTATGCAGAGCCAGGTTCTGCTAAGGGCTGACTGGGGGACACTAGAAGGCAGGAGGAAGCAACAGTTACTGTGTCCCCTGAGACACAGATATAGGGACAGGGGCACAGGCTACTGCCTGTGGCAACAGCAGCCTTGTTATACTGCCCCATCTCAGGCAATTTACCCTTCCCCAGATGGTTCTTTTATCCCATTTAGCAGGGTTTTGTTTTCTTTTCTTTTTTAAACTTTTTATTTTTTTTAGGGAGTATCTCTTTATGTAGCTCAGACTGGTCCTGAACTTGCAATCTTCTTTTCTCAGCCTAGAGTGCTGCAATCATAGGCCTATGTCACCATGCTTTGCGTCCACACTTGATTCCCACCTCCCCCTTCCCCCACCAAGGTAAGGTTCTAGGGTTCAAACTCAAGGCCTTAAGCTTGCTAGGTAAGTGCTGTGCCACTTGAGCCATCCCTTATGCTTTTTTTGTTGTTGTTGGGTCGTGGGGTTTGAACTCTGGGGCTGGACACTGTCCTTCAGCTCTTCAGCTCAAGGCAAGTGCTTGTCTTAATTCTTAAAAGGGTGGGAGGATAAATGAACATCCTCAGGCCAGCAAATATAGGATAAATATTTCCATCATAATGGGTAGTAATGTTTTGTTTGATAATTTAGTTATTAATAACTTTACTACTATAAAATGTGCTACTGCTAATGCTTTTCTCATTTGGATAAAATTTGCAGATTTAGGCATCTGAAGCCAGTAGTGATTTGAAGTTCATTTTAGAAGTTCTTAGAGAATAAAAAGTTAATTCAGAATTCATTTTTATGCTGCTCTTTTTGTGTCTAATCTTAACATGTTAGTAGGAAGAATCTTAAAGATATTAACATTCTTAGAGTCAATAAGACACTCTTAATTTTTTTTTACCAACTAAACAAAAGATGCATTTAACATAGATTTGTTTTCTGCTCCAAATCTATTTGATATTTTAAAATACCTTCCTGGGGCTGGGAAAGTGGCTCAGTGGTAGAGCGCTTGCCTTGCATGCATGAGGCCCTGGGTTCGATTCCTCAGCACCACATAAGCAAAAAGAAAAAAAGCTGGAAGTGGCGCTGTGGCTCAAGTGGTAGAGTGCTAGCCTTGAGCTGGAGAGCTGAGGGACAGCGCCCAGGCCCAGAGTTCAGGCCCCACGACTGGACCCCAAAAAATAAAAAAAAAATACCTTCCTGACCTCTCACTTGAGTATCTCGTAAGCATCCATTCCTGCTCCATTCTCACATCCATTTTAAAATTCAGATCTGTAGTATTTCTTATGTGAATTACTAAAATGGCCTCTAAATTACTCTCCTTGTCTCCATGGAATAGCTCAATTTGTGTGTGTGTGTGTGTGTGTGTGTGTGTGTGTGTGTGTGTGTGTGTGTGTGTGTGTGTGTGTGTGTGTGTGTGTACATGCATGTGTACTTGAGCTCAGGACCTGAGCATTGTCTCAGCTTTTTCACTCAAAGTTAGTACTCTAGCCGGGCATCAGTGGCTCACGCCTGTAATCCTAGCTACTCCGAAGGCTGAGATCTGAGGATTGCAGTTCAAAGCCAGCCCGGGCAGGAAAGTCAATGAAACTCTTATCTCCAACAAACCACTAGAAAACCAGAAGCGGCTCTGTGTGTCAGAGTGCTTGCCTTGAGCTGAAGAGCTCAGAGACAGCGTCCAGATCCAGAGTTCAAGCCCCATGACCAACAACAACAACAAAAAAGTTAGCACTCTACCACTTGAATCACGGATCCACTTTCAACTTTTTGTTGGTAAATTTGAGGTAAGAATCTCACAGACTTTCCTACCAGACTGGCCTTGGACTATAATCCTCAGATCTCAGCCTCTTGAGTATCTAGGATTATAGGCATGAGCCATCTGCACCAGGTTGTATCTCTATTTTTAATCAGATCCTTTTTCTCTTATTCACTGTAAAGTTTGTAGTTTGGAGGGGAAAGTGCTGTGAAGTAATTTCTCAGTATTTTGAATTTTTTTAAATTGCTGTTGTAAGCTGGGCTCACATCTGTAACCCCAGCTACTTGGAAAGGATGACAGTTTGAGGCTAGCCCCAGCAAAAAGACTCCCAATCTCAATGAATAAATATGATGTTACAGACCTTTAGTCTCTGCTATGTGGGAAGCATAGCTAGAAAGATGATGGTTTAATGCCAGCCATGAGCAACAAACTTAAGACCCTATACAAAAAAGTAACTAAAAAGCAAAAAGTGTTGGAGTTGGAGTTCAAGTGGAAGAGCACCTGTCTGGCAAGAAGCCCTTGAGTTCAACCTGCAATATTGCAAAAATATACAGGAGAGAGGGAGGAGGAGAAGGAACAATATTAAACTGGCAGTTTGGAAGTGATTTTTTTCCATGATCGCATCATATAAAAAAAAGGTATGTGCCAGGCACTGGTGGCTCATGTTGATAATCCTAGCTACTCAGGAGGCTGAAATCTTAGGATCATCATTCAAAATCAGCCCAGGCAAGAAAGTCCGTGGGACTCTTATCTCCAGTAAACTACTCCAAAAAAGCTGTAAGTGGTACTGTAGCTCAATTAGAGTGCTAACTTTTAGTAAAAAGAGGCTCTGGGACAGCACCCAGAAGACCCTGAGTTCAAATACCAGGACTGGCGCGCGCGCCACACACACACACACACACACACACACACACACACACACACACACACACGATGTATTTACTTATGCTGTCACTTAACAACCTTTTTATTAAGTCAGTTTTTTTTAGATTAAACCTAACATCCACAAATAAAACATTTTTTCCTTCTCAATAATTATACTTACTCCTTTTGCATGTTGTTGTACATTCACCAGAATTTTTATTACATACTAAGGCTGAATACACACTAAATATTAAGTACTAAACATGATTATTTCTTTGTTTTATTTTTAGTTAAATTACAAATCTTTCCTACCATACTTTATATCTCAATTCTTGTAATAGTCTTCTTTATCATGATTTTTAAGAATATTTCTTATTTACCTAGAAAGTATAAATGAAAGAATCATCATGAAAAGTATTTCAAAAAGAAGAGAAGATAATTTTAAAAAGGTAAAGTATTAATGAAGCTCCAAAGGACTTCTAAATGTTTTTATAGCAATAAATTTGATTAAGATGTAAATTTTTCTAAAGGTAATTTACACTTGCACTCATTTGCTTTTGTGTTTCCTGTCAAACATTTTGATTTTTAAACAACTTTTCTGCGACTTGAGCATAACAGTAATGGATAGAATTAGGGTTTATAGAGGTCGTTAAAATCACCCCCTTCCCCCCCGTTTAGTGGGGCTCCAGTGGCTCAAACCTGTAATCCTAGCTACTCAGGAGGCTGAGCTCTGAGGATTGTGGTTCAAAGCCAGCCTGGGCAGGAAAGTCTATGAGACTCTTATCTCCAACAAACCACCAGAAAACTGGAAGTGGTGCTGTGACTCAAGTGGTAGAGCACTTGCCTTGAGCTGAAGAGCTGAGGGACAGAGTTCAAGCCCCATAACCAACCAAAACAAAAACAAAAACATCCCCCTTGGGCTGGAATGTAGCTTAGTGGCAAAGCACTTGCCTAACAAGTGCAACATCCTGGGTTTGATCCCCCAAAAAGAAAAAACAAAAAATAATGCACTTTAAAAAAATCATTCCTCTGCTTCCTTTCGGGCAAATAAAAATTCACCTAGTAGTTTTATCCATAGTAGGTGTGGGCTTCACAGTGTCCCTTGGTAGTTAATTTTAATTATCTAGCATTTCTCACAGTGGAACTGAAATGCTTTTTTTAAATCATTTTTTACTTTTCCTAAAAGAACAGGATAATTTATTGAGTCTTAGTAAATCATGAGTTATATTTATTAAGCCCAACAAACTAAGATTATCTTTTTTTTCTTTTTTAAAATTTTAGAAAGTTCATTTAGTTCTCATTTGGAAAAAAGTATATATATTTGTATAATATGTTTTCAAATATCTATAAATTGTGGAATGGATAAATTGGGCTAATTAACGTGTTACCTTGCATCCTTATTTGTTTGGTGAGAATATTTTAAAAATCTACTCTGCAATTTTCAAAATAGAATAAATGGTTACTAACTCCAGTTAATAACATGTACAGCATGCATCATGTTGTGCAATAGATCTCTAACTTACTCCTCCTGCCTTTGATCAGTGTCTTCCCAACCTATCTCCAATACTCTTCCAGTCCAAGCCCTGTCCTCCAGTCTACTAAAGTTCTATGAATACAACTTTTCATACATTTCATACAGTATTTGTCTTTCTATGCCTGGCTTTATTTTAACATAATATCCTCAAGTTTTATGTTAAAAATGACATGACTTCCTTATGTTTAAAGGCTGAATAGTATTCCACTGTAAATATACTATATTACCCATTCATCTGTTAAAGGACACACAGTTGATTTTATATCTTACCTATTATGAAGAATGTTGCATTCAATATAGAAGTATTGATATCTTTTTTTCATGCTGGTTTCCTTTTATTTTTGTATATGTATCAAATAGTGAGATTGGTAGTTTTTTTTTTAAATTCTTTGAGGAAATGTTTTTTTCCCCATAACTGTACTAATTTACATTGCCACTAACACACTAGCCATGTGCAAAGCATCCTGTTTTCTCTACATTCTCACCATCTTTATCTTTTATGTGATAACCTTTCTAACTGGGATGAAATGCTACATCATCATTGTCATTTACTTGTATTTCTCTGATGATTAGTGATGTTGAGCATGTTTTATACACAGTTGGTCACTTGTATCTTTTCATATGAGAAGTGGTTATTCATTGTCCTTGTCTGTTTTTAAACATTGAGTGATTTATTTTCTTAGTGTTTTGTTTTTGTTTTTGTTTTGTTTTGTCAGTTGTGGTGCATGAACTCTGGGCCTGGCACTGTCCCTAAGCTCTTCAGCTCAAGGCTACCACTTTGAGCCACAGTTCCACTTCCAATTTTCTGGTGGTCAATCGGAGATAAGAGTCTCATGAACTTTCCTGGCTAGGCTGGCTTTGTACCACGATCCTCATATCTCAGCTTCCTGAATAGCTAGGATTGTAGGCATGAGCCACTGGCGCCCAACTTCTTACTGTCTTTTATAATTCCTTACAGATAGATAGATAGATAGATAGATAGATAGATAGATAGATAGATAGATAGATAGATAGATAGATAGATAGTTGTTGTTTTGTTTGAGCTCAAGGCTTCACTCTTTCTTGGATGTAACTGGTGCTGTACCATTTAAACCATACCTACAGTCTGGCATTGTTAGTTAATTGTAGATGGATTCTCATAGACTTTTCTGACCTGGCTGGCTTCAAACCTTGATCCTCCAAATTTCAGCTTCCTGGAAAGAAATATTCAACAACATACTGAATTTTTAGCAATGGTAGGATATTTGATTAGAATTACCAGGAGGCCATGAGAAATAATGTTTTTGATGTCAGAAGAGTAGTCAAAGCTGAAGACAAAGACTTAAGAAGCTCATAGTACATCTCCAGAGCCTCAGAATGAACCTGACTTTAGTCTGTAGGGAAGAAATATGACCACTGATAGATATAGGAAATTGAAGAATAGAGGTCAAGAATGTAGAAAGAAAATAACATTGCTCAAAATGTTACAGAAGAGTCAATCAAATAATAACTAACACTAGCGAAATGTTAAATTTTCATAGTGTTTCCTTATATGCATGATTACATTTGGCTCTTTTGGAGATACTTGAATGAACACTAAGAACTAACCACTGAATTATATCATTGAATGATCCTTTCAGATACTACAGAGAGTAATTTCTTAATTTAAAATTTTTCCATATTGGGCTGGGATGTAGCTCAGTGGCAAAGCACTTGCCTAGCAAGTACAATATCCTGGGTTCAATCCCCAGTACCAAAAAAGAAAAGACAAAAAAATTTTCCATAAGCCAGGCACCTATGGCTAATGACCATAATCCTAGTTATTCAGGAGGCTGAGATCTTAGGATCACAGTTCAAAGCCAGCCCAAGCAGGAAAGTCCGTGAGACTCTTATTTCCAATAAACCACAGAAAACTAGAAGTAGTGCTGTGGCTTAAGTGGTAGAGCACTCAACTTGTGCTGAAGAACTGAGTGACAGAGCCCCAGCCCAGAGCCAAGCCCCACAACCAACAACAACAAATCTTTAGTATATAAAGAGCTCGTACAAATGAATAAGATGAAATTTAAGAAAATAAGCAAAGAGTATAAATTATCATTTAAAAGGGAATGATAGTACCACAAGCTGATGAAAAGGTGTTCAATGACAAAAACTGATGCAAGTTAACTCCCCCTGTTTTTCTTTTTTCTTTTTCAGGAATCAGAAGAAACAAATAGCATTGTGGACAAATATCTCTCAAAAGGTTCTCAATCAGTATACTATAGTCCTGATGTTCTTAGTTTTCATTTTTTATATGTTTAGTATTATTTATCCAATTGTTGAATAAGTTGTTTCTGAGTCCTAATTTGGTAATATACCTTTTTGTTATTTATGTTTTATTAGCACACACTAGCTATACAAGGGCTGTTTCTTTATTACCCTTCTACAGAAACATGCAATATGCCCTGATCAGTCTCACACTCTAACACTGTCCTTCATCCTCTCTCCCCCTTCTTAGAAGAGTTTCAGTGTTCTATTTTCATATATACCTAGAAAGTATAATTCCCACTGGTACTTCTTCTGCTTCAGAGCTTATTTTCTTGTCCTTTTTTTTTTTTTTTTTTTTTGGTCGTGGGGCTTAAACTCTGGGCTTGGGTGCTGTCCATGAGCTCTTCAGCTCAAGGTGAGTGCTTGAGCCATAGCACCACTTCCTGTTTTCTAGTGGTTTTCTGGTGGTTTTCTCTTATTGGAGATAAGAGTCTCACGGACTTTCCTGCCCGGGCTGGCTTTGAACCCTGATCCTCAGATCTCAGCCTCCTCGGTAGCTAGGATTAAAGGCGCGAGCCATCAGCGCCCAGCTTCTTGTCCTTTTTTTAAAAGTAAATATTAGTTGTTCGAGGAGTTTCACCTTGATACCTTGTACATGCATTTTTTCGGAACCTCAAAAGGTTATACAAGGGGGTTACTTTTAACCTGTCCATCTGAGTGTCCAGTGCCTGATCAGAGGTACCCCAGTTTTTTAGATTTTGTTAAAAGATGTCAATGATTATTTTCATGCATAGTTTGAAGTGTTTTTTGTTTGTTTGTTTTTTGCTGGTCTTGGGGCTTGAATTCAGGGCCTAGGCACTGTATCTGAGCCTCTTTGTGCTCAAAGCTAGCATTCTACCACTTGAGCCACAGTACCACTTCTGGATTTTTCTGAGTAAATGAGTCTCATGGACTTTTTCTACCTGAGCTGGCTTTGAACAACAATCCCCAGATCTCAGCCTTCTGAGTAGCTAGGACTATAGGCCTGAGCCATTGGCACTCGGCTTCAAGTTCTTGAAAGAGTTTAAAAACACAAACTTCCTAAATAATAGAGGACATAAGGAAATACATTAAAAAATCAATTCATATAATAAAGGTAAGTTCTATTTTACCATCTTTCTTCATAAGCATGGAGAATCCACTAAATGCTTGAATGATACTGTATTGGAATTTAAAGATACATACAGAACATGCTTCAGAAAGCTCACAGTCTTGGGAACCTTAAAAATAAATAGTAGTTGATCCTTGGTTTTGCATTCAGCAAATATTTATTGAGTATCTGTCATTCTAAAGTCTAGGAATACAATACTAACAATTTGACTAGTAATTTTTAAATTATACAAGTGAATACTCTCCTTGAGACTATAAAGAGTCTTATAACCTATTGTGATTTTTCTCTCTGGCCACCTTTTATTTCTTTTTTTTGGGGGGGGGATCCAGTCTTGGGGCCTGAACTCTGGACCAGGGCGCTGTCCCTCAGCTCTTCAGCTCCAGACAAGCACTCTACCACTTGAGCCACAGCTCCAGTTCTGGCTTTTTTTCTTTTTTGTTTATGTGGTGCTGAGGAATCGAACCCAGGGCCTCATGCATGCAAGGCAAGCACTCTACCACTGAGCCACCTTCCCAGCCCCTGGCCACCTTTTATTTCTGCCTACACTATCTTTAAGGATTCAGTGGAAGAGAAAAGGCAAAATACAAGAGAATAATAGATTCTCAGATTTTTTTTCTGAACCCATGACTCTACAGCTACTGTTGTTATTGATCCATTCAGTTCATCATTTAGAGGATGAAGAGAAAATAACACATGGCACATAAGTAGGAGCCTTCTTCATGGCCTACAAAACTGATTATTTCATTGTCTCTAAGAGCTAGCTAGCTAATGTAGAGGTGAAATATATCATGCTGATTTTACAAAAGATTTAAAATAGAAACCTAGAAATTTATCTTTTTTCCTTTCATACTCCTTTTTCCATTCCAGTTTAACTATCAAAATAACTTGATTTTAACATCTGTAGCTGTAGAATATAAGTGTTCTCATGGAACATTATTTTCTCTAACAGGAATAAAAAGCAAATGTTGGTTTAGCTGAGCTTTTTGGTGGTGGTGATGGTGGTGGTCATGGGGCTTGACCTCTGGGCCTGGGCACTATCCCTCAGCTCTTCAGCTCAAGGCAAGTGCTCTACCACTTACGTTACAGCACCACTTCCAGGTGGTGAATTGGAGATAAGAGACTCACGGATGTTCCTGTCTGGCCAGACTTTGGGATCCTCAGATCTCAGCCTCCTTAGTAGCTAGGATTACTGGCGTGAGCCACCGGCACCCAGCTAGAGCTTTTGATTTTTTTATTTAAAAGTTTTGTCTGTCTACAAATAGAGAGTGACTGTCAGGTCTTCGTCAGTCCCATGAAAGACGGATGGGGTCTGAGGAAAGGCAAGTGCGGCCCCTAGCCCATTCCCCAGCCTCCCTCAGCCCGGGACACAATCAGACGGAGCAGGGAGTCAAGTCAAGCAGAAAAAAACTGGTTTATTAACACAGAGCAAGCCCTTTTTAAAGCAAAAAAGAGAGGGTGGCATGGCAGGGGAGGAAGAGGAACCAATCACTGTCAAGGTCATACCCTATCATGCACCTAAGCTTCCACAGGCTAGTTATGCACTGAATGTAAAGCAAATTGGGCTCTGCCCACTCAACTCCCTCTCAGCCATCTTTGCTGCCCATGTGCTCTACAGATTCCCCCTTTTTTGTTTTAATGGCAGACTCCCCCTCCCAGTTAGTTATTCCTTTTCCCTCCTCTGTAAAGGTTATGTTAACAGGATTACATTGGTAAGGATAGCATTGGCTATGCAGGAGGTTCAAGGCAAGTCTGGGGGGCGAGATTCACCAGACAAGGATAGAGAGGGCCCTTGTGCATGATCCAAGAGCCCGTCCCAGTTACCTCACATCCCCACCTAGCACAGTAATAAACATCAGTCCCACCACAGTTAGAAATGGCCGAAGCAGTTCAGTTAATTCCTGGGCATATATAAAAGTCAATATCTTGTAAGTTCGTCCTTTTCAGAACAAGGGAGCAGCCTGGGTATTGGGAGTTCCACACATGCGGCACGGTGCATCCTCATGGGCCCCCACACTCAGGCCATTCTACTATAGTCCAGAAAAGCAAGGAAAATTTAAAACAAACTGCAGACATAGCAAAGCAATCCTGGGCACCTCGTGTCTTTTAAGTAAGCCAGTTCCTTGTACGTGCCTTTAAGGGTCAAGATGACCTTTGAGCTTTACTGTCAGCTCCCAATGGCTCCCAACAACTGACTAATTACTAGAAGTAGCAAAAGAAGGTGGCAGAGAGTGGAGATGTCATAAAAGAAACAAAATTTAGGTAAGTATTCATTTCAGAAGAGAAGGAGAAAGGGGCATCTGTTGGATTTTAAGCAGTAACCTAGTCTTCATGATTGTCATGATGCTTAGAAATACTTGCAATTTGATGCAATCCCATTAGGCAATTCTTGGTCTTATGCATGACCAGTTGGAATCCTTTTTGGAAAGTTGTTAATATGCAAACATATTCAAGTATTTTTCTCTATATTTTCTCTACATTTTCTAATAGTTTTGTAGTTACATTTAGAACTAATTTTTGTAGAGTAAACAATCAGGATCTAGTTTCAGTTTTCTCCATATTTTTCCAACATCATTGTTGAAGAGGCTGTCTTTTCCAATATTTTTGATACTTTTGTTAAAAATGAAGTTCGGGGGGGACCAAGATGGCGACGGGGCAGTAGAGAAACGCCACAGCTCTCTCCAACCAAAAAGAGAGTTCGAGTTCCAACGCTTAATCTCCCCAAGAGACCGACAACAACAAAAAGACGAACGCTCAGAGAAAAACCAGAGGCGGAGAATAACAAAAAAAGAAAGAGAGGAAAAGAAGAATTTCAGAACAGAGAAAAGCGAAGACCCCTCCCCCAACCTTTACTGGCCGCGCGGCAGTGCGCCAAGCCGCGGCCGGCCGGCCCGGCGGGGGCTGCAGGAGCCCCAGAGACACAGGGGGCCGCTTTCAGATCACCAGGTACCGGTTTGCAGAACAGCAGATCGCCAGGAACAGAGAAACCTACCAGCCAGGAGTCTCCACGAGGATCCCACCCCCACCCCTCACTCTCCACCCGAGCAGAGAGGCTCCATCCCGCCAAAGCCGCTTGGCACCAGCAGCATGACAAAGGGACCTCTCGGCAGACCACCCGCCCGATCGCGGACCCGGCAGGGCTGCTTGGGCCCCAGAGGCACCGCGAAGAAGCTGCCTGAGCGTGGACACTTTTGACCCGACAGCTTCGACAGAGGCGGAGACAGAAAAGAATCACACAGAGCCACCACCGCCCAACCCAGCCCGCAAACCACCCCAACTGAACTCGGATTGCAACAACTGACGACCTACACCACACAGAAACAACCAGCTCCAGGGTGAGTACCCTACAGGGGAAGTGTATCCCTCAAGGGAGACCAGAGCTGGAGGGAATCCCCAGACCCTGACCTAGACTCCCTACCCCAACACCTGGACCACAGGACCCACTAAAACTGGGAACTGTTTGAGAGCTCCACCAGCCCGTGGAGCACACTCAGCTGGCCAGGCTAGAGCAAGAGCGCCCCTGGAAGGGAGCTTAAATGCCCAAGCCAGGAACAGCGCCCCTGGGTCAAGACTACCAACAGTAGAAGAAATTTGAACTGTGTCCCCCAGGCTGTATAACCTAGGTGGTATACACATCAGCACAGACCTAACGAGTGCACTCCAGGCTGCATAACCTAGGTGGTATACACATCAGCACAGGCCTAACGAGCGGGTTCCAGGCTGGGGCCGGAACCAGGCCCGGGGATCCGGCGCCTGAACAACACAACCAACTCCTCCCAACTGAAGTAAAAAGCTGAGCATACGCCTCAACAGAGGGGAGAAAACCAGGAAACAACACTCCCCGGGAAGCACGCCTGTGACAACAAAAGACCTGGAGGCCCAGGACAAGAGAAGCCCAAACCCCACCAAAACTCCACCCATATACCCTAGACTGGGAATTGGGCAACACAGGCTGCCAGCATCTGATAGTAAGCAGGAGCTCAGACTGTTAAGGCGGCTCAGCAATAGAGTGATAGTCTTGGATGTATGAGGCCCTGGATCTGATTCCTCAGCATCACAAAAGCAAAAAGGGTCAGAAGTGGTGCTGTGGCTCAAACGGTAGGGTGCCAGCCTTGAGCTGAAAAGCTGAGGGACAGCACCCAAACCTAGAGTTCAAGCCCACAACCAGCCCAAAACAAACAAAAACACATCAGGAGCCTATAGCAGACTCCAGTATTTGGGAGAGTGCATCCAGAGCATCTGTTCTTCACAAGAGCACCTGTAGGAGCAAACACAAGCAGTCTAGGCTGCTCAACCCTTCCAAAGGCGGGAACTGCCAGCAATCTACAGCAGAGAGCTGAGAATCCTAAGTAAGTCAGAATAGCAGCTGGAAATAGGCTCCAAACAGAACCCAGATCAGGCACAGACTCTCTCTACCAATACAGAATCAGCAACCAAGCAAAGACAGACACCCCAAAACAAAATTGAAGAGCAGTCTCCTGAACCTCCATGCGAAAATCACAGAGAAAAATCACAAGGTTTACCACCACCCAGGACAGCAAGCTCACCTCAAAAGCCAGCAGCCACGCAGGGGAGAGCCCTAGTGGGAGCAAAGCAGGAATGGAAGACAAAAGCTACATCCAAGGGTTGCTGGAGGCAATGACTCAAGAAATAAAGCAAGAAATTGATCAGAAATTGAAAGAGCACAAGGATGAACTATCCAAAGAGATACAGGGTATCAAACAAGAGATGCATGCAAAAATAGAAGCTGCACAAACCTCAGTAAGAAGTGAGATAAACGCCAAATTAGAGATAATGCATACCTCATTGAGAGGTGAGATCAGTACTCTGAGAACCAACATTGAATCCATAAAGGGATCCATTTCCTCCATGCAAACCACAATAGAAGCCACTGTCAACAGAGTGAATGAAATGGAAGGTAGAGTGTCAGATACAGAAGACAGAATATACTAACTGGACCAAAAAGTGACAGATATGGAAAAATCACTCAAATTAAACCAAAGGGAAATTCAAGAGCAAGCAGATAATGCTAAAAAATTTAACCTTCGCATAATTGGAGTGGACGAAGGTGAGGAATTCCAGAGCAAAGGAATGCAACACCTATTTAACAATATAATCAATGAAAAATTTCCCCACCTCAAAAACGACCATCTTAACTACATCACAAAAGCTTATCGAACACCCAACAAGCAAGACCCCAGGAGAAACACTTCTAGACACATTATAGTAAAAATGATAGATCTGAATAATAAGGATACAATCCTGCATGCAGCAAAAATGAAGAAGGAGCTATACTACAACAGGAAAAAAATAAGAATCACTGCAGATCTCTCCACACAAACAATGAATGCAAGAAAAGCCTGGGAAAGCACCATACGAGCCCTGAGAGCCAATAACTGCCAACCCAGACTGATATACCGGGCAAAGCTAGCATTCACATTTGATGGAGAACTGAAAACTTTTAATAGCAAAGAAAAACTAAATGAATACATAAACATTAAGCCAGCATTACAAAGAATTCTAAGAGGGGGGACGCAACCTGAAGAAAGCAACCAGGAACTGGGGCCTGCCCCAAACAGGCGTTACTCAAAGTCTAACTGAGCAAGCACAGGAGGAAAGGAAAGAAGAAAAACTTAGGAAAACGGAATGGCAGGGACAACAATGCATCTCTCTATACTTTCTCTTAATATAAATGGGCTGAATTCGCCAATTAAAAGAAAACGAACTGAGGACTGGATCAGAAAACAAGACCCATCCATCTGTTGCCTTCAGGAGACCCACCTCTCAGCCAAACATACAAACAAACTCAGAGTGAAGGGGTGGAAAAGGATCTACCAATCAAACGCCCCCAATAAGAAAGCAGGTGTAGCTATCCTGATATCTGACAAAATAAACTTTTCATTAAAATCAGTACAGAAAGACAAGGACGGACACTACATATTAATAAAGGGAACAATCCAAGAGGAGGATATAACCATCATCAACTTATATGCCCCAAATATTGGTGCACCCAGATATGTCAAACAAATGCTCTCAAACTTACAGAATAAAATAGATCCCAATACGATAATACTAGGAGACTTTAACACACCACTCTCACCAAAGGACAGGTCTACCAACCAGAGGAGTGGCAAAGAAGCTACCGAATTAAGAGAGGCCATACTTCAAGCGGAATTAACTGACATCTACCGAGTATTTCACCCTAAAACAACACAGTACACATTCTTCTCAGCAGCTCACGGAACTTTCTCCAAAATAGACCATATCATAGTTCATGCAAGGAACTTAAGCAAATACAAAGGGATCAACATAATCCCCTGTATCCTATCTGACCACAGTGGAATCAAGCTAGCTCTCAATAACAAAGCATACCGCAGAAATTTCTCTAATACATGGAAATTGAACAGCACACTCCTTAACAATGCCTGGATAACAGAAGAGATCAGAGAAGAAATAAAGCATTTCCTACAACTCAATGAAAATGAAAACACCTCACAAAGAAACTTGTGGGACACAGCAAAAGCAGTCCTGAGGGGCAAATTTATTGCCCTCAGTGCCCACATCAAGAGAATGGAGACAGACCAAGTAAATAATCTCATGTTGCAATTAAAACAGCTAGAAAAACAAGAAAAAATGGGACCTAAAGCTACTAGACGAAGCCAGATAACCAAATTAAAAGCAGAGATTAACCAATTAGAAAATCAGAAAACCATAACCAAAATAAACCAAACAAAAAGCTGGTTCTTTGAAAAAATAAACAAAATTGATGGCCCATTGGCTAGATTAATTAAAAAAAGAAGAGAGGAAACCCATATTAATAGGATTAGAGATGCCACGGGAAACATCACAACACGTACCCAATATATCCAAACAATTCTAACAGACTACTTTCAAAAGCTATACTCTCTAAAGGAAGAAAATCGGGCAGAAATGGATGCATTTTTAGAGAAATACAAGTTGCCCAAACTGAGCAAAGAAGAAGTTAACCAATTAAATAAGCCAATATCCTATAATGAGATACAGGAAGCTATCAAAAGTCTTCCAACAAAAAAAAGCCCAGGACCAGATGGATTCACAGCAGAATTCTATAAGACCTTTAAACAAGAACTAATACCCATACTCCTCAAGCTCTTCAGAGAAACAGAGAAGGAGGGAGCTATCCCAAACTCATTCTACGAAGCCAATATCACACTCATCCCCAAACCAGGCAAAGACCCAACCAAAAAGGAGAATTACAGGCCAATCTCCTTGATGAACACAGATGCAAAGATCCTTAACAAGATTCTAGCTAACAGAATCCAGAAACACATAAAAAAATAATTCACTATGACCAGGTAGGCTTCATCCCAGAGACACAGGGATGGTTTAACATACGTAAGTCAATAAATGTAATCCAACATATCAACAGAGCCAAGGTCAAGAATCACATGATTATCGCCACAGATGCAGAAAAGGCCTTTGACAAAATTCAACATTCATTCATGCTAAAAGCTCTGGAGAAAATAGGAATAGAAGGAACATTTCTAAAAACAATAAAAGCCATTTATGACAGACCAATAGCCAATATTATACTTAATGGGGAAAAGCTACAACCAATTCTCCTAAAATCAGGAACAAGGCAAGGATGCCCACTGTCTCCACTCCTCTTCAATATAGTCCTAGAACCCTTAGCCAGGGCAATAAGGCAAGAAAAAGACATTAAAGGGATCCGCATAGGGAAAGAAGAAGTTAAACTATCCCTTTTTGCAGACGACATGATACTATACCTCCACGATCCCAAAAACTCCATCCCCAAACTCTTAGAAATCATAAATCACTTCGGCAAAATAGCAGGATACAAAATAAACCCACAAAAATCAGTTGCCTTCCTATACACTGATAATGTACAGGAAGAGAGGGAAATAAAGGGAGCAACCCCATTCACAATAACCTCCCGAAAAATAAAATATTTAGGAATTAACCTAACCAAAGATGTAAAAGAACTATTTAATGAGAACTATAAAAAGTTAAAGAAAGAAATGGCAGAAGACACTAGGAAATGGAAAGACCTCCCATGCTCCTGGATACGCCGACTTAATATAGTAAAGATGGTAATACTTCCAAAACTAATATACAAATTCAACGCAATTCCTATTAAAATCCCAATGACGTACATCACTGAAATACAGAAAACAGTCCAAAAATTCATATGGAACAACAAAAGACCTAGAATAGCCAAAACAATTCTAGGGGATAAAAACAATATGGGAGGGCTATCCATGCCGAACTTCAAACTCTACTACAGAGCTATAATAACAAAGACAGCATGGTACTGGCACAAAAACAGACCCGAAGACCAATGGAACAGAATAGAAGATCCAGAAATAAATCCACCGGCCTACAGCCAGCTGATATTCGACAATGGAGCCAAAGACATACAATGGAAGAAACACAGCCTCTTCAACCGCTGGTGCTGGGAAAACTGGGCAGCCACATGCAGAAAACTAAAAGTGGACCCCAGCCTATCACCATGCACCAACATCAACTCAAAATGGATTAAAGACCTTAACATTAAACCTGAATCTCTGAAATTACTGCAGGACAGAGTAGGAGAGACACTTGAACTAATAGGCACAGGAAGGAACTTCCTGAACAGAGTCCCAGGGTCACAACAAGTTGGAGAGAGACTCGACAAATGGGACTACCTTAAAATAAAAAGCTTCTGCACAGATAAAGCTATCGCAACCAAGCTAGAAAGACAACCAACTAATTGGGAAAAAATATTTACCAGCAATATATCAGACAAGGGGTTAACATCCTGTATATACAGGGAACTCAAGAAACTAATCCCTCCCAAACCTAACAAACCAATTACTAAATGGGCAAGGGAACTAAAGAGGGACTTCTCAAATGAAGAAATAAAAATGGCAAAGAAACACATGAGGAAATGTTCATCATCCCTGGTGGTGAAGGAAATGCAAATAAAGACAACCCTGAGATACCACCTTACCCCAGTCAGAATGTCCCACATCCACAAATCAGCCAACGACAAATGCTGGAGGGGATGTGGAGAACGAGGAACGCTATTACACTGCTGGTGGGAATGTACACTTATACAACCACTTTGGAAAGCAGTCTGGAGGGTCCTTAGAAAGCTAAAGATTGACCTCCCTTACGACCCAGTCATACCACTTCTAGGCATCTACCCTGAACAACAGGAACCAATATACAAGGACACATGCACCTCCATGTTTATTGCAGCACTGTTCGCAATAGCTAGGATATGGAAACAACCTAGATGCCCCACCACAGATGAATGGATCCAAAAATTGTGGTATCTATACACAATGGAATATTATGCAGCCATTAGAAATGACAAAATAATGGCATTTGCAGGGAAATGGATGGAGCTAGAAGGAATCATGTTGAGCGATGTAAGCCAAGAACGAAGAGACAAACAGTACATGGTCTCCCTGATAAGTGGATGATAAATCCAAAATGTTAGGTGATATGACAAAACTAACAGGACTTAAGAAACAAAGAACTCCCACTCATCTGGTTGAACCACTACCAAATATCCCCACGCTGCTGATCACATATATGGTATATAACATGTGAGCACCGTTATATGTTACAGACTGTGATAGACAATTTGCTCCAGGAAAGTTAGAATGAACTTGTGACTTTAAATGAGCATCATTATTCCACAATACTGTGAATTTCCAGAAATTAAGTAATCACTTAATCACAATCAAAAAAAAGAACCTGGGAGAAGGGAGGGAGGGAGGGGATGGTAGGGGGAAAACAATGGAGGGGGTAACAATGTTCAAGAGGAAGTGTACTCATTACCTCACTCACGTAACTGTAACCCTCTGTATAGTATCTTTACAATAAAAAAATTAAAAAAAAATGAAGTTCAAATGGCCAATATAGACATGAAGAACTGTTTGATATTCTTATCCATTGCCAATCAAAGCAACCCTCAGATTTCATCTTACCCTAGTCAGAATAGCTATCCCCAAGAAAACAAATAACAAGTTCAGGGAGAAGGAACTCTTACACACTGTTGGTAGGAATATAAATTCGTACAGCCAAACTGTAGAATTAGCTTACTTGTTCATAACTGATTAATGATAAAGGAAATTTGTATGTCTATACAGGAGCATTATTCAGCTGTAAAGAATGAAATGAAATCACTTGCAGGAAAATGGATGCAACTAAAGATCATTATGTTAAGATAAATAAATATGATTGAGAATGACAAATATTCCATGTTCAAATGTAGGCATGGAGAGACTTGGAAAAAATTATATTAAGTGAAGTAAGCCAGGCCCAAAGAAACATAGGTCCCATGGTTTCCCTTATTTGCAATAACTAGTATATGTCTGAGACAAGCAGAAATGGTCAGATAAGTTGATGTTAGGTGAAATGCTATTTTTTCTAACATATTTATAAGATGATTCCTTTGTTGCTTTGTATGTCTCTCCCCCATGGTATAACCCCTGTTTTCACTGTATTTGATGTTGGTTATAATTTGGGGAGGGGAAGGGAAAAAACAAATTGTTTAAATAGAGATACAAGTGACCCATTGCAACAATGAGATGTACAAAACGTATGTCAAAAAAACGAACTTTACAACTTTGGCGAGGAGATGGGGGGGAGGGGGATATGGGAAGGGATGGTAAGGGGAAACAAAGGAGGAGGCAACAGTGCTTGATAAGAAATGTAGTAATTACCTTGTTCATGTAATTGTAACCCCTCTGTACGGTATTTTCACAATAAAAAAATTAAAAAAAAAACAGAATCATGAAATCCATTGAAGTTCTCTTAAATGCTAGATATTGGCAGCTTACATCTATAATGTTAGCTACTCAGGAAGCTGAGATGTGAGGAGTACTTCAAACCTAGCCAAGGCAGGAAGTGAGACTCTTCAATTAACTACCAAAAAGCCAGAGGTGGAGCTGTGGTTCAATTGGCAGAGTGCTCTTTGAGCAAAAAAGCTCAGGGAACATTGCTCAAATTCTGAGTTCAAGCTCCCCTCCCCCTAACTTAATGTACCAAATACATACTAATATACTAAATACATACAATTAAATTATTTTTACAGATTATTTGTTGCTTAATTATAATAAAATGTTGTGGACTATATTGTTTTTCTTATTCAGATGCAGAAGGCAGTCAAAACATAACAAAGATACTGAGAGGCAAAGTAAGAGGAAAGCTAAAAAGTACTAAGGTAATATATCCTGTTTTCATATTTATAGTTTTGTATGAAATATGGAGTGTAATAAACTTGGTTTTTTGTTAAGAAAGAGCTGAGGTTCAGTCTAAATATAGCTTTGGGGGCTGGGAAGGTGGCTCAGTGGTAGAGCGCTTGCTTTGCATGCATGAGGTCCTGGGTTCGATTCCTCAGCACCACATAAGCAAAAAGAAAAAAAAAGAAAAAAAAATAAATATAGCTTTGTAGTTCCAAAAGGTTTCAAGTTCCTGCCCTTTTATTTCATAATAATCCTAAAATATCAAACCTAAACTAAGCAAAGTTAAGTGATTTAGTCATAGTAATAATATATGATATCTTAGGGAAATACATACACAAAAAATAAACATTGAGAGCTGATTGTGGTAGTGGTAAAGTGCTTGCTTCATAAGCATTAAAGACCTGAGTTCAATGCCCAGTATAGGAAAATAAAATTTAATTTGATTTGGCCTTGATTCAGGTGCTCCAATGACAGAGCACTTGAGTAGCAAGTATGAGGTCCTGAGTTCAATTCCCAGTACCAGACAAAATTTGAAATATTTTGAATAAGACTTATGAGCTCCATTATGTTTTAAAAGAAAAGAAAGAGAAAGAGACGGAAGGAAGGAAGGAAGGAAGGAGGGAGGGAGGGAGGGAGGGAGGGAGGGAGGGAGGGAGGGAGGGAGGGAGGGAGGGAGGGAGGGAAGGAAGGAAGGAAGGAAGGAAGGAAGGAAGGAAAACAGCTCGGCACCAGTGGCTAATCCTAGCAACTCAGGAAGCCAGCCTGGGCAGGAAAATTTGTTAAGACTCTTTTTTTTTTTTTTTTTTGTGGTCCTGGGCCTTGAACTCTGGGCCTGGGCGCTGTCCCTCAGCTCTTCAGCTCAAGGCTAGCGCTCTACCACTTGAGCCACAGCGCCACTTCCGGCTTTTTTTGTTTTTGCTTATGTGGTGCTGAGGAATCGAACCCGGGGCTTCAGACATGCAAGGCAAGCCCTGTCATTTGTCTTTCTGAAGCTAGCTTATTTTACTTAACATAAGCTCTTTTTTCTATTTTTCTGCAAATAATATGTTTTCATTCTTTGTGGATGTACAGAGGGCTTACAGAGGTGATGTACAGAGGGCTTACTTATATACATAAGGTAGTGAGTACTCTTTTCTTGTCAAACATTCTTTCATAGCTAAGGATGATGAACATTTTTCGTATGGCCATTGGTTATTTGTACTTCTTTTAAAAACTATTTTCTCCTATATTAATTGGATTATTTATTCTTTTGTTTGTTTTGGTGTTTTATATTTGAGCTATTTGTATACACAGCATGATAACTCCATGTCCAGTAGCTCTACAATGTAATTTGAAGTCAGGTTCTGTGATTCCTCTAGCATTGCTGTTTTTGTTCATAATTGCTTTTGCTATTTGGGTATTTTGTAAAATTTAGGCTTGTTTTTTCCATTTCTATGAAGGATGTCATTGAGATTTTGATGGGTTGCATTGAATCTGTAAATCACTTTTACTAGTATACTTGTAAAATGGAAGGACTGTCTTCTCAGAGTTTTCTTCAATGTTTTTCTAGTGAATTATATTTAAACAATATTAAAGATGATCTCTAGTGTACAGAATTAGTTTTAAAAGTTCAGTATTTAGTTGCACATTTGAAGCTTGAAATGACCAAACATTTCATATTTTTAGGGAACCGTGTTATTCAGAGCATAGGCTAGGTAGCTGTAACAAAAAGATTCAAAGTAAACTTCTTAATATTAATAGAAGTTTTACTTGAAAATAATTGTCCTTCTAGGTAAATTAGTCCAAGCTGATGGGAGATTACCACTATATTCAACTTCATCCCTGAGACCATGGCAAAGCTCTGCTTTTTTCAAAAGGATTGCTAGTTGATATTTCAAGGACAGGACTTGCAAACTGCACACATCATTTCTAGTACAAGAATGTGGGAGAAATATTGAGGTATCCAGCTAACAACAGATTCTGTTGTTAGAGATGAGAGAAAATACAATGAACAATTGGTAGTTCCTGCCATAACACATAGAGATTCTGAACATTTTAAAAGCAAATCTTTCTATTGTTTTTTAATGGTTCATTTTTATGGACTTTACAGTACCTTTCCTCTGTAGTAAAAAAAAATTTTAGATAAATTTAAAAATAAAAGCAGACTAATGTGGATGCCTATGTATATGTTACTCATTCAGCATGTCAATAGAAGCATGCCTAACTTGGGTATCATGGTATATAACTATGAATAGTTAAGTTTACCAAGGTTAAATCATTGAATATCAAAAAAAAAAAAGGTAAGATGGAAGAGAAATTGCTTTTAAGAATTCCCATACCCATGGGCTGGGAAGGTGGCTCAGTGGTAGAGTGCTTGCCTTGCATGCATGAGGCCCTGGGTTCGATTCCTCAGCACCACATAAGCAAAAAGAAAAAAGCCGGAAGTGGCGCTGTGGCTCAAGTGGTAGAGCACTAGCCTTGAGCTGAAGAGCTGAGGGACAGTGCCCAGGCCCAGAGTTCAGGCCCCACGACCGGATCCCCCCCCAAAAAAAAAGAATTCCCATACCCAGTAATGGGAAGGAGAGAATGAGAGAGAAAGAGGGAACAGCTGATACTAAGCAAAAGGAAAGAAATGTACATATCACCCGATTTGGAAGAATTTTATTATTAATGTTTGTAGGGTTTATAAGCTTTGCAGATTAGAATGATGATCATTATCATTGTGAAGGTTAAAATGTGTTTGTGACTTTAGCTAAGTATAACTATGCCACAGTACTGTGAAATTTGTGTACTTAATCTCAATAAAGAAATATTTGGGAAAAAAGAAATGTACTCATTATCTGACTTATGTAACTGTAACCCTTCTATATATCACTATCATAATATAAATAAAAAATTAAAGCATGTAAGAAAAAGAATTCCCATACCAACTGCTAGATAGAAATTTTCTATTCAGGAAGTAGATAACTAGCAGAAAGTTTTGAGATGAGCAGAGATGTTCAGAAGTAAAAGTTATACTGGCAACCCATATATGCAGCAGCTTTCCAAAATGGATCACTTAAAGTTGATATGACAACTACAGTATAGACATATACAAGATATAAGGTGATTTACATATTTTGAATTTTTAAATTCCTAGTGATTTTGATTTTTACTTTATGTTAAAGAGTTGAATTCTTTCTAAACCTTTCTTAAACAGTTCATTTTAATGTATGCATATAAGAAAGAAGCAATGTGATTTATATGTCAAAGATTAAGACTTTACAGCCTTGAAAAATGAGGTCTTATCAAATTTATAGCTAAGAATGTCAATAAAGATGATGAAATATGATAGTTATTTATGTATATATGTAAAAAAATGTATACATGAGGACACCTGAAAATAGGGAGGGGAAAATTTTGATGTGGCAAAGCATTTTGATCAAATTGAGAGGTAATACTCTGTGTATGAGTGTGTGTGTGTGTGTGTGTGTGTGTGTTGGGATTAAGTTTGAAGTTGGAGCCTTATGCTTATACTCTCCTACTTGAGCAATACCCCAGCCTTTTTTTCCCTTCAGTTACTTTCAGTAAGGGTCTCTTGCTTTTTGCCCAGGACTGGCTTTGGACCATGATCTTCTTATGTAAGTCTACCATGTAGCTTAGATTACAGGCATGCCCACCATGCCCAGAGCAGGTCATATTCTTAATACTTGGATTAGAATGATGAGATATTGTTTGGGGAGATAAGGATTTGGGCTCTATTTTGTTTGGATTTTATTGTAGTTATCAGAACATTAAAATAACCATAAAAACTCATAAACCAAACATACTTGAAGGTGATAAAAATAGCTCAGTCCTACTGCTGTTTTGTTATAAATAATATCACAGATACTGCTTCCCATGTTAGAAAGAAATATTTCTTCAATATATAGTGACTTATGATTGTTCAACCCACAGACTGAAGTCTTGTTGGATGAAGGTCTTTCATTTTTCATCCTGAGTGGTGAAGAAAGGTCTGCTCTGAGCCAGTCTTCTGAACAGGTTGGATTTATTCCCCCTCTCCCCTACATCTTTCCTCTCTCAACAAATTCCTCTTTGTTGATGGAATAAAATGAAATGCTGATTCTGAGAGAAAATTTTTATTATTATACCTTCACTTCAAATTGAGAAACTGTTCATTATGATAATACCTAACATTTGAGTACTTACTGGATGTTAAAAAAAAGTTAAAGATAAAATTTTCGAAGTGAAATGTGTCAGTCAATCCTTATGAAACACCTGTGAGGTGTTCGATGAGGAAACCGATGGAGAAAAGCTGAGCTGCACAAAGCTCGGTTATGTAAGGTGTTAACCTTAGAGCCAGTGATTTCTCCTCTTTTAGTTGTTCCTGTCCTTCTCTCCACATGTCCTACTTTCTTCTCCATGATCTCCATCACTTCTCACAGTTCCCTAATCTTCCATCTTCCATCTCTCCCAGGTCATCTAGACCCTTCTGGTTTCTATCAGTTCTTCCAAGTACCTCTCTCACACTCCTCAGTCTCCTGTTACTCTGTGCTTGCCCTTTTTGCCATTACTCTTCCCTTTCTCCATCTCCTAATGACTTGTCTGTCACACTTGCCTCATTGTTTGCTGCTTTTCCTGTGATGTTCTCCAATTTCTCTATGCCCTCAAATCTCCAAGGTTTTCTAAGGTCTTGGCCATCCAGAACCTCCCATTCCTAATGCTTTCACCTGACACCTGGCACCTCTAGAAAATTCCCTAAGATACTTCTTTCATGTCTCTCTAGGTCACCACTTGCCTTCCAGCTTACTTCCCAGTTACTGCCATCTGCTCTAATCCTTTCATTCCATGTTATTTTTGGTGGGGTGCTATCCTAGGGATTGAACCCAGAGCCTTTGTTTACTAGGTAAGTGCTCTACCACTTGATACTGGGGCTTGACCTAAAGACATCATGCTCATTCTGGCTTCTCCACTTATAAATTGTTCCTCAGCATCCTCATTAGAGAAGAGATGATCTGGCTCAAATTTTGCTCTTCTTGCAGGTTGTCTGCAGTAAAAATCTGATGACACTGTGTGTGTGTGTGTGTGTGTGTGTGTGTGTGTGTGTGTGTGTGTGTGTGCGCGTGTATGTGTGCGTGCGTGTGTGTACACGCGCACACACATGGGCTTGCCCACACTAGGGTTTGAGCTTGAACCCAGGGTCCTGTGCTATCCCTTACTTGTATTTTTCACTCAAGGCTGGCATTCTACCATTTGAACCATGCCTCTATTTCCAACTTTTTGCTAGCTAATTGAAGATAAATATTGAGGATTTGTTTGTCAGGGCTGGCTCAGAATCTTAACTCCCAGATTTCAGGCTCCTGAGTAATCTAGGATTAAAGACATGAGTCCTTGGAACCCAGCTTTTTTTTTTTTTTTTTTGAGACATTGCAGTATATAGCCTAGGCTGGCCTTGAATTCTAGATTTTCCTTCCTCAGCCTCTTGTATGCACTGTTATCAAGTGCTTATGCCCATATACATGCACACAATTTTATATAAATGCAGTATAGTAGTAAATCAAATTATTCAGCCAGACCTTAGTGTCATCCTTGAAGTCTCCCTTTTTCTCAAGCTTTGTATCAAATTCATAATAAAAACTGTTGATTCTACTTTTAAAGTATTCATTCCCTGATCAATTTTTTTTTTTTTTGTCGGTCCTGGGCCTTGAACTCTGGGCCTGTGCGCTGTCCCTCAGCTCTTCAGCTCAAGGCGAGCGCTCTACCACTTGAGCTACAGCGCCACTTCCGGTTTTCTGGTGGTTTATTGGAGATAGGAGTCTCACGGTCTCTCCTGCCCGGGCTGGCTTTGAACCGCGATCCTCAGATATCAGCCTCCTGAGTAGCTAGGATTACAGGCGTGAGCCACCAGCGCCTGGCTTCTGATCAATTTTTTGCCACCTTCATCCAAGTTTAAACTATTCTTTAAAAAACCATTATGTGATTCTTACCTGAATCACTGCCAAAGTCTACTTCTGTATTCACTGTTGATTTTTCCATATCATGAAGTAGTCAAAGCAATCCTGTTAAAAATGAATTTACCTTCTTATAGCTTGTTACTTAAAAGCTGAAGTCATGCACAATTCTAAGGCCTATATAGTCTGGCCTCTATTACTCCTCTCATTCCATTTCATTTCTTCTGTTTTCCGCCTTTCTCACCTAGTGCCAGCCACACTGGAGTTGTTCCTCGCTTATAGCACACTCTTGCCTTAGAGTCCTTCTATTTTTTTTATCTGTTTAGAGTCCTTCTATTTTTTATCTGCTTAGGAAGTTCTCTTATCCTCATACTCTATCCTTTGCTACCTTTGGTGTCTATTTGAATGATACAAGATACTGTCTGACAATCTTGTTTAAAATAGTAGCTTCCAACCTACCTAGCTCAATATTCTTTGTTCCCTTATCCTATATTATTTTTCTGCATTAGTCTTATCATCTGCTTCCAGAACATATTTGGCATTTGATCAATATTTGATGAATGTTAAAAAGTGTCACATCAAACATGCATGTAATCTTACGTACCAAGTACCTTTCATTTACCTGCATACTAATCATTGAAGACAAGCATGTAGACTTACTTTTCATTTTGATATTTAACAGAGATCAGTAAAAGATAGTTTCTCCAAACACTTTTCACTTGATGATAATTTGCAAAATATTGCTGAAAGTGAAGATGAAGATTTTATTGAAGAAGTGATTTTTACAGATTTACTTGAAGTAAAAGCTGCTGAATATGAAGATAATCAAAAACAAATAGAAAAACAGCAGACCAATATTTTTGTACCAAGTACTTCTCCAGGTAATGTTCTTTTCCAATAAAATGTTAAAATTATTAATGAATCATGTTATAGGATAATAACTTATTTGTATCATGGATAAACTAAAAGTATTAATCTAAAATTACACTAACATATATTTCCTCTATTTTGGAATCTAAATTAATATCTAAGTTTTATTATTAAGTGGCCAGCAAGTATAAACTACCAAAAGGTATGATGCCACGCATTTTAGAAGATGAAGGACTGTATATTCAGAGAAAACCAGAAATACATAAAACAATCTGCAACAAAATGGAAAATCGCCTAGTTAAACTAGAAGAGGCAAGTACACCAGTAAACTAATTAAACCAGCTAATAGTCTATGACATTTATTTTTAGTGAAATGTTCAATTGCTGTGTTTTGTAAATATTTTTGATAGGGAAAATGTTGGTTTGAAGAAAGTGGAGAAATAATGTCATTACCTTCACCTATTAGACAGTCTTGGAATTTCAGACTAAGTGTAAGCAAAGAGTCACTAAATCCAGCCCTAAAGACCATATACAAAAAGGTAACTAAGAATAGTTTATTTGTAATGATAGTTGAAAAATCTTGTAATATCAATTATATCTTACATTTCTGTCATTTTATTTTACTCTCTAAAGATTCTAAGCCTAATAATATAATGACTAAATTGTGATAAAAGATTAAGTTACCTGTAAGATTGTTTTTGAGAAATAATTAATGATGTAGGGAACTCCTCCAAATAAAATGTAAAGTGAAAAGCAGCAGAATATTATCTATGACCCTAATTTTGCAAAAATGAGTAATCCAGGCACAGTGGTTCAGGCTTGTAATCCAAGATACTTAGGAGGTAAATATGACGGATTGCTATTTGAGGCCAGCTGGTCAGAAAAGTTCTCAAGACATCATCTCAAGCAGTGGCTGAATGCAATAGCATGTACCTGTTGTCCCATTAATAAAGGGAATTAAAAATAGGAAGACGGCAGTCCAGGTGAGCCTGGACATAAAGTGAGATCTTTCTTGAAAATAACCAGTACAAAAAGGGACTGGAAGAGTGACTCAGGTGGTAGAATACCTGTCTAGGAAGTGTTAAGGCCTTGAATTCAAACCCCAGTATTGCCCCTCCCAAAAATGAATAAATTAATTTTGTTCAAGTTAAGCGTTGTTATAATCTCTATTACTGTAGATTACTCATTATTTTGGAATCAGAATCACAAATAGGTACTTTGTTGTTGTCTACAGCAATAGTTTGCTTGTCTGTGTAGAAATTTTTATTTTTATATTCAAATATATGTGAAGAGGGATTCAATTTAACATGTTTTTGTACAATACATCTTTTTTATTGTACAAATACATGTATTTGTACAATACATCTTGAGAAGAGTGACCCTTTCCCATCATTCTTTCTCATTCCCATCCATCTCTTCCCCTGCCAGTCTCAAGTTTCTGTGCAGCATTTCATTATATGAAACATAAAATTACTTTTCTTGGATGAGTTTTAAGTATATTCTTTTATTGGCTTTTTCTCACCAATACTTTTATGGATTTTTTTTGTACTGATGCCAAGGCTTGAACCCAGGGTTTCACATTCTCATCACCTTTTTTGCTCAGGGTTGGTGGCCCTCCACCTGATCCATATCTCCATTTGACATTTTGACAGTTAATTGGACATGGGGTCTCACAGACTTTTCTGCCTAGGCTAACTTCAAACAGATCCTCCAGATCTTAGCCTTCTAACTAAGCTAGGATTACAGGTATGAGCCACTGGTGCCTAGCTTCTGTACATGTGTTTTCACTAATATATGTATATGTATTTTTTGTTGATTAAGTATCTCAGAATAAAAATGTTGATCTTATGCTGATCTGATGTGTTTGGTCTCAGTGTATAATGTCAGCTTCTCAAAAGTAGTTTTGGGAAATTACATGCAAACTATATTCTTTCCAACACTAGGTATTGTCTGTCATTTAAACCATAACCAGATTAGTGTGCATAAATCCATTAAGGCTTGGATGTTGTTGTCTAGCCTTTAATTCAGTTTCACACACCTCTTTGTGCTTTTGGTATAATACACTTGTCTGGTTCTAGAAGCCTATTAAGTCTCTTTAGTCAACTTCTACTAGTGTAGCAAAGAGAGCTTACTATCTCCCAAGATAATTCATTCTAGTGTTTCGGAGTTCTAAAAATCTGTTTTGGGATCTTGAATTAAAGTCTGCTTCCTGATTACTTATTTGACTTCATTTGGCCATAAAAGAACCCATAAAATACTTCCATCTCTAAGACAGCTTTTTAAATAAATGAAGGCTACAGTCACTTCCCCCTTAATTTTTCTCTCCAATCTAAATACTCATCCTGTTATTGTTATAAAGTCCACCATCTCAATAATTCTGAGCACCACAGTTGTTAGTTACTAAATAAGGCAGAACCAAGAGCAAAGACTTAATGTTACTTCAGAAGAAAGCGAAAGAAAGTAAGCAACATAGTTACCAAACTACTTACCAAAACAGACAACTTGAATTTCTGTAAGTTTATTTATGAGATATTTTTTTAACTTGGTAATGACTGGTTTATCAGTATACTAATAATTGACTAAATCCCTTAGGTGAATTCTGAATTGGATCTTATGTAGAAAACAGATTAAACAAACAAAACTATAGTGACTTTTTCCCTGTCTTCCCAAAACCCAGTGAGGAAGAAGAAAAGGTTCCCAGCTCAAAAAATACCAGGAAGCCAGAGGTTTAGGCATCATGCTGGCAGCCTCCTCCTTGAAGAGCATCAAGTCTGCCACATCAGATCTGGGGTGGGGCAGGGTTGTTTTTTCAGTGTGATAGACAGTGACCAGGATGAAGGCCCTTACTGTATGTGTTTTAATCCATTTGCTTTTGCAAATAACATGGTATCTATCACAGACTGTGCAAAAATGTAAAGAAAAGAGGTTTGGTTTGGCCCTTGGTTCTGGTCCAAGATAGTCATCTGATGATGACAATTTTGCCTGCAGATCCCTAAGATCAAGACCAAAGGCACATTACTTAGAAAGACACAGGGAACATGTAAGATACCCAATCAAACTGGCTTTTATAGCAAAACCACTGCCAAGATAACCCATCAATGACATGAATAAAATAATTTATTCATTAGGTAATAGACCTAATCACCTCTCACCTCTACCTCATAATGGTAATCAAATTTCATTGCGAATTTCAGAGGGGACAAATGATATTTAAATCATAGCAGTATTTCACTGCATTCAAGGCTGATCTAGCTAGAGGCCTCAGTGTGCTATTTTTTTAGTGGATGCAGTCATGGCTTCTAACTGATAGCCAGGTATTCATAAATTATGGTGCATACTCTAAGTAACTCATTAACCCTCTAAACTACATCACAGAAATCAATCACATTCATGTTCAAACATATGTGCTTAAAATAGTCGGAAGCCGGGCGCCAGTGGCTCACGTCCGGTAATCCTAGCTACTCAGGAGGCTGAGATCTGAGGATCCCGGTTCAAAACCAGCCCAGGCAGCAAAGTCCGTGAGACTCTTATCTCCAATAAACCACTAGAAAACTGGAAGTGGCGCTGTGGCTCAAGTGGTAGAGCACTCGCCTTGAGCTGAAGAGCTGAGGGACAGTGCCCAGGCCCAGAGTTCAAGCCCCACGATCAACTAAATTAATTAATTAGATAAATAAATAAATAAAATAAAATAAAATAGTCGGAACCATTTTGTGTGTGGTATCTAAGGCCTGCAGACTTCAACCAATGAGGTACCCAAATAGAGAAGCTCATAGAGGGGCATAGTTTCTTATAGTGTAGCATTTGTTCAGAGGGACTCAGTTCCTCAAGGGGATTTCTCTCAGATTCCAATATTTTCAGTATAAATAATGTTTTATAATAAAACATTTATAATAAATAAATTACTTTGAGGGGGCTGGGAAGGTGGCTCAGAGGTAGAGTGCTTGCCTTGCATGCATGAGGCCCTGGGTTTGATTCCTCAGGTGAAATGCTGAGGGACAGTGCATACGCCCAGTGCTCAGGCCCCAAAACTGACAAAAATAAAATAAAATAAATAAATCACTCTTAAATTCTAGCCCACACATGACCATTCCAACATCATGTAACCAAACTCTTTTTTTTTTTTTTTTTGCCAGTCTTGGGGCTTAAACTCAGGGCGTGGGCACTATCCCTGAGCTTCTTTTTGCTCAAGGCTAGCACTCTACCATTTGAACCACAGTGCTACTTCCAGCATTTTCTGTTTATGTGGTACTGAGGAATTGAACCCAGGGCTTCATGCATGCTAGGCAAGCACTCTACCACTAAGCCATATTCCCAGCCCAGTTAACCAAACTCTTAATCCAAAAGTTACACTGCTATTTGTTACAATGTTCCTATAGGAAGTAATTTTGATTTTATAACTTAAGAGTCTAATGTCCACAGTAAACAGTATCTGAGGTTGGTGACAGTAGTATTCTCGTAACATGATTAAGATATGGTTATAAATGCTATAAAACAAATACATTTTATAAAATTAATAGCGATAATTTCAAAGAAGACAAATTATTTCTTGCTTTTAACTCTTGAATTTTTCTATAATTGATATTATTTTTATACAGAATAGTTGATTTGTAATTAAAAAATAGAATCAAATTAACATTGTACCACATTTTTCTTTAAAAGGCCATAAAACCTGACTTAGGAAGCTCCTTTAGAAGCAGAATAGAAGGTCGGGAATTCTATCAATTGGATCTCAATATTGTGGGTTTGCAGTTCAATCATCATCCTCTCTTCAATCAAGAGCAAGTATTATGTGCTAAGCTTCTCCAACTCTATGAATCTTTTCAGGACAGACATCAACAGAATTTATCTCAGCTGCTTTATGAGAAGGTCAGAATGGTTTCTGTTACACTTATAAGCTAGGAAAAGCTCTTAGTATAAAGCATGTTATCAAAGAACATTTTCCTTTAGCACATGACATATTTATCCAATTAGAACAAGAATTTGATTGCAGTTTTTCTGAAAAGAAATCATAGGAGCTGACTTGCTGGAAGACAGACATAAACATGTCCTGTGGGATGTTCACCACATACAAATGATTTGTTTACTAACCATTGGTATTGTTGGTCTTATGACTCCAGAAGAGTATTTGAAATTATTGCAACTTAAAACAGTGCTTGTAATGAAGTATTTTGATAAAGAGTATTAGCACTCTTAGGCCAGGTATGGTGGCTCATGCCTCCAATCCTCGCTAGTTGTGAGCTTAGGATCAAAAGGATTACAGTTCCAGAGCAGCCAAGACCAGTAAGAACAACTGTGAGGTTCCATCTTAACACATGGTACCTGCCTGCCATCTAAGCTATTCCAGAATTATAAATAGAAGGTTCATTGTCCAAGCCATCCCAGGCATAAATGTGTGCTCTAATTTTTAAAAAAAGATAAAAAGTGCTGGTAGCTTGGCTCAGATGGTCAGGCACTTGCCCGGAAGCATGAGGTACTCGGGTTAAAAGCATGACCCAGGGGCTGGGAAGGTGGCTCAGTGGTAGAGCACTTGCCTTGCATGCATGAGGCCCTGGGTTCGATTCCTCAGCACCACATAAGCAAAAAGAAAAAAAAAGCCGGAAGTGGCGCTGTGGCTCAAGTGGTAGAGTGCTCGCCTTGAGCTGAATTGCTGAGGGACAGCGCCCAGGCCCAGAGTTCAGGCCCCACAACCAGACCCCCTTTCCCCCCCACACAAAAAAAGCATGACTCACTGGCTCTAGTTTATAATGGCATTTTTTTATGATGGTCAGTGAATTGATGGTTTGATATGTTCAAGAGGGGATATTCTTTGCTTAGACAGACACTGATCCCCTTCGTTCTTCTCCATAGTATTTTTATGAAATATATTTTGTAATACAGAATAATGACAAAAAAGTATGCATTTGTGCTTCTGCTGTACACATCTAAACCTTCAGTTAAGTTGGAGCAATTATTACAGGTAGCTGAAATATATCAAAGGGCTCTTTTCTTTGTTATAGCTGAAAGCACTCATTGATGCCACCAAATTACCAAATAAAAATTTGGAGATGAGCCAGCTTACCAGAAAATCTTTACAAGATTATTATTGGCAAATAAGGTAAGTTTGGGGGCATTCATGTATTCTTGAAACAGTTATTAACTTCTTTAGACAAAGTAATACATTTGCATAAAATATATAAAAGAAAAAAGAAAATATCTCTACTCTTTAGAAGATTACAAAAGTCTTGCTATATGACCTATACTTGTAAAAACACAGAAGTTCCATGTAAAATTAGTTATACTGTTAATGACCATTAAATCAAACATAGCGATGAAAAACTTTACTAATTGGTTAACCTCGGGTGTTTGTATGTATTTGAGAATTAGTCTGTATTTACAGATTGTAAATATAATATTAATTCAGTCTATAAGCATAATACTTCATGAATGTGTGGACTTAAGAACATCTGTTTTTAAATAACATGACATACAAGGTGAGAAACACTGGGACGAGCAGGTATCTAAGTATAAAATAAGTGTGAAAAAAATTTAAGGCATATAAATCCTATATGAAGGAATCTCCAAAAGCAGGAAAGCTCACTGGAAGATACCTACTAGATAGGAAGCTTGAATGTACACAAAAGTATAACAATAGTCTGTTCTATATTTAAGAATGATTTGATAGATACAGAAAATTCTTGACTCTCTTCCAGTTGACTTCACCTAGTTCCACAGATGTTTAGCTACTAGAAACAACACTGATTTAAATCATAGCATAATCATATTAAATGTAGGTAATATTCCTTGGGGAAGCTAATATGTACCTCATACAAGGCCTGACACATAAAGAAAACTCAATAAATACTAGTTGAATAAATTAATATTTATAAAACAAGTATTTATCTTAGCTATGTATTATATGCTATATTATATATAGCAATTTTATATCTTACATGAGAATAATGAACACAGAACAAATTTATAGAAAAGATATGCACATGAAATATAACTAAGAATGGCACATATGTCTTTGACCTTACTGTACTTTTATTAGATAAATTCTGTGGTCACCTATTTGATACTTGCAATCACCTGCCCAGAAAAGAAATTTTCAGGTCACTTTGACACTTTTCTATGCTTTTCTTATACTTTAAATTCAACTAATAACTGAATTATTTTTAATTTTCTATTGTGAATTCTGCTCATTTCAGATAGCCAACTAAAATACCTTTCTTTAAACAGAAACCAGAGTAACATTTCTAACTACATAAACCTCATTGATCACCCTCTATTACTTTCAACATAAAATCCAGTGCCTTTAGCATGATCTACATAGCCTGACTCCTGCTTTTTCTCTAGCCTCCTGTTAGAGGGCTCTGTGCTTAGAACTTGAAATAATCTAGTGCTCTAAATGGACTCTGTCATCACCTCTGCATTTGAGTTTTAATGTTTTTTGTTTCTAGAATGTCCTTTCTTTCTGTTAGTTAGCATACAAATTTTGTCATCAATTTCATGTTATTTTTCCATGACATAGAATGTTTCTATTTGTCACTAGGTTAGATTAAATTTTTTTTCTTGGGGCTGGGAAGGTGGCTCAGTGGTAGAGCGCTTGCCTTGCATGTATGAGGCCCTGGGTTCGATTCCTCAGCACCACATAAGCAAAAAGAATAAAAGCCGGAAGTGGAGCTGTGGCTCAACTGGTAGAGTGCTAGCCTTGAGCTGAAGAGCTGAGGGACAGTGCCCAGGCCCAGAGTTCAGGCCCCACGAATGGACCCCCCCCCCAAAAAAATTAAATTTTTTCTTCATATATTCATATAGCATTTTATTTCCCTTTTCCTAATACATATACATATTTTTTCTTTATATACATGGCACTTCTATTGTTTTCTGCTGTTACATTAGTTACTAGCACCTAACATAATACTTACCACATAATTCACAGCTATTTATTGATTTGAATTGTCATATTTTCTTTTTTTTTTTCTTTTTTTTTTTTGTCAGCTTGAACTCTGGGCCTGGGCGCTGTCCCTCAGCTCTTCAGCTCAAGGCGAGTGCTCTACCACTTGAGCTACAGCGCCACTTCCGGTTTTCTGGTGGTTTTATTGGAGATAGGAGTCTCACGGTCTCTCCTGCCCAGGCTGGCTTTGAACCGCGATCCTCAGATCTCAGCCTCCTGAGTAGCTAGGATTATAGGCGTGAGCCACCAGCACCCGGCTGAATTGTCATATTTTCTATAAAATCTTTTCCTATTAATGTCTACCATTCCATTATTTATGACTAAACTTTAGATTGAATAGATTTTTATCATAACTCCTATAAAAATTATTTTATTGATTAATTTATATGTCTATAAGCTTCTTAAATCAAAATGTTTTCCTTCTTTTTTCTCCTTTTATCCATATAATGCTTGGCAAGTACTAATTACAGAATAAAGATTATATAAGGAATGAATGGTGGAAATAGACTTTTTTCCTATCAAGTCTCTCTGTATAGCCCTCTTAATGTAACCAACTAAAATGTCCAATAAAACACATCAGTCAGTTTTACAACCATATTACTGAGATAACAAGAAATTTGCACAAGCCAGGAAAATAGGAGAAGTCTTACCAAATTAGACCAAGGCATCTTTTACACTGAGGATTTTGGTGACCCACTAGTGACTTTTGAACTGTCATTCACATGGCTTAATAGAATGCTGAAATCTCAGGTGGTTCAAAGTAATTGGAAAGTCTGATAAAAGATCACTGTTAAGGTGTTAAGGTTTTAAGCCTCAAAAAAAGGAGAATGGAAAGGGATGACCAAAAAACTTG
This sequence comes from Dipodomys merriami, assembly GCF_024711535.1. Lineage (NCBI taxonomy): Eukaryota > Metazoa > Chordata > Mammalia > Rodentia > Heteromyidae > Dipodomys > Dipodomys merriami. The sequence continues at coordinate 1,650,868 of NW_027203926.1, forward strand.
TCTTGTCTATGATCTTGATACTAGCAGAAAGGAGAAAATTATGCTTTAAAAATTGATAATTGAAATTGAAACGTTATTCAAAATTGTGACCTGAAGTTATATTTCTCATATTCTAAAATCTCAGATTTAAATTTAACTTAAAATGGCCCCAGATTGGCAATGGCACCAGATAATTTTTTCATCTCTTATCATTGTTGTAGTAATACAAAACAACTGTATGAATTAGAAAGGGAAAAGGACATTTCTCTACTACATAGTATGTCACAGACCTGGAAACAGATAAAATCCCTTCGACAACAGCAAGGATTTACAAGTACCCCAGTAAAGTTACAGTTTCATAGGTAAGTGACTCTTCTATTTGCCCTCATTGGTCCCTAAGGAACTGCCTATGAATAACTGGGAATTCACACTAACTGGAGAAAAAAACCCTAAAAGATACACTGTCCCATGAAGTCAACAGAGGACTTTTTTTTTTCTCTTTACTTTTCTTTTTATTATTCAAAAGTCAAATGTTTTTTAAATCATCCATCCTCAATTTTGATTTAACAGAGGACTTTTATCTTGAGTACATAAACAATTCTTGCAACTGAATAAGACAACCTACTATAAGGATTTTAACCAACACTTCATTAAAGGAAGTAAGTGGGTGACAAATGAACACATGAAAAAATGCTGAATATCATGTCAATAGAGAAATGTAAATTAAAAATCACAATAAAATACTAAGCATTTGTTCAAATAGGTAAAATTTTATAAAGGAAGAAAGACATTAGCAAATGTCAAGGATGGTGAATGACAGAATTTTTGACTCATTGTTGGTGGGAATGCAGCTGACATATACTTTGGAAATGATTTAGCATTTTCCTACAAAGTTACACATTGATCCAGCAATCATACTTTGGAGATTCCTCAAAAAAAAAAACTAAATTAAACATAGAACTACCCTATGATCCAGCAATACCATTCTTGGACATTTATCCAAAAGAAGAAGATTCCAAGTCAGAATACAGACACTTACACATCCACATTTATTGCTGCACAGTTCACCATAGCCAAGTTATGGAATCAGCCCAAATGCCCTTCAATGGATCAAGAAAATGTGATATGTGCTTGTAATATGTATATATGTATATATATGTATGTGTGTGTGTACAGATGAATGAAATGAGGAAGAGTGGGTAAATGCAGTCATAATACTTAATGTGAATATAAGAACATGGAGCCAGGCAAATTGAGGGGATGAGGAGGGTTGATAGAGATGGAAGAAAATGATGAAAGATATGACACTGATCAAGATGCATTGTACTCACAAACTGACATGTTGAAGCTTCTTTATATAATAAACTACTTAAAGGTAATTAAAAAATAAAAGAATAGAAAATAAATTTAAGCAACTAAAAATGTTTTCAGTATACCAAGGTGGTAAAAACAGGAAAGAATGGAAGAGAAAAGAGAAATTTTCTGGATAATTTTAATATTTAATAAAGTCAAAGAGCCATTGTATTAAAAAACAGTAAGTCAGTTGATGACCCTGAATCAGAAGAAAACAATATTGAATACTTTACTCCAGGCACTCAACTGAGCCCTTTACATAAAACAACAATAATAACAGCTGGGCGTGGTGGTTCGCACCTGTAATCCCAGCTACTCAGGAGACTGAGATCTGAGGATGGAGGTTCAAGGCCAGCCCAGGCAGGAAAGTTCATGAGACTCTCATCTCCAATTAACCACCAGAAAACCAGAAGTGGTGCTATGGCTCAAGTGGTAGAGCACTCTCCTTGAGCTGAAGAGCTCAGGAATAGCACCCAGGCTCACAGTTCAAGCCCCACAATGGACTGAATAAATTACATAAATAATAACAAAACTAATGCATTTAATCTTCACAAAACTTGATTTTAAGCCAGGCACTAGTGGCTCATGCCAGTAATTCTAGCTACTCAGGAGGCTGAGATCTGAGAATCAGGGTTCGAAGCCAGCCCAGGCAGGAAAGTCCATGAGACTCTTATCTCCAATAAACCATTAGAAAACTGGAAGTGCTGCTATGGCTCAAGCGGTAGAGCCCTCACCTTGAGCTGAAAGAGTGCAAGGACAGTGCCCAAGCTGGGAGTTCAAGTCCCATGACCCACAAAAAAAAAAAATATTTTCAGATGAAAAAACTGAGGAATATGTGCAAATTCTGTAGTGCTATTGATGGGGCAGGGCTGGTTTTCAACACAGGACATTTGGTTTCAAGCCCATACTGGCATTATCCAAACTTGGTTTCTTGTATTTTATTTCAGAAGATTAAAGGTGTATAATTTGTTTTAGTTGCTCTTTTGTGTGTGTGTGTGTGTGTGTGTGTGTGTGTGTGTCGGTTACCGGGCTTGGGCACTGGGCTCTGGGCCTGGGCACTGTCCCTCAGCTCTTCAGCTCAAGGCTAGCACTCTACTTGAGCCGCAGTGCCACTTCCAGTTTTCTGAGTGGTTTACTGGAGCTAAGAGTCTCACGGACTTTTCCTGCATGGGCTGGCTTTGAACTGTGATCCCCAGATCTCAGCCTCCTGAGTAGCTAGGATTACAGGCTTGAGCCACCGGTGCTTGGCTTATTTGCCTTTTTATTGTTATACACCATGAGAACTGACTGCAACAAAGAACTTGGAAGCATAAAAGTTTCAATTTCCCTATTGAAAACCACAGTTGAATGCCTAGGCAACAGAATGACTGACATGAAAAACAGTATGAAGAGTTGAGGATAAAACAGAGGAATTAGGGGGAAAAAATCAAAGGCATGGAAAAAACACACATAACAAGGGGAAATCCAAGAATTGGCAGATCCAGCCAAAAGATCTAATTTACATATGGTCAGGATTGATGAGGGAGAAGAATTCAAAACTAAAGACATTAAAAACCTATTCAATTGAAAAACAAAAACAAAACCAGAAACTTCCCCCATCTTAAGAGAGAAAAATCTTACTCAACTGACATAGGCATACATAACTCCCAGTAGACAGGATACAAAAAGAAGTAGACACATCATAGTAAAAACACTAGACTTAAAAAACAGAAATTAATTTTTTTTGCAGGGTGTGTGGGGGGAGGGCAGTCCTGGGGCTTGAACTCAGAACCCAGGCACTGTCCCTGAGCTTCTTTTGCTCAAGGATATCATCCTCACTGCTTGAGCCACAGCACCATTTCTGGCTTTTTCTGTTTTTGTGGTACTGAGGAATTGAACCCAGGGCTTCGTGATGCTAGGCAAGTACTCTACCACTAAACCACATTCCCAGCCTCAGGAATTGATTTTAAATGTGGCAAAATCAAAGAAGGAGCTATATTACAATGGAAAGAAGATGAGAACCAGTGCAGAGGTCTCCACACAAACTTATCAATGCAAAGAGAGCCTAGAATGGTATAATTCAAGTCCTGCAGATCAACAATTGACAACTCAAACTGGCAAAGCTATCACTTACAATTGATGGTGAAACTAAAACTTTCTATGACAAACAAAAATTAGGAATTCATGAACACTAAACAGGTATTACAAACAATACTAAAGGGAAGCATACAATCTGAAGAAAACAAAGTCAAGGAAACACATTAAACAAAAATCACTAGAAGACTAGTTTAGTAAGCACAGGAAGAAGAAAGCAAAACTCAGGAAATTAAGAAAATGACAGGAAGCATGACACATCTCTCCATAATAACCTTAAACATTAACAGACTCAATTCCCCAATCAAAGGACTTAGAGCAGCAGATTGGTTTAAAAAACAAAAAAACAAGGTCCATTCATTTGTTCTCTACAAAAGATCCATCTCACAGTCAAAGATAAAAACAAATTTTGAATGAAGGGATGGAAAAAGATGTTTCATGCAAATGCATCCTTCAAGGGCTGGGAAGGTGGCTCAGTGGTAGAGTGCTTGCCTTGCAAGCCAGAGGCCCTGGGTTCGATTCCTCAGCACCACATAAACAAAAAGAAAACAGCCGGAAGTGGCGCTGTGGCTCAAGTGGTAGAGCGCTAGCCATGAGCTGAAGAGCTGAGGGACAACACCCAGGCCCAGAGTTCAGGCCTCACGACCGGACCCAAAAAATAAATAAATAAATAAAATGCATCCTTCAAGAAGTCAGGAATAGCTATATTGGTATCAGATAAAATAGATTTTTCATTAAAATCAGTACAAAGAAACAAGGAAGGTCATTACATATTCATAAAGGGAATGATCCATGAAAAGAAAAGAGAAAATCACAGCGAATAATATTTATGCACCAAACAATGGAGCACCTAAACACATTAAACAAACACTTTTGGACTTACAGAACATAATAGACCCCAACACAATAATAGTGCTCTCACCAAAGGACAGGTCAACCAAACAAAAGATAAGTGAAGAAGTTTCTGGATTAAATGACACTTTAACCCAAATGGACTTAACAGATATCATCTACAGAGTATTCTACCCAACAATGATCCAATTCATATTCTTCTCAGAAACTCATAGAACAATCTCCAAAATTTATCATATCTTAGTACACACAAAGAACCTAAGCAAATATAAGCGGATTGAGATAATTCCTTGTATCCTATCAGTGGAATCAAACTAGTTCTCAACAACAAAGCATATTACAGAAAACACTCAAACACACATAGACTGAATAATACACTACTACTGAGTCACAGAAGAAGATAAGGAAGAAATTAGAAAGTTCTTACAATTCCACAAAAATAAAATACATTGCAACAGAGCCTCTGGGATACAGCAAAAGTAGTACTGACAGGAAAGTTTATAGCTCTAAGTGCACACATAAAGAAAATGGAAACATCTCAAATAAATAACCTCATGATGCAACTAAAACTGCTGGAAAAACAAGAACAAAGAAACCCAAAAGTATTAGATAGAGAGAGCGCAAAGTTTAAGGCAGAAATTAATGAAATGGAGATTTAAAAAAATACATAAAATCAATTTTTAAAAAGCTGTTTTTAAAAAAATATCAATAAAATTGAGAGACCACTAGCAAGATTGATGAAGAAAAGAGATGAGATTCAAATCAATAAAGTCAAAGATGCCACAGGAAACATTAACAACAAATATCAAAAAATCCAAATGATTATAAAGGACTACTTTCAAAAACTATACTCAAAAAAAAGAAGGAAAACCTAGCAGAAATGGACAACTTTCTAGAGACTTACAAACTGCCTAAGCTGAACCAAGAAGTTATAAAACCAGTGAAATGGACCAATAACACACAATGACATTGAAGAAGCAATCAGAAGTCTTCCAACAAGGAAAGGCTCAGGCCCAGATGGATTCACTGCTGAATTCTATAAGACATTTAAAGAAGCACTAACACCAATTCTCCTCAAGCTCTTCTGTGAAATAGAAACAGAGGGAGCAATTCCAAACTCTTTCAATCAAACCAATATCACATTCATCCCAAAACCAGGTAGGGATCCAACCCAAAAAAAGAGAACTATGGACCAATTTTTCTGATAAACACAGAGGCAAAGCTCTTCAATAAAATGCTAGTCAACAGCATTCAGAAACAGATTTTTAAAAGCATACATTAGGACCCGATAAGCTTCATCCCACAGATGCAAGGCTGGTTTAACAGGCACAAATCAATAAATGTAATTCACTATATCAACAGAGCCAAAGATTAGAAACACAAGATCTTCTCAATAGATACAGAAAAAGCCTTTGACAAAATTCAACATCCATTCATGATAAAAAGCTTTGCAGAAGCTAGGAATAAAAGGAACATCTCTTAAAACACTAAAGACTATATTTGACAGACCAACAGCTAACATCATATTGAATGGGAAAAAACTAAAACCACTTCCCTTAAAATCAGGAAAAAGGCAAGAATGTCCACTCTCTCCACTCCTCTTCAATATAGGTCTGGAATTCCTAGCCAGAGCTATAGGACAACAAAAGGACATAAAAGGGATTGACATAGGGAAAGAAGAAATCAAACTAGGGCTGGGAAGGTGGCTCAGTGGTAGAGCGCTTGCCTTGCATGCCTGAGGCCCTGGGTTGGAATCCTCAGCACCACATAAGCAAAAAGAAAAAAGCCGGAAGTGGCACTGTGGCACAAGTGGTAGAGCGCTAGCCTTGAGCTGAAGAGCTGAGGGACTGTGCCCAGGCCCAGAGTTCACGGCCCACGACCGGACCCAAAAAAAAAGAAGAAATTAAACTATCCCTATTTGCAAGTGACATGATCTTATGCCTAAAGGACCCAAAAAATTCCATTCCTAAGCTTCTAGAGCTGATCAGCTGCTTTGGCAAAGTAGCAGCATACATAATTAACACACAAAAATCAGTAGCCATTCTGTATGCCAACAGTGTACAAGCAGACATGGAAATCATGAAAACAACTCCATTTGCAATAGCCTAAAAAAAAATTAAAAAAAATAGGACTTTACCTAACCAAAGACATAAAGAATCTTTATAGTGAAAACTATAAAAATCAAAAAAAAGAAATCAAAGAGTTCATCTGGAAGTGGAGAGACCTTCCAGGTTCATAGATATATAGAATCAATATTGTGAAAAATGGCCATACTATCACAAATGTTATACAAATTCAATGCAATCCCCATCAGAATCCCAGTAATGTTCTTTACCAAGATAGAGAAAACAATCAAAATTTCATATGGAATAACAAAAGACCTAGAATAGTCAAAGTAATTTTAGGCAAAAAAAGCAATGTGGAGCCAGGCACCAGTGGCTCATACCTGTAATCCTAGCTACTCAGGAGGCTGAGATCTGAGGATTACAGTTCAAAGCCAGCCCAGGCAGGAAATTCTGTGACACTCTTATCTCTAGTAAACCACTAGAAAACCAGAAGTGGTGTAGTGGCTCAAATGTAGAGTACTAGCCTTGAGCTGAAGAGCTGAGAGACAGCACCCAGGCCCAGAATCCAAGCACCATCACCACCATGAACAACAATAGCAAAAAAAGCAATGTGGATGGTATCCAATACCAGACCTCAAACTTTACTACAGAACCATAATAACAAAAACAGCTTGGTATCTACACAAAAACAGACCAGAAGATCAATGGAATAGATTAGAAGAACCAGAAATAAAACCATACATTTACAGTTACATATTTGATAAGGGAGCCAAAAACATTTAGTGGGGGACTGGGAAGTTGGCTCAGTGGTAGAGGGCTTGCCTCCCATGCATGAGGCCCTGCGTTTGAGTTCTCAGCACCACATAAGCAGAAAAAAAAAGCCGGAAGTGGTGCCATACCTCAAGTGGTAGGGCACTAGCCTTGAGCTGAAGAGCTGAGGAACAGTGCCCAGGCCCAGAGTTCAGTCCCCACGATCGACAAAACAAACAAAACAACAACAACAACAACAAAACATACAGTGGAAAAATAATAGCCTCTTCAACAGTTGGTATTGGGAAAACTGGGCATTCATATGCAGAAAACTAAAAGTGGATCCCTTTTGTTACCATGCACTAATATCAATTCAAGGTGGATTAAAGATCTCAACATCAGATTCAAAATTTTGAAACTACTTCAAGAAACAGTGGGAGAAACATTATAATTTACAGGTATAGGTAGAAACTTTTTAAATAGAGTCCCAGGGGCACAAAAAATAGGAGACAGACTTGACAAGTGGAATATATCACAATAAAAATTTCTGCACATGGCTGCAAACATGGCCTAGTGGTAGAGTGCTTGTCTAGCATGCAAGAATCTCTGGGTTCAGTTCCTTAGTACCACATAAACAGAAGAAGCTGGAAGTGGCACTGTAGCTCAAGTGGTAGGGTGCTAACCTTAAACAAAAAGAAGTTCAGGGACAGTTCTCAAGCCCCGAGTTCAAGCCCCAGGACTGGCATAAATTAAATAAAATAAATAAATAAATAAATAAATACATAAATAAATGTTTCTGCACAGCTAAAGATATAGTTACTAAATTAGAAAGACAGCCAACAAACTGGGAAAGATCTTTACCAAAAATATATCAAACAGGGCTGGGAAGGTGGCTCAGTGGTAGAGCGCTTGCCTTGCATGCCTGAGGCCCTGGGTTCGATTTCTCAGCACCACATAAGCAAAAAGAAAAAAGCCAGAAGTGGCGCTGTGGCTCAAGTGGTAGAGCGCTAGCTTTGAGCTGAAGAGCTGAGGGACAGCGCCCAGGCCCAGAGTTCAGGCCCCACGACCGGACCCAAAAAAAAAAATTAAAAAAAAAATATATATCAAACAATGCTGGGCGCTGGTGGCTCACGCCTGTCATCCTAGCTACTCAGGAGGCTGAGATCTGAGGATCACACTTCAAAGCCAATCCAGGTAGGAAAGTCCACATGATTATCTCTAATAAACCACTATAAAACTGGAAGTGGTGCTGTGGCTCAAGTGGTAGAGCACTTGCCTTGAGCTGAAGAGCACAGGGACAGTGCCCAAGCCCAGAGGTCAAGCCCCATGGAAGACTGACCAAAAAAAAAAAAAAAAATATATATATATATATATATATATATATATACACATATATATATAGCCTAATATCCATTATATACAATAAGCTCAAGAAACTAATCCCTCCCAAACCTAATAAACCAATCACTAAATAGGCAAGGGAGCTAAGGAGAGACTTCTCAGAAAAAGAGGTAGAATAGCATAAAGGAGGGCCATAAAGGAAATGCAAATCAAAACAACGCTGAGATTCCATCTCATCCCAGTAAGATTGGCCAAAATTGTGAATTCAAACAATAACAAATGTTGGTAGGGATGTGGGGGAAAAGGAATACTACTGTACTGTTGGTAGGAATGTAAACTACTATAATCAGTCTGGACAAAAAAACTAAATATAGACCTTCCCTACCACCCAGCCATACCACTCCTGGGTATCTGCCCAGAGCATAAGCCAGGATATGATCATGACATCCATGCTCATTGCCACACTATTCACAATAGCCAAGATATGGAAACAACGCAGATGCCCAACAATAGATGAGTGGATCCAAAAAAAAAAGTGGTACCTATAAACAATGGAATTTTACACAGCCATTAAAAAGAATAAAATAATGTCATCTGCAGGGAAATGAGTGGAACTAGAGCAAATCAAGTTAAGTGAGGTAAGCTAAGCTCAGAGAGCCAAACACCATATGTTCTCTCAGATATGCAGAAATTAGATCTAAAACACATTGAGATATGACAAATTATATAGGATTCTAGATACACACAGTGAGACCAAAAGAGGATACTCTTAGGAGATAAACACAAATGTGCAATGCCTAAGTATTTCCTCATAATTATATATATATATATATATATATATATATATATATATATATATATATACTGAAATGAATTCCAAGAAACTTCTCTTTATTTAAGTTTTTAGTTTTTGATGATTCTGTCTTCTTTACCTTATGTATGGTGTATTCATGTACATATCTTCAGGAGGGTGGGAGGAGGGTACAGAACTTGAGGGGAAAAAGGTAAAATAGTGTAGTAGTGGAGGTCACTGGACACTAATGAAAATGAACTATGCAACTTGTGTGTGGAGATGGGAGGGAGAGACTAGGAGAAAATGAGGGAACAGAAGAACTGTATGAAAAGAAATATACTCATTACCTGACTCGTAATTGTAATCCTTCTGTACATCACCTCCATAATAACAAGAAAGTAAATTAATTTAAAAACTAGTTCCTGCCTATGCTTTTGAGTTCTAATGTTTCTCCTACTATATCTTTCAGTAGTTTTGGAGTTTCAGGTCTGACATTAAGGTCTTTGATCCACTTCGAGTTGATTTGGTAAAAGTATATATTGCTTAAACAACTGTTTTGAGATGTAAGTCATATACCATATGATTTAACATTTAAAAGATACCAGGTGATGGTTTTTAGTATATTCACAGAGTTGTATTACCACAATTTAATTGTAGAACATTTAAACACTCTCCAAAGAAAGCATTTTCACATTATCAGTAAACCGTCAGCTGTGTGGATATATGTTTTCTTTTTTGGTATCTGTCTAAGAATTGCTGGGTCATAAGAGAATTCTGTAGTTAACATTTTTGAAGAACTGCCAGACTGTTTCCCAGTTCACAATACAGCATATGAAATTTTCCCAAATGATTTTTTCTTAGACTTCAAAAATCTTTGTTAAACTTTGTATTGAAAAATACAGGGGCTGGGAAGTTGGCTCAGTGGTAGATTGCTTGCCTTGCATGCATGAGGCCCTGGGTTCAATTCCCCAGCACCACATAAGCAGAAAAAAGCTGGAAGTGGCGCTGTGGCTCAAGTGGTAGAGCGCTAGCCTTGAGCTGAAGAGCTGAGGGACAGAGCCCAGGCCCAGAGTTCAGGTTCTACGACCGGACCCCCCCCCCAAAAAAAGAAAAGTATGAAGAACACTCAAAATTCCTAGATCAGTTGTTTTGCTGGAAGAGTTCCAGATCTGTGGGATTTTGTTGAACTATTAATTCAAGGGGAATAATAATAGTATGTACTTCATAGGATTGTGAGAATTAAATGGATAATATCCCTTATGTATTTATAACATTGCCTGACAGGCACATTCTTAATAAATCCTTTGTAAGTGTTAGTAGATGCTAACAGCATATAACTGCTTAGTAGCTATGACTTGGACTTAATATTATTTTGATCATCTGTCTTTCTACCTGGTCATATTTTCATAGTTAAAACAATCTGAGAGGAAGAGAAGTGAGAGGAAACATAGAATGTGCCCTACAGTTTATATCTCTCCTCACCAAAGGAGAGGTTTCTTTATGTCCTTAGGAAAGGGTACAGATGCTAAGGGTGAGTTTACTGAGGAGAGAGAAATCTGTGAAAACTAAGCAGGAGCTTAAAGGGTTTTTTATGGTTATATTGTTAGTTTTCTTAGGATATAAAATTATTTGTTGTAAAAAAAATCTTTATTTTTTGGTAAAAAAATCTTCTACAGGTCTGGGAAGGTGGCTCAGTGGTAGAGTGCTTGCCTAGCATGCATGAAGCCCTGGGTTCAATTCCTCAATACCACATAAACAGAAAAAGCTGGAAGTGGCACTGTGGCTCAAGTGGTAGAGTACTAGCCTTGAGCAAAAGAAGCTCAGGAACAGTGCCCAGGCCCTGAGTTCAAGCCTCAGGACTGGCACAAAAAAAAAAAAAAAAAAGCAAAGGGAGAGCTCCCTTGCCCTGAGTTCACCCAGTACCAGTACCTAAAAAGAAAACATTATTTTGCGTGTGACATACAACATCTCAACAAATCCTAAATACTTCCATTATTTCTGCTTTAACACAATTCTATTTATTACTAATTAGGATAAAAGTAAATAAATGTGATGAGCAAAACCAAGCACAAATGCCAGAAGTGTCTGAGACCGAGATGAAAACTGAAGATATACCACTTAAGAATGGAGAAATACAGGAGGTATTTGTATTGCAAAATAACATTTATTTCATTATTTAATAGAATATAAAAGTCTACCAATTTGTAACAGATACTTAACAAAATGACAGATACAAGAAGTTAAAGTTGGGCTGGGAAGGTAGCTCAGTGGTAGAGTGCTTGCCTCGTGTGCACGAGGCCCTGTGTTCAATTCCTCAGCACCACAGAAGCAGAAAAAGCCAGAAGTGGCGCTGTGGCTCAAGTGGTAGAGCGCTAATCTTGAGCTGAAGAGCTGAGGAACAGTGCCCAGGCCCAGAGTTCAGGCCCCATGACTGACCAAAAAAAAAAAGAAGTTAAAGTTGAATTTTAAGAATAATTTTCCTAGCAGTGAAGACACAAGTAATTTTTTTCTGTTTTGGTTTCCAGAGCCTCCCATATTTAGTTTCAGAACTAGAGGAAACAGAAATTGACAAAATAAAGCCAATAATTTTGATGCCACAACTTTCTTTGACAGAAGAACTAACAAATTTAGTCAAGTGTTCACTGTAAGCATTTTAAAGTAATTATTTCTTCATTAAATATTATGTATTTATTGTTTTATTATGATATTAGATTTGTTGAATGAGTAGCTTATGCTAAGCTTTCTGCTAAGTTCTTATTTATATATTTTCACATTTGATTGTCACCATAGCTCTATGAAGTCTGATATTATCATCATCTTAGAGGTAAGCAAATTTGTGATTATGTAAGATCAAGTTACCCAGAGTCATACAGCTAATATATGCTTAAGTTGGGTACATGAACCAGTTCAGCTTGTCATAAAGATTGTAATGTCTTCACTAGCAAGCTTAGCATGTTAGCCATTGTTTGTTTTGTTTTGTTATGGTAGTAATTTTTATTCAGATATTAATAGGATATAAAGCTATTGTAAAACAAATAAGATTGTAGTGTTGCTTTTGCTTGTTAAAGCACTCCTGGTTCTCATGAAAACCTACTTCATATCAAGAAAGCCCTCTGAATAATTTTTTAATAGTGTAATCATCATTCCTTCCCAGTTGTGACTTCTTTGAACTACATTCTGAAGACATATAAATTATACATATCCCCATTTCTCTCATGTACTAAGATTTTTGAGTCCCATCTCCCTTAAAGAGGATACTGTAACTTAGAGCACTGAACTAGATCCAGTTTTTCAACATTTCTACCTCAGAGGAGGCAGTGTGTCAGTCCATTCAGTATTGTGAATGTACAGTCAGTATTGTGAATGTGCATTAATTAATAGAGTTGGAATATAGTAGATACCTAATAAATATTCATATTAATTAAAGGAACAAATGTGTATTTATATTAAAATGAATATTAAAAGCAGGCAGAACTGGGTACTGGCGGCTCATACTTGTAATCCTAGCTACTCAGGAGGCTGACATCTAAGGAACAGGGTTCAAAGCCAGCCCAAGAAAGCCTTTTTTGTTGTTGTTGTTGTCGGTTATGGCCTGAACTTTGGGCCTGGGCGCTGTCCCTCAGCTCTTCAGCTCAAGGCTAGCGCTCTACACTTGAGCCACAGAGCCACTTCTGACTTTTTCTGCTTATGTGGTACTGAGGAATCAAACCCAGGGCCTCTTGGATGCAAGGCAAGCACTCTACCACTGAGCTACCTTCCTAGCCCTTTGAGACTCTTTTATTTCTAAATAATCACTAGAAAACCAGAAGTGACGCTGTGGCTCAAAGTGATAGAAGCTCAAGAACAGTGCCCAGGCCCTGAGTTCAAGCCCTACAACTGACAAAACAAAACAAAACAAACAAACAAACAAACAAAACAGTAGCAGGCATAAAGGCACAACTACTACTATTCACTATCTGACCAGAGAAATACCACAGTGAAACAATCATAATTTTTCTACACCTCCTTTCAGTGAGGGCCTAAAATCATCAATATGTATGATTCACATAAAAAAGACCAACTAAATGAAGACTAGGAAACAGGAAACTTGACAGCTGCTGATGGCTCACATCTATAATCTAGCTACTCAGTAGGCTGAGATCTGAGAATTACAGTTCAGATCCAGATCTCGCAGACAAATCCACAAGACTCAGATCTCCAACTGACCCCCCTCCCCCCAAAAAAATACAGAAGTGGTAGAGTACTAGTAATGAACCAAACACCAAGGAAGAACTTGAGTTCAAGAAAACAGGAAACTTGAGATCAAAATTATAGGGAAAGAGAAGGAAGAAAAAGATCGTGCTGGAAAACCTGTACTAAAACTCAGTAGAAGTCAAGGCAAAAGGAAATAGAATAGAAATACAGTACTTTATAACTTTACACAGAGATTTTTAAAATATTTTTTATCCTTATAGGTAAGTAAATTTAATAGGTGAATTTTTATATCTTTATAAAGATATAGAAAGGTATGTTTATATCTTCATATCTTTTCAAAGCCATTGCTATCTAATGTTGCTTTCTACTTAAATAACCAGTTGGATAAAACTTTATTCTCTATGAAACAGTTATATGGGGGGCTGGGAAGGTAGCTCAGCGGTAGAGTGCTTGCCTTGCAAGCATGAGGCCCTGGATTCGATTCCTCAGCACCACATAAACAGAAAAAGCCGGAAGTGGTGCTTTGGCTCCAGTAGTAGAGCGCTAGCCTTGAGCTGAAGAGCTGAGGGATAGCACCCAGGCCCAGAGTTCAGGCCTCACAACCCGCAAAAAAAAAAAAAAAAAAAAAAAAAAAACAGTTATATGGTATTATCAGGGTTAAGGATTAAAATAAAAAGGTTAAGGATAAAGAAGAATAGATTACAGAATTTTAAAAATGGCATACTGATGAAGAAAAAGGCCTCCTTTAATAAAGATAAATACAATCCTAAATTAGAAAATGTTCATATTCAGTTCATGAGCTATTGTTACAACTACTTTTAGAGAGCAACATAAAGGTAAAGTTTTACTTAGCTATTGTAATTGGGAAGATTGTGTAGCCAACAAGGAGATAAGAACAAACAGCATTTGTTCGCTAAACCTTTGAGGATGTTGCAGAAAGACAGAGAATGGGGCAGGGAGATTCTGCATACAAAGGATGATTAGGGCAGGAAGTAGGAGATTTTATGTATCAACCTAGGACTTATCTTCCAACAAGTTTTCTAGATTCTTCAAAAGGGGATTAAGTCTTAAACATCATTAGGACAGTTGCTTTTGAGAAAATACTTAATCTGACTTGTCTCTGTAGTTTTAGGATTCAATAATCTTACGTGCCTCTGTAGTCTGAGGCTTCTCTGTCATGAAAAAAATGGGGGGGGGGGTGGCAGCCTGAAACTAAAGGAGATTTGGAAACATTTCTAAAAGGAAAATATCAAGAATGTCGCCTCTTTGAAATTATTGAAATGTGTGTATATTTGTGTGTAATGTATCTTATAAAAGTTAGAAAATACTAGACACTATGTTGAAAATAAACTGCACAACTTATGGGGGGGGGTGAGAAGGAAAAAGAGAGAGAGCTAGGGAGGGATGACGTCCAAAAAGAAATGCAAGTGCAACGTCCTGGGTTCCATCCCCAGTACCAAAAAAAAAAAAAGAAAAGAAAAGACAAAAAAAAAAAAAGTACAGTTAAAAAAAAAAAACCCGGGCTGGGAAGGTGGCTCAGTGGTAGAGCACTTGCCTTGCAAGCCTGAGGCCCTGGGTTCGATTCCTCAGCACCATATAAGCAAGAAGAAAAAAGCCGGGAGTGGCACTGTGGCTCAAGTGGTAGAGCGCCAGCCTTGAGCTGAAGAGCTGAGGGACAGCGCCCAGGCCCAGAGTTCAGGCCCCACAACCAGACCCAAAAAAAAAAAAAAAAAAAAAAACCAAACAAAAAGAAATGTATTTATCACCCAACTTACATAACTGTAACCCCTCTGTGTGTCACCTTTATAACAATAATTAAAAGGTTTTAAAATATTTAAATTCGTTTTGGTGGTGGTGGTGGTGGTGGTGGTGGTGGTTGTGGAGCTTGAACTCAGGGCCTAGGCGCTGCTGTCCTTGAGCCTCTCTGTGCTCAACTAGCATTCTACCACTTGAGCCACAGCACCACTTCCGGTTTTTGAGTGGTTAAATGGAGTCTCCTGGGGGCTGGGAAGGTGGCTCAGTGGTAGAGCGCTCAGTGGTAGAGCACTTGCCTTGCATGCATGAGGCCCTGGATTCGATTCCTCAGCACCACATAAGCAAAAAAGAAAAAAGCCGGAAGTGGCACTGTGGCTCAAGTGGTAGAGTGCTAGTCTTGAGCTGAAGAGCTGAGGGACAGTGCCCAGGCCTAGAGTTCAGGCCCCACGACCGGATCCAAAAAAAAAAAAAAAAAGTCTCCTGGGTACTTTCCTGCCCTGGCTGGCTTCAAACCATGATCCTCAGATCCCAGCCTTCTGAGTAGCTAGGATTACAGGTGTGAGCCACCAGCTTGATACAAGCCTCCTTTACCCCTATGCCCAAGTCCTTTAGTTTTCTACCCTTATAAAACATCTGATGGGCAAATGCTATAGCTTATTTAAGTTATAATTCAGATAAATAAGTATCAAAGTTGATTCATAGTACTTTTTGTATGTGTGCTAGTACTACCACTTGAACTCAGGGCCTCATGCTTTTGCTGGTTTTTTGCTCATGGTTGACCATACCTCCAGTCCTGCATTATATTGGTTAATTGGAGATGAAGTCTCACAGACCTTTCTTCCTAGGCTGGCTTCAAACTATGACCCTCTAGGTCTCAGCATCCTGAATAGCTAGAATTACAGGCTAGTATCCAGCTTATTTATTTATTTATTTATTTATTATTAATTAATTGATTTATTTATTTTTGGTCGGTCGTGGGGCTTGAACTCTGGGCTTAGGCACTGTCCCTCAGCTCTTCAGCTCAAGGTGAGTGCTCTACTGCTTGAGCCACAGTGCCACTTCCAGTTTTCTAGTGGTTTATTGGCGATAAGAGTCTCACAGACTTTCCTGCCCGGGCTGGCTTTGAACTGTGATCCTCAGATCTAGGCCACCTGAGTAGCTAGGATTACAGGTGTGAGCCACCGGTGCCCGGGTATCCAGCTAATTTATTGTACTTTTAGTTCTAATGTTGAATACATGTCTTACTTTAAAAACGTGAATCAGGTACCAGAGGTGTTGGCTCACCTCTGTAACCCTAGCTACTTCAGAGATAAAGATCATGGTTCAGTGTCAGCTCAGCCAAAAAAGTAGTTCACAATGGCTGGATGCAGCAATGGCATATGTCATGCCCAGTGGTTCAGTTTAGCACAAGTGATCACAGCCCAGGCCAGCTGGGCATAAAATGAAATCCTACTTTGGAAATAATCAGTGTAAAAAAGGTTGGAGACATGGCTCAACTGGTGGAGTGCTTGCCTAACAAGCTCAAGGCCCCAATATCATTTGACTGTGAAGAGCAAGCTTTTATCCACATATAGACAAATGCTACTTGGCTTAAAGATTGTATTTATTTTCTAAAATGATCACCCTTTTAAAAACATACTAAGATAAATATTATAAATAACAATGTTTTACATTGATTCTATTTTTCCAGGGTTGTTTAAAGATTTATTTAATTTTTAGGCATGAACAAAAGAGGAGATCCAAAATTCAGAAGGTTAAATACTTTATTAAAATATTTTACAACGATAAACAGGTTTCTTGCACTTCAGTATCTCCCCTACAACTTGATTTTAAAGTCATGTTTCAGCAAATTTTCAATATTCAATTCATATATTGGCCTGAAACAATTCGCTTGGAGGTATGACTTTGACATTTGTTGTATCTTATGCTTATGCCATATGTAATTTTTTCTGTTAGATATTGTTTGTTCTATCCCTGATGAGTCAGTTCTTTGTTAGTTATTCAAATTCAAAGACATTTATAATGTCTTTCTATTGAAATTCCTACTTTAAAATATGTGTATAGTGCCTGGCACCTGTGGCTCACACCTGTAATCCTAGCTATATAGGAAGCTGAGATCTGAGGATATCAGTTGGAAGCCAGCCCAGGCAGGAAAGTCCATGAGATTCGTTTTGGTGGTGGTGGTGGTCGTGGGGCTTGAATTCTAGGCCTGGGCTCTGTCCCTCAGCTCTTCAGCTCTTCAGCTCAAGGTGAGTGCTCTACCACTTGAGCCACAGCACACTTCTGGTTTTCTGAGTGGTTTATTGGAGAGAAGAGTCTCACGGACTTTCCTGACGAGGCTGGCTTTTAAACAGTGATCCTCTGATCTCAGCCTCCTGAGTAGCTAGGATGAGCCAATGGTGCCTGATGTCTATGAGATTTTTGTCTCCAATAAACTACTCAGAAAAAGCTGGAAGTGATGCTGTGGTTCAAGTGGTAGAGTGCTACCCTTGAGCAAAAGGAGCTCGGGGACAGTGCCAAGGCCCTGAGTTCAAGCCCCAGGACCAGCCAAAAAAATTACATATATATACATATATACATATATATATGCATACACTTTTTCACTATTGTTCCTAAAATGAATGATAATATACTAATTTAATCACTTAAAATTTTCAGTATTCCTCACAAAGCAGGTAAATGTATATTTTGAATCCTTTTATTTTCCTATCACTTAATACATGACCCTAACAACCCTAGGAGTCAGGAAGAGAAAAATACTACAAGAGATGACTTGCACCATTAACTGCTGCGAAAATTGCAAAAAGTCCATACGTGCTAGCCCAAAAAGTTTTAACATAAACTTGAATTCTTTTCCTACCACTGTCTATTGAATCTTCATTTCAGCCAAGCTGAACTGCTTGTCTTCTCCATACATTCTTGCAATTTCCTACTTCTGAGTAGTTGGACATTCTGGTTGCTCTGTTTATAGTGCACATTTTCACTCATGAAACCTCAAGATACTTCGTGGAAGCCACATAATATCATGGATAGCAGCTGTCACTGGGTTTCAGCAGTTTCCTGGGAGGCCTCAGCAGGTGGAATTCTTCACCTTAGTATGTTTTCCACTTTAGGGTCTGGCCTCTAGTCTGTCGTACCAGACCCTGATCTGACATTCCACCAAGAATGCTATGTGCCTTAGGCAAATTCACAAGATGATGTATAAAATCAAAATGTCAATTCAACATTTGAATTTTCTTTTTCAATCAACCAGTTTACTGGTTTGCAATAAGAAATTTCTTTCACAGACCTAAAACCCTTACTGTGGATTTTGCATTAAGGATACCTTTGTCCTGGGGACTGATGTGTTGGCTTAAGTTTACTCCTATAGGTGAGAAGTGATCAGAAAAAAAAAAATGGCCTCTGAATTTCTTTTTTCTTTGCTATCTTCTTGATTGGCACTATAGATAGTTATTGTTTCTTATCTTTAAAGCAGCAGTCTCCTTACCCTTGTTCCTTCTTTTTAGAGCTCTTATCACTGTTTACACAGCCACAACACAGTATAGGTTAACATAAGATTTTCCTGTTAAAAAAAAAAGAATTATTTGTAGTTATGTCAGTGAGCTTGTATGAAGTTGTAGATAGAAAACAGCATACAGAATTAGAAGACCTGAATTTAATGCCCAGTAGACCCCTATAAAGATGTCTACTCAGCACTTTTCCCCCCTCTTTTTGAAATTTTCCACCTTTCCCATAGCTTGTTTAACTTGTCCTTGGGTTTCATGGTATTTCCTTTGTCCTAAACAATACAACCTGGATTTCAGTTACTTAAATAAAAACTAATACAGTTTTATATTCAGGGCTAGGGAAATTTGTTGCTAGTAAGGATCATTTGGATATTTATACCATCATTCATGAGCCATGCAAAATTACCTATACAGTAAGACCTGCTGTGTGCAGCCAATGACAAGCATCCATATCTGTTCAACCATGTTCTAAATAATTCCATGGCTTTATACTGCTCAAGGGCTGTATGCTTCCCATTCCTCCAATTTTTCACTTATGACTTGAGAACAATGAGATCTATTTCTTATAATTTTTATTAGGCTCAAATCTGACAAGTTAAAAGCGCTGGTTATGTTGTCACACACCTATAGATCCAGCCCCTGAGAAGTGGAGGCAGAAGGAACATGAGTTCCAGGCCAGCCTGGGCTACATAGTGAGATTCTGTTTCAAAACACCCAAAAGCAAACAAAAAAGCACTTTAAAAGTGCAACCTAATAGTAAGTTATTTAAGGTACTGTATTATATATGTCCATATTCTCAATTGTATTTGTAATCTTTGTTTTCAGTTCATTTTGTATGAAAGCAACAAAAGGTTCTCCACTTCCAATGCCATATGATTATCTACTTTCCATTTATCTGTATGGATGGAAAGATAATAGAAAAATGCCTTTTGGGGGTCTAGTGTTTCTTAAAATGAGTACATATGTTACATGGGTTCTTAAATGTTTTATTTTATATTGTCAGTGAACTATCAACTATTTCTTTTATATTTAGGTTTATGAAATAAGTAAGAGGACAAGCTTACTGGCCAAACTATACTTACCTTTACCTAACAGCACAGAGCTGAAAGACAAAACTGTTTTGGAATATGCAGAGTTCAGTTCTGACAAGCTGGTCGCTCCCGTGGATGGACAAGTAGGAAGCAGTGAGTTTCCCCAAAATGGTTTTTTCTTACACCCTTAGAGAGAAAGTTAGGGAGAGTGCTAAGAGCTGGGTCAGCACAGAACTTCTCCATCCTAGAACAGAATGCAGGGAAAAACTACAATGTCCTGAAAGATATACTTTTAAAAACAATTAACTAGTTTTTAATGTCTTTTATAAACAGATGTGCCTTTTCTTCTTGAGGGAAATGAAACTGAAGAACTTTGTCTTTTGACATCAGGAAAACTTAGCTATTCCCTGTCATGGGCCTTAGATGAAAATGGCATCCCTCTGACACCGGTATCACAGTCATTAAGATCTGCATACTGTAGGTAATAAACTGTAATGCCATGTCTCAACAAGGCATTGCACAAAAGGGATGTAATGGGAAAAGTACCCATGGCAGGAGTAACATGTAAGTTTATATGGTGGTTGATTTTTTTAATTTAAAGCAATAAGGGTAGTAAGTAAATTTATATGTAAGAAAATGTGTCACTTCATTGCTTGGGATTGTATGGATAGTGAAAGGAATTTCCATAACCCTTAAGTTGTAAGCAAAAGCCATGGCTTCCAAAGATTTTATTTCAGGAACTTTTAAATATCCTAGTTATCCTGAATACAGAATCATTTGTGCATGATCAGCTTGCCAGAAGGAAAACCCTAGAAATTTCATTCTAAGTCTCGGGAGTTTCACATACCCTCTTTTTGTCACCTACCGCATGCCATCTACAAAGTGAAAATCTCCAGTCCTTTGGTCCTGAGCCAAGAGACAGTGTTGCTCAGTTGATGTTTGATTGTGGACAGGGGTTGCCCTTGACAAGGACTTTGCTACAACTTACACCAGAACAACTATGGAATGTCTGAGGGAGTCATTGTAACAAAGCTGTGAGGCTTTTCTCTCTGAGGAAATAATAATGGACACTTTGGTTCAAGTTCAATTCCAACTTTTTTTTAGGGATAAAATGGGTAAATTTTGAATCTATTCATTAACATGGAAGCTTTGCCTTAGGCTCTTTTTTCTAGATTGCACTAAGATTAATCCTAGGAGAAGGAAGAGTTTTTACATGATGAGTATTAAGGGTGTTTAATAATAGCAGTCTTAATGATGAAGTCATTAAAACGGTTTAACCGTGAAGTCAGAATGACAGAGTAAAAGAAAGGAAGATGGCTCAAACTTTACTTCTATGTAATTGTGTCTACCATTCCAGGCATTGGCTTTATCAATAATAGCTTTAGAAGACTCATGATGGAAACTGTCACAACTATAATTCTGAAGTCCCAATTTATTTATGGATGGAAAGTTTTTCAACTTCTTTATAGAAAGGATCTTAGAAATCTTCTAGTCCAAATTCTTTTGGCTATACTAATTAAATTACCTATAAAGACACTAAATAACTAGGATAATTCATGGCTGTAAATAAATATATACACTTCAAGATTGAATGTTTTCTGCACTTAGTCTATGACCAAGATCACCGAGGAATAGTATAAATCTAGCCTATCCTTTGTAGCTCTAGTGTCTGAGATGGTCTCATATGAAAGATAGTCCTCTGTTCCATACTGCCCACTTAATTACATTACTATCATATTTTAAATAGCAAGATGCAGCCTAAACTTAATTTTTATGTTGTTTACTATTTTAATTTAAAGTACATATTCATGGAAGTGGTGCTGTGGCTCAAGTGGCAGAGTGCTCATCTTGAGCTGAAGAGCTGAGGGACAGAGCCCAGGCCCAGAGTTCAAGCCCCACAACAGTCAAACAAACAAACAAATAAATAAAGTATATATTCGTATTCAGTTGTAATATGTTATACCAAATGAAAACAACGTATTTAATAATAAATTTGTATATTTAAAGTTTGCAGAATGAATCTAATAATCACTTAAATATCTTAGCTTCTCCACAAATTGGAGATGGAAAATATGTTATATATATAAATATACATTATCTTTAAGAGGTTTATTGTCTTTTAGGTAGGATAGATATTTATTAATAAGCTATAATAAAGTTAGAATGTATGAAGAACTCCAGAGACATTGTACCTAAACCATTTTATCCTTAATACAGGGGATGAATATATACTTAGGATAGGTAGACTTTAGCCTGTATAATGTTCTGTAACTTCTGTATTGTATGCAGATTCACAAAATAATTTCTTCATGATAGTGTGCCGAAGAATGTTGATGCAAGAGGTGTTCCTGGAGTTCCATGGCTCATTAATGCACAGAAACTTTTTGAATGGGCAAATGAAGTCAGAGTTGATCCAAATAATCCAGAATATTCTGATTTAATAGACCTTATTATGGTAAGTTGTAGGAAATATCAATGCTGTATATTTGCTCTATATTCTGTAAGCATAAGCCTTTCTCGCTTGTGTTCCCCCTTAGTTTGCTACATATTTTTCTAGGTACTAAGGGACTTGTAAATACAAATTTGAAGACAGCTTCAGTTTATAGCATTATAAAGGCCATTAGAAATTCAGCAATTGAAATTATCCTCTATAGTCCTGATAGTGTGAACTCTGTCACTACTCTGTAAGCTCATTGTAAGTACATCAGCAGGCTAACTTGAACACCTACATCTGTTATACATTCATTCTGTACCAACCATATTATTAAGTACTAGAGATGGCAAGAGGATTTATCAAAATAAGTTTTAGCTCCCTTATCACCTCCCTTAGACTGTATTATGTGCTCACTTCTATTTGTCCTGATAGCCACAGGACAAATAGTTCACAGAGTGAACTACTCTGTGTTGGCCAAACATGCTTTCTTCATACTTTCTTCAGGTTGTGCTGTGTGAAAGGGTGTCTCTAGTGGCTATTCTATTTAATATTTGCAGTTGAATGTGTACCCTTTGTCCTTTCCCTCTCTTAATCTTTGCTTTAAATAAACTCTTACGATTCTAATCTTCTGTCTTTAGTGTGACTATTCAGTTATATGTCTTCTGCCTTTTCGTTAAGTTATTCATTCATGTTTTTGATCTTTCCTCATGGGACCATAGCTAATGAAGTTTTGTCTCTGATGGAATTTAGCACTATTTCTTAAAAATAGCATCCCCTTGGATTTGCACTTGTTGAACAAAGCAACAGATTAGATTACTGCAGCTAAGCTTCCCTAGATCAGAGCTTTACAACTATGGCAGAACTGATACCAGGTAAACAAAAGTATATATACTCCTTCAGCGTCTAGGACAAGTTGATAGGAACACTCCCATCTTTTAAGTCTCATACAATGCAAATATTGTTATTTTGTCAGTCATGCCAGGGAAACTGTTGGAAACATGTGTAAGTTGGGATTCTGTACATTTTGCAGGTCCTGTAGATTCAGTCACCCCATTCCTACTTACATTGTGAGTCTTATACTTCAGATAAGGAATAGTGTTTTGAAATAATTCTTGAATTTAGAATATTTAATAATTTTGATACTTTACATTTTTTCATGCTTTACAGTATATGAAACACAAAGGGCAGGATGTATCACATTATTTCCGTCTTGAGAAATTGCAAGATGAATTTAACTTTGTTTCTGAAGAAGAAATGAAAAACTGCAAACGTTTCCAACTTTTACAGCTTAGAAATGCTGGTCAATTAGATACTTTCCTCCTGCAGCAGATTCCCCTATATGACAGAGAGATTCCAGAGTTAGTCTTCCAGGTATTTGGCTCCTATTTGAATGAGTTTATTATATGATAAAGTTACTATTTTAGGGCTTCACCCTATCTTAATTTCTTTATTTTTAACAATTTATTTTTAATGATTTCCCTTCTTTGTAGGCATTAAGAATATACAAATCTCCCAAATCCCCCTCCAAACGACTTTCATTTGGCTTTATAACTTAGTTTGTCCAAAATATAGAACCACTAGAATCCTTTAGGTATAGTCTAAATTTATATAACTATTGTGTTTTTGTGTTTTTTTGTTTTTGTTTTTGTTTTTTTTTTGGGTCCGGTCGTGGGGCCTGAACTCTGGGCCTGGGCACTGTCCCTCAGCTCTTCAGCTCAAGGCTAGCGCTCTACCACTTGAGCCACAGCGCCACTTCCAGCTTTTTTCTTTTTGCTTATGTGGTGCTGAGGAATCGAACCCAGGGTCTCATGCATGCAAGGCAAGCGCTCTACCACTGAGCCACTTTCCCAGCCCCATGTTTTTTTGTTTTTGTTTTTGTTTTTTTTGGGTCCGGTCGTGGGGCCTGAACTCTGGGCTTGGGCGCTGTCCCTCAGCTCTTCAGCTCAAGGCTAGCACTCTACCACTTGAGCCACAGCGCCACTTCCGGCTTTTTTCTTATATGGTGCTGAGGAATCGAACCCAGGGCCTCAGGCATGCAAGGCAAGCACTCTACCACTGAGCCAACTTCCCAGCCCCTTGTGTTTTTGTTATACAATGCATCATGTTTTAATAGCTTTTGGGGATGGGACACTGCCACTGTAAACGTGCTCAATTTCAGATCTTTAAAATGGAAGAGAGAAGGGAGGGAAGCAGGCAGGCAGGGGCAGGCAGGCAGGCTGGCTAGTGTTGTTTGGTACAGGCTGACACCAGCCTGGTGAGAGCCTGTTGTGCAACCTCCATCTTCAGTGATTTCATATTGGTTGCTTTAAAGTTGCTGGTGAAGTATTTATGCTATAAATCAGGAAATCCTACAAATTGGAACTTCTCTTCCCGCTTCTAAACAACTTGAAAGTGGTAGAGTTGAGAAGTGGAGGGGATAGGAAGAGAAGAGAGGAGAAAATTCAGTAAAAAAAAAAATTAATGCATATCCTATAAAACTAAGAAAAGTGAGGGCATGGGTGGTTGGGGAAGAATTGGTGAGAACGTTGAAAGGAGTAATAGTGATCAAGCCGCATTGTATATATAAACTGCTTTGTTGCCTGACAACTCCTCTGTACAACTACTTAAAGGTAATAAAATATGTTTTGTTTTGTTTTGTTTTTGTTGGTCATGGGGCTTAAACTCTGGGCCTGGTCTCTGTCCCTGAGCTCTTCAGCTCAAGGCTAGCGCTCTATCACTTGAGCCACAGTGCCACTTCCAATTTTCTGGTGGTTTATTGGAGATAAGAGTCTCACGGACTTTCCTGCCCAGGCTGGCTTTGAACCATGATCCTCAGATCTCAGCCTCCTGAGTAGCTAGGATTACAGGCATGAGCCACCAGCACCCAGCTAAAATATGTTTTTAAAAGAACCTGTTATTAAGCATTTACCAAGCAGGCCTTACAGTAGAGGAGTTATGAGAGACTTTTAGGAAAATAGCAGAAATGTGCAATTATAGTAGACCTAGAACTGTAACTTTCTAAGAGATGGTTCAAGAAAATGGTATTTTCCCATCACTGCTTAGTGAACTCAGTCTAAAGTCCTCTAAGCTAATTAGAGGACACAAAATCAGAATATGCTCATTCTATTTAAAATTCACATAGTAGGAGAGTATTCATGGTCTTAGTATTCATTGGTCAGAGTATTCGTTGTGGCTTAGAGGTGGGAGGGGAAATGCAAAGCAATGACTTTTTTTTCTTCATTTTCTCAACTACAAGTTTTTTTTTTTCCTCAATAAGTACTCTGTTTTTAAAGATGAATGGACCTCATCCTAGAAGCAAATAGAATACAGTCTCCATCAGAGAATCAGAAAGTTTTTTCTCTGTCAGTACCAAATGTTGCCATTACACATGAACTGAAATAACCATCAATGTTTTTATTGCAGTACATTATATCTGAAACCTTTGTTACCTTCAAGCAGAACTAACTTGGTTCTCTGTTTAGGAATATGAAAGTCAGGTAGAGAAGGATATGGCCATTTCTGATGGGAATTCTATTACCGCACAAAGGATTAATTCTGTCAAATTTCTGAACAAGGTAACATCATGGTTTTCTCAGTATGTTTGCATTTACTATTATGAAAGCAATCTGTTGGACATATGGTATATATTCTCCCCAGAGAATAAGATGGACAAATTCACCTACTTTAGTCACTGTGTGTGTTTTCTATTCTCTTCAGTTTTTTCTTCACGGTTATTTTACTAGGTTATCAATGCTCATTATTAAACCATATCTCAACCTTTGCTGTTTAAATGTGAATGTTACCAAATTCCCAAAGTTCACTTTAGCCCCTTAATTATTGGCAAGCAATTTTTCTACACCATAGCTCTTCTTTTGTTTTTTTGCTGGTCATGGGGCTTGAACTCTGGGCCTGGGCACTGTCCCTACACTCTTCAGCTCAAGGCGAGCGCTCTACCGTTTGAGCTACAATGCCACTTCTGGTTTTCTAGTGGTTTATTGTAGATAAGAGTCTCACGGACTTTCCTGCTTGGGCTGGCTTTGAACTGTGATCCTCAGATCTCAGCCTCCTGAGTAGCTAGGATTACAGGTGTGAGCCACCGGCGCCCAGCTTCCACCATAGCTCTTATAACTCTTCTTTTACTAGCAGCATACCTTTGTTGTTGTTGTTGTTTACTTTTTTTTGTCAGTCATGAGGCTTGAACTCTGGGCCTGGGCACTGTCCCTCAGATCTGCAGTGCAAAGCTAGCACTCTACCACTTGAGCCACAGCACACTTTCAATTTTCTGGTCGTTTATTGGAGATAAGAGTCTTAGGACTTTCCTGCCTGGACTGGCTTTGAACCACGATCCTCAGATCTCAGCCTCTTGAGTAGCTAAGATTACAAGGCATGAGCCACTGCACCATACTTAAAAACAACAACAATTTTTAAAAACAGAGTTTGAGATGTGCTTTAATAATAATAATGAGTTTACTGTTTGGGAAAAAAAGAAATATTCTTGCTCATAAGAAAAAAGGACTCATAACCCTTTTATTCTTTTTTAACACATGTGGAAGACGATGGAAGAGGTGAGAAAATCAGCAAAGGAGTTAAAAAATAAGGGCTAGTGTCACCAGAAAGTCAGTGCAGGTGTGTGCCTCAGTTCTTGGATCTGGCAAGAGAGGCAAAATGTATTGAAAGTGATAGAAAAGTTTGATTTATTGAAAGCAGAAGTTCATCCTGCCAGAGTGCAAGGGTGGATGATGTGGAAGTGCTGAAGACCAGGGGTATAACATTTTCTCCTGCCTTTCCAGGGGGAATCAAGAAAAGCAGGTGAGTCATTTGGTAACACATGTACATTTATATGTGCATGCTCCTTTTAGATACTGGGCACTGTGGAACCAGCTCCTGGATGGATCCAAAAGGTCATTAGGGCATTGTCCCTGTCTCCCACATTTGTGCCTGTGTACTTGGTGAGAAGTGTTTTTGCTGGTTAGTTTGGCCCCAGGCATTTTTATCAGCACCATTTGATGTTTGGGGAAGAGGATTTTTCTTTCAAAATCAGGGGCAGTTGGTAGAGCACTAGCCAATGAGCAAAAGCAGCAGGAACTGAGTTCAAGTGCCAGTCTCAGGTGTAATAGAAAAAAAATGAAAGTTGGGGAAAATATGTGGCATATTTAGGGATCAGTCATGTATGTATCACAGAAAGGAGCTTTTTAAAGTTATATAGATTTTAACTTTTATTGAAGTAGTTTAAGCTACAAGTTTGGTAGGTTATGTGATAATTACTTTAATTAACATTAGGAACCCTAAAGATAAAGGTTCTTAAATCCTTTCTTTTGTTAGAATATTCTTCCAATGTCTGCTATGTGATTTGGGGGTTTGTATGAATTCTTTGGAAAAGTCATGTGCCCTTAAACATAACACTACTGGGGTCAGTGGTAGCTAAGGAAAGCCAATGTTTTGGCAGTAAAGAAGAGAATCCTGGCAGTCTCAATGATTACTTTGCTAAAATGATGGCATCTAAGAGATTAGTTCATCTTGTCTATATGACGATGACTTAAAATACAAATGATGACAATGAGCTCTAGCTTCCTGAAGTTTACATCTAGTGAGAGAATTTAGCTAATAAATGACAAGATATTAGTATGTTCAGGTTGTGACCAAGTAGGATGTGAGGATAGGAGTTCTGTGTGCATGTGGATGGGGCACGGAACTTTAAATAAAGAAGGCAGCATTTCAATAATGAACTACTGCTCATTTAATAATGAACTACTACTATTTATACCTGGAGAAGGTGATAGAGTTTTCTGGGAAAGAATTTTCAAGGCCAATGGAACCACATGTGAAAGCTCTGAGGTGAAGCCTACCTGGCCTGTGGGAAGAATGTTAAGGAACCTAGTATGTGGAATGCCAAGGAAGAGAGGAAGAGAGTGAGCAGTCTTAGGGACAAAGTGGTTTGCTTCCCCTTCAATGGAAAAAATGTATTGCCTGTGTGGTGGGATAATTTTTAGGAAATCAATATGTTTATGCCATCCTACCACCCCATTTTATTATCCTTTTCAAGCAAGTAATTAGGCTCTAGGTTACATTGTCTCCAGAATGATTTGTGGTAAGACACAAAGCTGAAAATTGCTATCAAACACGCCAGTTCTTGGTTTCACATCTGAAAGTTTATAAGGGAGTTTGGGGAGGGGGGTTGTTTTTGTTTTTGTTTTTGTTTTTGTTTTGTCGGTCGTGAGGCTTGAACTCTGGACCTGGGTGCTGTCCCTGGGCTCTTCAGCTCAAGGCTAGTGCTCTACCACTTGAGCTGCATCACCACTTCCAGCTTTTTCTGTTTATGTGGTACAGAGGAATTGAACCCAGGGCCTCATGCATGCTAGACAAGCACTCTACCACCAAGCCATCTTCTCAGCCCCGATATAAGGGAGGTTTTATAGTCCTTGTAATAATCAAGATCTGACCCAGGCATGGTGCAGCATACCTGTAATGCTAGCATTAAAGAGGCTGAGGCAGGTGGATAGAGAGTTGAAGGCTATCTCAAGGAAAAAATAATAGGTCTGTATCAGGGGCTTAGGGAAAGGACATGTTCAATCATTAACTTTGTTACTAAGATGAAAAAAAAATGAAAGCTTAACGTTTACAAAAGATTGTCTCAAGAGTAGAGAAGCATGATCAGATCTCTTTGAGTTTATAGGTAAAGATTCATGTCCAGCCAGGAGCTGGTAGCTCTCGCCTGTAATCCTAGCTACTCAGGAGGCTGAGATCTGAGGATCATGGTTCAAAGCCAGCTGTGGCAGGAAAGTCCATGAGACTCTTCTCTCCAATTATCCACTAGAGAACCAGAAGTGGCTCTGTGGCTCAACATGGTAGAGAGCTAGCCTTGAGCAAAAGTACTCAGGGACAACATCCAGGTCCTGAGTTCAAGCCCCAGGACCAACCAAAAAAAAAAAAAAAAGATTCATGTCCAGTACTACATCAGCTGTGAGTTCACAAAATAATCAACTCCTCTGGTGAAGATCAGTTCTGACCATGTTACTACAAGTTATATAGAAAAAATATTGAGCAAAAATTTAGAATGCGATGAATGGAATATAGAAGGGAGGAAATTGGAATAAATGAACTTGCTTTGGTATAACAGTGGAGTTAAGAATGATTATATTAATGCAAACAGAACTATGTCTAGACCCCACCCCAACCAGTCATTGCTTACAAACAAGATTAGAGTAAAACTAAGTAGTAAAAGAAAGCATTATAGTCTTCAAATATAAACAATGCATTTCTTTAACTTATAAAAATTTAGGTGAGAAGATTGCTAATGAAGAGAATCATCAAAGTTAGTAAATTTGACTTGTCAGATATCGTGGCTGATTATGAAGAAATTGTATCTGCAAGGTACTATTAAATTATAACTATAAAATATAAAACCTTAATACCTTCAAAATCCTCTATGTTCTCTATTTTTATATTAAGTCACATATTAAATAATGCAATTTCAGAGCATAAACTGAGATACGATGACAAAATTTATTTGGTCACTTTAAAGTTGCATTGTAGAATACCTGCCTGGCATGTTTTTAAATTTTTTTGGGGGGGGTCCAATCATGGGGCCTGAACTCTGGGCCTGGGCTCTGTCCCTTAGCTCTTCAGCTCAAGGCTAGCGCTCTACCATTTGAGCCACAGCGCCACTTCTGGTTTTTTTCTTTTTTGCTTATGTGGTGCTGAGGAATCGAACCCAGGGCCTCATGCATGCAAGGCAAGCCCTCTACCACTGAGCCACCTTCCCAGCCCATGTTTTTAATTTTATAGTGCTCTAGGGAAATTTGATAGCTTCTCCTTTGTAATTGTTTTAGGAAAATAAAGAAAAATAGAAGAAACACCTTTGTCCCAAATTTGTTTTGCCCTAAGGTTTTCTTGTCATGAGACTCTTACTGGAAAAGACATTGTTAGTGGCACTGCAGTACACTTTTGGTCTTTCCATGCAAGTCTGGGAGTTTTCGATCATCATAGGGGCACTAAGATCCACAGGAAGCAGTTGCAGAGCCTTTGCTAAAGTTACACAATCCTTATGTAGATTATAACTGCTTTAACTGCTAAACCCTATTAAGTTTTATTTTCAGTCCTTGAAGAAAAACTGGTTGTGGCTGTAATTCCATGGGTTTGTGTTTTTAGCATTTGGCAGCATGAAGCAGTTTTGAGGGCTTAGTCATTTTGAGAGTATGATTACTGAAAAAAAATCTTCTGAAAGATCATGCTTCTTTGTATGTCCTTGGTCTGTTTGGGACTAATCGCATTCTCCCTCAACATGAAGGAACATAGCATCTCATTCTTTTTAAGCTCAGGAAAAATTCCTTCCTTGTAATTTTGTTCCATCCACAATAGAGTAGATATGTTTCAGATAATAGCCTTATTTACATCAAGCATCATGCTAGTATCCTTTAAAACTATGTTATGTATATGACTTTGATCACATTTTATCCTTTAGCCAATTCACAGATACAGTTTGTAAGTTTATTGAGCCACGAAGAAAGTTAAAGCCTCAGAGGAAAGAAAGAAAAAAAGTCACAGCACAGACTGTCTCTGATGGAGATATTAAGATTCTTATCAGAATACTGAGGGCTTATAATATTCCTGCCAGGAAAACAACAGCTCATAGGTAAAGCAATATATTGCCATTTTTAGAATTGCTAATGATCTACTTAACTGTGATAAATTTCATGCTGTATATTTGTAAAGCTTTGCACTTCATTAATATTTCAATTCACAGGTAAGGCAATATGTTCCCATTTTTAGAGTTGCTAAAGAAGTATCTTAATTGGGGTAAGTTTCATGTTATATATTTGTAAACTTTGTACTTCATTAGTGTTTCATATACATTAAATGAATGCAAGTAAAAATATTCATTTGTATAGTCAAACCTACTGCTATATATTAAGAGTTTCCATAGGCTGAGGATATTGCTCAAGTGGTAGAGTGTTTGCCTAGTATCAAAGGCACTGGGTTTGATCTTTAATACACACACACACACACACACACACACACACACAATTGTCAGAGAGATACATTGACTCAAGTCTATAATCTTACCTACTTGGGAGGTGAAGATAAGAGATTAAGGTTCAAGGCAAACCTGAGGATTAAAAATAAATTTGCAAAACACTATCTTAACCAATAGCTGGGTACAGTGATGCATGCCTATCATCCCCTGCAACATAGGGAAGCGTGAGTAGGATTGCAGTCCAGGCTGGCTGACCCTATCTTGAAATTAAACAATTGAAAAGGGGGCTAGAGATATGGCACAAGTGATAGAGTGTCTGCCTGACAACCACAAAACCCTGAATTCAAGCCCCCAAACCAAAAAGGTAGGCAGAAAAAGAATTGTGAGGTTTGAGATTCCCAAAGAAGCATTAACTTGTTTTTCTGGGAGAGTTTTCCACATGCTCACCGTCCCATGTTTTATCAAATAAACTTCCTTTGTCTCAATTCCCTATTGAGAATCACATTATTCCATACCATTGTCCTCCTAGAAGCAGAATCCTGAAGAAAGTCGGGGAGCCACCAATTTTGTTTTATAGAATGTCCAATGAAAGTTGTGAAACAAATATGAAATGGCTCATAAAATTATAATTGCTAGCTGGGCACGGGTGGTGCATGTCTGTAATCCTAGCAACTCAGGAGTGTGAGATCTGAGGATTCTGGTTCAAAGTCAACCCAGGCAGGAAAGTCTGTGAGACTCTGATCTCCAATAAACTACTCAGATAAAGGCAGAGGTGGTGCTGTGGTTTAAGTGGTAGAGTGGTAGTCTTGAGTTAAACACCTAGGATCTGCAAAACAAACAAACAAAAAACATAATTGTTGTAGTTGCACCTTGTTTTACTTTTGATTTATGTAGTTTATCTTATATTTGATTTGTATAGTTTGTCTTATTTTTCTCCTTTTGCTGAGTATCAGTGAAAATTTTACAATAGACTAGATCCAATTGTACTTCAGTGATTGTCACATATTTGGTTCTAAACATGAATATGATATGGAAAATAAGACTATAAAATCCAGGGCAACTAAATTATATATTTCTATAAGCACTAGGGAAAAAACATCCCTTCCTACCAAAATGAATACTAAAACTAAAGTATATATTTCTATATTGCTTTTTCTGAAGAGCTTTGGATATGCCTACTTATTTGATATCATCCATGTCTCGTCCCAGACATAAAGAAATATTCAAATCACGTGCTTCAGATGAGATTTTATATGAGATAAGTATTTAACACTTCTATAAAATATAATATTGGTTTTTGAATTGCAGCTGGCTCCTAATCTGTTTCTCCCTCTCTATTTTTTTTCCTCTTGCAGTTTGCTGCTCATAACATAGTGAAGATCTTTTTTATAAAATTCATTACTGGGCTGGGAAAGTGGCTTAGAAGTAGACTACTTGTGCATGCATGAGGTCCTGGGTTCAATTCCTCAGCACCACATAAGCAGAAAAAAAAACTGGAAGTGGTGCTGTGGCTCAAGTGGTAGAGCGCTAGGCTTGAGCTGAAGAGCTAAGGGACAGTGCCCCAAGCCCAGAGTTCAGGCCCCACGACAAACAAACAAAAAAAAAATCAGCTCTAATCATTTTTATTCTCTAGTCCCAGAGTCTGTAGAAGAAGGTGCTAGCTCCTTAAAATGGCCACTAAATCTTTGATATTCTCTGTGTTATGTACCAACCAGACTCAGGGTTTATTGCCCCACAGATATGTCATATTGCTACTTGTTCTACATGGCCTCCACTAGCTGTTTCCTCTACCCAAAATGGCCTCCACAAATCTCCATGCTATTGGCCATATAAACACCTATTTCAAAGCTCAAGCAGTTATTTTTTCTGTGATGCCCTTTTGGTCTTCATCCCAGAAACTTAATCATTTCCTCTCCTGAATAACTCTTATAACTACAAACCATTTCACTCATTCTTCACATTTCATTGTACTTATATATTTACTTTTCTCTGTAGACTTTAAAACCCTTAAAACAAAGTTCACTTTATCTTTATATCCTGGTAAAAAATAGGATCATTAAGGTTTTATTAAAACAATGATTAGCTGCATGCCCGTGGCTCAAACCTATCATTCTAGGTACTAAGGACGCTGAGATCTGAGGACTGAGAATCAAAGCTAGCCTAGGCAGAAAAGTCCATGAGACACTCTTACCCCTATTTAACCATCAAAAAATCAGAAGTAGAGGTGTGGCTCAAGGGATAAAATGCCAGTCTTGAGAGAAAAAGCTAAATGAGAGTGTGAATCTTTGCGTCCAAGCCTCAGTATTGGCATGCATGTGCACGTGCGCGCGCACGTGCACACACACACACACACACACACACACACAACTAGTGTGAAACTATAAAAATCAAGTATCCATTTTTTTTGTTGGTGGTGGTGGTCGTCGTAGGGCTTGAACTCTGGGCCTGGGCACTGTCCCTCAGCTTTTTAGTTCAAGGAAGCGCTCTGCCACTTGAGCCACAGCACCACTCCTGGTTTTCTGAGTGGTTTATTGGAGATAAGAGTCTCACAGACTTTCCTGCCAGAGCTATCTTTGAACCACGACCCTCAGATCTCAGCCTCCTGAGTAGTTAGGATTACAAGTGTGAGCTACCGATGCCTGGCTCAAGTATCCATCTGATAAGTAATTCTCTCTCTGGGCCTTTATTAACTATATAAAATATTGCAAAAATCTAGTCAATGTTTATTATGCATTTCAGGATGCAGTACATCCTTTCATTGAAGTTTCTTTTCAACACACTGTATACCAAACCACTACTGCAAGTGGATCTTATCCATGCTGGAATGAAGAAGTTAAAGTAGATTTTATGTAAGTTAGAACTCATTTTTCTGCAGCTCATAAAAATAGAGCAATAACAAAATTATTTTCTCAATAACAGAAAACAGTAAGATGGGGGTTGGAGGCATAGCTCAGTAGCTAAAGTGCTATCCAGCGAGTAAAACCATCAGGTACTCAGTTTGAGTTCCAACCTCAAACCAAAAAAAAAGAAGAAGAAAACAGTAAGATGAATAAACTTGTAAGTGAACTATTGAGAAAACTGTACAGTGTTTACATTCTTGTGACTACAGCAATGAACACATTGGGAATATGAACAAATGGGATTAGAAAGTTTAGCTACAGCAAATATTCTTTTTGTCACTTCTAATGTAAGATCCCTAGTTCCTATGACATTTTAGTGAATAAAAACCATATAGAGGGGGCTGGGATGGTGGCTCAGTGGTAGAGTGCTTGCCTTGCATGCATGAGGCCCTGGGTTCGATTCCTCAGCACCACATAAGCATCAAAAAAAAGCCATAAGTGACACTGTGGCTCAAGTGGTAGAGTGCTAGCCTTGAGCTGAACAGCTGAGGAACAGCACCCAGGTACAGAGTTCAGGCCCACAACTGGACCCAGAAAAAACAAACATATAGACATGGAATAAACAATTAGTCCTGTAACCCCCTGCTTTGCAGGATGAATTGTGGCAAAATTAAAGAGAAGTTTCAATGGACTAAAACTCAAGGTAATGGCAAAGAAAGCCTGTGATTCCAGCACTTAGAAGTCAGAGGCAAAAGGTTCACAATATCTAGTGAAAGACTGTCTCAAAAAATAAACAAAAAAAGATAACATAGACTTGAGTGGATTAAGGTATATACTAGATTGACATGCTCAAAATTATCTTAAGATTACATTTGCTCTTTCTCTTACTGGTGTTGTTGTGAATATGCATTGCCTCCCCTGCCTGCCTTAGGCTCTTATAGGAAAGTAAGCTTATTTTATCATTTGAAAACATGTCATCTTCAAATTAAAATTATTCTCCATAGTCAACCAGGATCATATCTTTTCAAAATAAAAACTTTCAAAATTCAAGCCCCTAGTTTTTTTTTTAAATATACAATACATTATCAGTATCTATTGTTACCCTACAGAACAGTAGTATGCTATAATTTCTTGCTCTTATCTAACTGTAACTTAGTCTACATTGACCCACTTCTCCCCTTCCCCTTCTCCTCTTCCTCTGGTAACCACCATTCTGATCTCAACTTCTATGAAGTCAACTATTTTAGATCCCATATATGAGTAAAATCAAGTGGTACTTGTCTTTTTGTGCCTTGCTTATTTCATATTAGATAGAAGCATATTGTTGCATTTTTGAATCTTCATCTTAAAAGAGATAAGAGGTAAATTATAAAGCACATGCTAATAAAAAAGGAGCAGTCAGTCCTCAAAGGACATAGCTTTCTCTAAGTTTATACTTTTTAAAAGAAAATAGTACAAATAACCTTTGCGAATAATTCTCTTACAAAATAAATGGCTTTTGAAAAAAATTAAGCACTTAAATGTGTTTTTATTATTTGCAGCTCACCAGGACATGATTATAGCCTCTCGGGCTTATCTAAAATAAAAGAGAACATACATATCAACATTTTTGATGAAATGATGATTGAAAAACATGAGGTAAAGTAGAATAAGCACAATAATCAATGTTGAAATAATTCTAAGAAGATAAAACAGTGAAATCTAGGAACATATTTATAAATTTGCTTTTAAGTTCAGTATCTATATTCATTTTTTTCTAAGAAGGATTTGAGTCAACTTAGAATAAAACCAGACCCAAGTCTCTCTAAAAATAAGAGATTATAAACTATATGTAAGAAGAGGAAGAATAATCATATAAAAATTTAGAAGTAGATTTTTGCTTCATGATAGTAAAGACAGAAAGATAAAAATGAGCTATACATTCCTCATTATCAAAGAAGTCACTTCTAATAAACTAAATTAAAATGCTGTTATATTTTTCTGTAATTTTTACAGTCACTGAATGTCTTCTCTATACAGTGGTGAAAGTCCTAACACAATGCCTACCACTAATGCCTAACAAGCTTGGAGATAAATGTTAATGTAACTCCATTCTGAATTTGACACTAAGACTAAGAAGAAGCATGTCCTTTGTACCTACTCTCTATGGTAGATAAATTAAAGGTTTTCATATATGACAGTGTTACTAGAATAAGGCCTAACTGCTCACTACTTGAAAACCAATATTAAGGAGATGAAAATTGGTAGGAAGGTTTAAGGGAGGACTGAAGAAAGCAGAGGGGCCATCATACTCAGTTCCATACTGGGGTACTGATGTGCAAAGAGCTTTTAGAAGGACGGAAAGGAATATAGTGGAACAATCAGCAGACTATATGCTGGGTGGGATCTTTGTTGCCCAGGGAGTATGTCTGCTTTTCTCTGGAACATCCCAATAGACCTTGACCTACGGGGCTAGCTTCTATTGCTCCTTTTAAACAGGCATGCTTATTTTTTGGGGGGGAGTCCGGTCGTGGGACCTGAACTCTGGGCCTGGGCGCTGTCCCTCAGCTCTTCAGCTCAAGGCTAGCGCTCTACCACTTGAGCCACAGCGCCACTTCCGGATTTTTTTTTCTTATGTGGTGCTGAGGAATTGAACCCAGGGCCTCAAGCATGCAAGGCAAGCGCTCTACCACTGAGCCACCTTCCCAGCCCCAGGCATACTTATTTTTGCAAGTTAAAACTTAACAGATGTTTGCATGCTTTCTGTTGGTTGATGCACAGAACTCAAGAATAAGAATGAACATTACAAAAATCATCAGATGGGAAGCGGCACTGTGACTCAAAGTGGTAGAGCACTAGACTTGATCAAAAGAGCACAGACTCAGAGCCCAGATATGAGTTCAGGCCCCACAAAGGACAAAAAAAATTAAAAAATAAAAAAATCAGATGTTCTGACTTCCATAAATCTAAAGAAATAATATTTAGCATCTTACCATTTATGATGCTTCAGAATCTAGAATTCTGGGGAAAAGGAAAGGGAGAATTAAACTTTACCAGTGGAGAGAGATGGAATGGCAAAAAAAAAATTACAGAAGGGGAAGTAAAACTAACTCTGTCAAGGACAATTCACCATAAAAGTGATCACTGTTAGAGCAATACCTGAAAGGATTATGGATTCGGGTCAAAGAAAATGAATGAAACCTGAACTTTCCCCTTTTTTTTCAGGAGAGAATACACTTAAATTGGAATTAAGGTTGTGGCTCAAGATGTAGAGTGTTTGCCTAGCATGCATTAGGCCTGGAAAAAAATTAACGTTTGATAGGCTGAAGTAAATGAATTTGTCAAGATGGAAGAGAGGAGATGCAAAGGTTTATTAGGGTGCCATTAAAGGTGAAAAGATGAGCAGTTAGACAAGGGAACATAGTACTGACACAAGACTAAATGTAGGCTTACACCTTGTATGAGTTTTCCCTTTGTCATCTCTGTTCCTCTTTCTTACTGTAATCAATTATAAATTGATTACAAAGTAGCAATAAGTGAACCACAATATAGGGAGGGATGACTATCTAACTCTGCTACTTTGCAGATTTTTCACCTGTCCATGCTGGTCTCTGAAACATAGAGGGATTGCTGTACCTTTTACTTCTCACAAATCTCCCTCCACCCTTTTTTTTTTTTTCTTGTGCCAACCCTGGGATTTGAACTTGAAGCCTGAGCAGTCCTTGAGCTTTTGTGCTTAAGGCTAGTATTCTGTCCTTGAACCACAGCTAGGAATCCAGCTTTGTTTTGTTTTGTTTTGTTGTTTTTTTGTAGTTAATTGGAGATAAATAGTTTCACAGAGTTATCTACCTGGATTGGCTTTGAACCACAATCCCCAAATCTCAGCCTTCAGGAGTAGCTAGGATTACAGGTGTGAGCCAGTGTGCCTAGGGACATAGAGGCTATATTTAACACTGGGATAGAAGAGCTGGACTAAACTCCCATTGGATCTGGTATAGCAGATCTGAGAGACCTTCAAACTTGGAGACTAAGTTAACTGAAACTGTAAAATTTACTTCTATCCCCCAAAAAACGAACATAAACTTCTGCTAGTCATAAAAAGAACTGGAATGAATTCAGTACTAGTGTGATGGTTTCAAAACTTAACAAAAAGAACAACAACAACAAAAATGAGGGATGGGCCATGGGAGGGAAGAAAGAAGGGGAAGAAGAGAAACTATTTTTCAAGATTTTAACTTATTAGCTTATAATTTTCTTTTGACCTGCTTTTAGTTAATTTCTTATTATTTCTGACTTTATCCAAGTGTAGCTTTCTAGTTTTGGTGGGTTTTTTTCTGATTTAATTTGGAAGCATTAAGCCAAAACTGTAGACCAAGGAGTTCTGAAATAAAAGAGTTTATTATTGAACCATTAAAGACGCTAGTCAGAAAGAACAAGTTCCTGAAACTATCAGCAGCAAAGCTACATAGCAATTGGAGATATATCTACTATACTTATAATCAAAGCATTTCTTTTGTTTTTTTGTTTTGTTTTTGGGTCCAGTCGTGGGGCCTGAACTCTGGGCCTGGGCGCTGTCCCTCAGCTCTTCAGCTCAAGGCTAGCGCTCTGCCACTTGAGCCACAGCGCCACTTCCGGCTTTTTTCTTTTTGCTTATATGGTGCTGAGGAATTGAACCCAGGGCCTCAGGCATGCAAGGCAAGCGCTCTACCACTGAGCCACCTTCCTATCCCCCAAAAGCATTTCTTTAATGAAAAGTTGGATTAGGAAAGCATAAATTGTTTATACTGAATCTGGATTAGGCATAGATAAGAAGGAAGAATTACACAAAAGGGAAATCTTAGAAAACAGTGCCTAAGAAGAAGAAATTGTTGCTTCTGGATTGGTTGTAGTTGTAAACAGGATGTACACAGCCACCCAGGGGGCCTTGATCAGAGTGAAGGTCTTAATGTATGTTCAATAACAGTCAAACAGCCTTTTGTTTCTATTCGGCCTTTGGACTAACTGTTGAGCTTCCATCAGTTCTCCTTCCATCCTCCAGCCCCTGAAATTTAGGGCATCTCATAGTTTTTCTCTTTTTTGTGCTGGTCCTGGGACTTAGACCTGGGTCTGGGTGCTTTCCCTAAGCTTCTTTTGCTTAAGGCTAGCACTCTACCACTTAAGCCACAGTGTCATTTCTAGCTTTTTCTGAGTAGTTTATTGGAGATGAGAGTCTCATGACCTTTCCTGTCCAGCTGGCTTCAAACTGTGGTCCTCAGATCTCAGCCTCCTGAGTAGCTAGAATTTTAAGTGTAAGCCACCAACACCCAGCTGATTTTCCTATTTTTTAAAGAGCTATTAAATTGTTTTTACCCTTCACTCTGTTTTCTAATTCATTTATTTCTGCTTGCATTTTTACTTTCTTCTTTCCAGTATTCTTGGGACTGTGATTTCTGTCCTTAGTTTGGTTAAATATGCTGAATGCCTAGTTGTTGGATATCTTATCCTCTTAAAAGTGTTGGTGTTGGTGGCTCATGCCTGTAATACTAGCTACTTCAGGAGGCTGAGATGGTGGTTCAAAGCCAGCCCGGGCAGGAAAGTCTGTGAGACTCCAATAAACCGGAAGTGGCGCTATAGCTCAAGTGGTAGAGCGCTCGCCTTGGGCTAAAGAGCACAGGGACAGCACCCAAGCCCAGAGTTCAAGCCCCATGACTGACAAAAAAAAAAACAAACATTCTCTAAGACTCTGAGCTTTGCTTTAAAATCATCTTAGACTAAATTATTTCTTTAATTATCTGTATTTTTATTACTTTTCCTGTAATTTTATTATATATTCTTCTTAGATTTAAAGATTTTGAATATTAAAGCCAGGTGTGGTGATACATGCTTGTAATCGCAGCTATGAAGGAGGTAGGAGGCTCCAGGCAGATGCCAAATCTTACTTCAAAAAAACAAAAAACAGCCAGACACTGGTGGCTCATGCCTGTAATCCTAGCTACTCAGGAAGCTGAGATCTGAGGACCAAGGTTCAAAGTCAGCCTGGGCAGGAAAGTCTGTGAGACACTTTATCTCCAATTAATCACCAGAAAATGGAAGTAGTGTTGTGGCTCAAAGTGGTAGAGTGCTAACCTTGAGCAAAAGATCTCAGGGACGGCTTTAGGCCCTGAGACCCACAAGACCCACAACTGACAAAAAAAGAAAAGAAAAGAAAAAGACAGGCACCAGTGGCTTTTCCCTGCTATCTGTCATCCTAACTACTCTAGAGACATTGCCCAAATTCCCTCCACTTCTGACCTTTGGTTGATGAAATATAAGCTGCTAAAAGTGAAGAGCAGCATAGGCTACTGCCAAATAGGAGATGTGGTAAGTGATGGTAAATGTTAGTCCTTGTGTGTCTTTTTCCTGCTGCCACTACATAAATTTCCTCTAAACTAAAAATACCGTTAAGGGAGAATTAGTTAGCAATAATCAGTGCATGTTTAAAGTAATTTGACAAGTTTTTCTTAAATTAGCAACAATGTACTTTCACTTTTCCAAAACTGTAATTTGACAAGTGATGACATATGTA
Source organism: Dipodomys merriami (assembly GCF_024711535.1). NCBI lineage: Eukaryota > Metazoa > Chordata > Mammalia > Rodentia > Heteromyidae > Dipodomys > Dipodomys merriami. The sequence goes on from NW_027203926.1 coordinate 1,691,311, forward strand.
TATACCCATGAAAGTATTTTCACATTGTAGTTAATGAATGTATCTATTACACTCAAAAGCTTTCTCCTGCCTAGTTGACATATCTCTCCCTTCTCCTTTCTGCCTCCCATTCCATCTGTTCTCTGTCACTGTTGTTTGTATAGTCTAGAAATTTATAAAAGTGCAGTCATTACTTTGTGTACATATGAATCAAAACATCACATTGTAACTTACAAAAATATATAGATATATGAGCCCAAAGCAGAAAAGAGGAATTCCCTGGCATTTGAGAGGCCTTGGTTTTGATACCCAGCACCAGTGGGTAGAGAGAATGATTTTTTGAAATATTTACCTGCGAATTCATGAAACTACTAGAAAATTTAGTTTCATAAATAACTTATTTTAATAGGATCACTGTCTGGAGAGCTGTAGCAATCACTCATACATGAAAAAGAATTGGCTTGGTTCCATCATGTTCCCTTTCTCTGCTCTTCTACAACAATCTGAGGTAATCGTCAATGGTTCTTTGCTAGTCTTAATAGGATTTGACTTCTGACTAATGAATTTTCTGTTGTCTTGGATTCAGATTCTATGATTAGCAAGTTGAAGAGTTTGAATCTTTTGACTGTCTCTAGAACAAGAGAATACACAAATTTACTTATTGTACCATGATAGTGTCTACTGAGAGAGAATAGGAAAAGCTAGCCTTAAATCTTAAAGCAACATCCTTGGTTATATATAACATCTTAAAAAGATAAGACCAGATTTATGAAACCTTCAGATTACTGGTGTTGCTTTGTCCCAAGAGTTTCAGCTTGTCAACACTGTTATCAATAGTAGTAATATTGATGATTAGAACTTGTCTCTGTGAGACCCTCAGAAGATTCTGCCATTGGATTTTGTGGCAAGAATATGCCTGTATGACTGGCAAAATATGTTTTTATTGTCAAGGTGATATACAGAGGGGTTACAGTTACATAAGTAAGGTAATAAGTATATTCTTGTCAAACTTGTTATCCCCTGACAAAATATTTTTTTAAAAAACAGCTTGATTCTATTTTAGGTTCTGTTACAAATTTACTGAGGGATCTTAGGTAAGGTACTTGAATCTTTGAGTTCATGCTGAGTAAGGAAGATTTGAAGAATCAGGAATGAATTTTTTTATCCCAGTGGAATTTACAATCTATAGGGAAAAAAATAACACTGTAGAGCAATGTACTACTGCTGTTGAGGCCTTACAGGGAGGTCCATAACGGTAAGAGGGCTTTACTTTTCTTGGGCCACAGAAGGAATGGGAAGGTGGCAAGATTGCCTATTGATCATACTAAGGAACCGATCATCTAGGGCAAGTACATATTAGTGGGAGTCCAAGTACATGTGTGAACCTGTTCCTTCCTACAGAAAGGCTCAGCTGGGTTATAGTATATTTGACCGATGTTGCTTTTTCATCACGTATAATTTACTAAATTGATATATTCCTTCAGATTAGTGGAACATTTCAAGTGGCCATTCCACCAGTTTTGCTTGGGTATACTTGGAGTAAAACGTATATACCTCCTAAAGAAGATTGCAGTGGGCAGAATTTAAAAGAGAGTACCTTCTTAAATATTTTTGCTACCATTGAACCTCAGATATATGTCACATATAATCTAACCCTAAATAAGGTAGGTTTTATATTAAATTATTTTTAAACAAGTCATCAAAGAAGTATAAATTATTTTAAAACTAACAGTTTCAAAGCTGGCAAAAATAAACAGATTTCCTTGACATTTCTCTGGGGGCACAATATAGAACAATGTCAAAGACTTTAAATTTGATTCTAGTTTTCAGATCAGATGGATGTTTTGCACAGAGCAGAGATTTTTAAAAAGAACTGTAAGACAGCATTTCCCAACCGAAGAATCATAACTACTGTTTTTAATGATGAAGGGATACAGATCTTAGTAACAAGATATATCAAGGCATTAAATCCACCTCAACAACTTCTGGATATATTTCTTCATGACTCTAATGCAACACTTGTACGTTATAAGTATTTGTAATAGTTTCATTGTGGTTAAAATATATCTGTAAGGAATCATATCTACCTTTTGTTGATTTAGGATCAATCTAGTCAATTGGCTGTCCTCAGACTAATTATATTATTCTAAAACTATAAAGTTCCCTTAGCTGTACTCTTTAAACTAAAATCAAAAGTCCTAATCTAGGCCTTTTATTATACTCTGATTTCCCATCATTGGTTTCTTCTTCCTTATGTGTACTAACACCTAATATCCCAAGAGACAACAATGATCTCAGATTTATTTCAGTGATTACCTTTATCTTTAAAAAAAAATCCCAGCTCCTTTGCTGCTTGTTAAGGATTATGATATATATTATATATGCTAATATATGTATATATACAATATAGCATATATTTAACCGGGTAGAAGGTCAAAATAGTACATAATAGTAGCTCTTATACATCAATTAAAATGCTAATGAGTTATCTGTGTTGACTTACTATCTACAATATTTGTGTCCTATCCTCCTTTCTTATGTTTGAGTCCTTGTCTACAGCACTTGAGGAGGAAAATGTTTATATTACAATTTCTGTTGTTTGAGAACATAGGCTGTATCTCTATGTCCCTTTGTAGCAGCTTATAATGAAAAGAATTCTAGCTGGGCGCCAATGGCTCATGCCTGTAATCCTAGCTACTCAGGAGGCTGACATCTGAGAATCGCGGTTCAAAGCCAGCCCACGCAATAAAATCCTTGAGACTCTTATCTCGAATTAACCACCAGAAAACCAGAAGTGGTGCTGTAGCTCAAGTGATAGAGCACTCACCTTGAGCTTAAGAGCTGAGGGACAGCGTCCAAGCCCAGAGTTCAAGCCCCATGACCAACACACAAAAAAAAAAAGAAAAAGAAAAAGAATTCTGAAAGATTTTAAACCTAAAAACAAATCAAATTCTTACAATTCTGCTACAATTTTCTACCTTTTAAAGCAATTATAAAGTACATGTTTAAAGTTGATGTATTTTGGGAATGTTTGTTTTAATAATTTATAACACAATATACTGGTTAACATGAACTCCCTGGAGTCAGGCCATCTGGGCCAGTCCCCAGAGACCACATTAGTGGTGAGTGACTCTGGTCAAATCTTAACTCTGTTCTTTCTGTAAAAGTAGAACAATAGTTGCTACTTTATAGCTTTTAGTACAAACTAAATGAGAAAATGCTTGTAAAACACTCTATTTTAATGTTGGACACTCAATAAATGTTAGTTAATATTATTCTAGGATCTCATTGCACGGTTTGTATCTCTGATTCCGTTTATGCCTGATACATCAGATGAAAATGATGGTTTGGATATATGGATGACCTCAGAGGTAATAAATTACATTTTATAGTTGAAACATATGTTACTTCTTATTTGTGAAGCACTATATATGCATTTATGTAGTACTTTATTTTGTGAAATGTTAAAATATTTGATAATTTTATGTATTATTTTCAGCTCTTTTGGTATTGGTGGAAATAATTCATTAAAACTAAAATTATTTTCAATATTCCAAGTGGAAACTCATGAATACTTTGATTCAATGGGAGTTTCAGGAGCATAATATTATGGTATTCTCCAGAGAGCAGTATGACTAGTCACTGTGGAACTGGCCAGAATCTGACACCTTAGCCAAAAACCATCACTTCCCAAAGGCTTTCCCTACTTTCCCCTCATCTGAAGCAAAGGGCTCATACAGCAGTGCTTTTCCTTAGTACTGGGATAAAGTTATCTATAGACTGGTTGCCAAATAAAACACAGTATACAGTACTTGGAACATACTTATTTGTCTGAAATTCAAGTTTAACTGGATATATATATATATGTATATATTTATATATATATATATATGAAATCTTATAACCTAGTTGTAGCACTTCTTCCATTCCACCTTAAATTATATTTAGTTGATTATATATAGACTCTATACTTACATCTTGTATACATACCCTGTTGTGATATTTCCCTTGAAGGCAGATGAAAACTTGTTTCTTATTTATTTTATGTTTAAATCTATTCAGTAGCAAGTATTCAATAAATTTTCACCTGGAAAATACAAATAGGATGGGAGCCCAAGAGGGGGGACATTTTCATTTAGAACTGATAGCCCTGGCTTGTACTTATCTAGATTTTTATTTGAAATATTGAAGTTTGAATGCAAGGCTTTGCACTTGCTAGGCAAGAGCTCTACTACTTACCCACCGATCCAGTCCAACTTGTCTAGAATGGTTTGAGGGGCTGGATTTGAGCTAAAATGGATTTAAAGATCAGAGTTTACCTAATAATAAGTCACCTGCCCTGTCTCCTGCTAAGTGGGACAAATAGTTTTATTCCATAATCCAGAGATTCAAAGCTGGTAGAACTCAAGAAGGTATTATTTGGTCTAAACTCCCCTTCTGAGATTCTTTAAGCAGAATGAGTCCAAGGATATTACGATATTGAAGAACTTTGTAAGAAGCTGAGCTAATAATAAAATAATTCAGACATACTTGCCCCCAAACTACACACACACACACACACACACACACACACACACACACACACACACACACACACACACACACACACACACACACACACACACACACACACACACGCTAGCACTGCAGGTATGAATGAACCACCACACTTGGTGCTTTTCTTTTCTTTTTTTCCATATGGAGGTTTGAACTTAGAGCCTCATTCTCTACCACTTGAGCCACTACCAACACCACTCTGCCAGCACTGGAAATATTTTCAACAGAAGCCAGAAATCTAGCAGGGTTTTGTTGGTGTTATTGTTGCTGTTGTTTAATGAAAACCAGTCTAGGGGCCAAACTACATACCTGTAAACTAGAATTAGGTGATAGGTCACAAAGATTGCCACTTCTGCACCCTTCTCTCATGCTATACAGCCTTACTAGGCACCTGGTATTTGATTATTTGCATGCAGATCATGAGTTCAGTTTATTCAATTGAAGCTTCAATTATTCTTCCTGATTAGACTCCAATTCAGATCTCCTCTTCTCCTGAATTGAGTACTGTGTTGAGGACAGAAGGTAGTTCCACTGCCCGAAGTGTCACTTTTCCAAAATGTTATGTGTTTTCATGTACCAGCTGTATGCCCCTTCATTTCCAGACACTTATTTCCTAAGCAACTGGATATAATTGTCTGCTTGCTATATCCTTATAAAGTATCCCATAATAAAGATGTCTTATATCCTAGCAAAGCCAGAGCTTTCTGCTTTGTTGTCATCTTAACCACCTGATAAAAACAAGAGTGTTTGGAAGAGAGTATAAGGATACTGAATCCATTGGATGCTTGCATCACTCCATCTCCTTTTCCCCTTTTAAAATATTCTTCTCTTTTTGTTTTGTACTAGCGTTGCATCAATTTGGCAATTGGAAATAAGGAAGAACACGCTATACTTCTCTGTAATTTCTTTCTATATTTTGGAAAGGAGGCATTGGTCCTCCTGGGAACCTCAGTTTTAGAAGTAAGTACTGGAATAATGTGAGCAAAACTAAACCAGAGTTCAACTGTAAAAGCCTTAGGCCCCAAATTTCTGTTTTTTTTCACAAAGCTCATTAGGGAAGTTTATGGTCACACCATTAATAGTTGATTCATCAAAAGTTATACAATACAAGGGAAAATTTGGGGTTTTGTTCTTTATAAAACAGCACTTAAAGCACTGGTACTATTGTGGGATTACCAAGAATATCAAATTACCTAGCAGGTATAAGATACAGTATCTCTTCTGCAAGTAAGCAATGCATGGTGGGAGAAGAGGGTGTAGCATTAGTGATGGTGTATGGTAGCTATGTTAGTTACAGTGAAGCTGTGATGGCTGTTACCTTCCAGCATCACCACCACCATCATTTTATTTCTAATATTCTAATTTAAGATCTTTAATCAACACTTCTCATTTTCCATTTATTGGGCTTTAATCTTGTAAGAGTAAGTCAGAAACGTGTGTTTTACCTAAATGAAAACCTTACAAATGAATATATGTACTTCTGAATTCATACCTCCAATAAATAATGTCCTTTCTGTAATATTTCTAGCCCCATCAGAAATATATTAACTAAGTATCAACAATTCAAGTTTCTGTATGGTTTTTGGTATAACCATTATATTCTGTTGGCATTTTATATTTTTATTTCTACATTCCATTGGCATAGCTTATTATTTCTGTGTCAAGTGAGTTAATTTTTTTTAAATGCCTATGGTTGCTGGGTCGCAGTGGCTCATGCCTGTAATCCTAGCTACTCAGGAGGCTGAGATCTGAGGATCATGGTTCAAAGCCAGCCTGGGCAGGAAAGTCTAAGAAACTCTTTTTTGGGGGGTCCGGTCGCTGGGCCTGAACTCTGGGCCTGGGCACTGTCCCTGAGCTCTTCAGCTCAAGGCTAGTGCTCTACCACTTGAGCCACAGCACCACCTCCAGCTTTTTTTTTTTCTTTTTGCTTATGTGGTGCTGAGGAATGGAACCCAGGGCCTCAGGCATGCAAGGCAAGCACTCTACCACTGAGCTACTTTCCCAGCCCTGAAACTCTTAACTCTAATAAACCACCAGAAAACTGGAAGTGGCGCTGTAACTCAAGTGGCAGAGCACTCACCTTGAGCTCAAGAGCTGAGGGACAGCGCCCAGGCCAAGTTCAAGCCCCATGACTGACAAAAAAAAAAGCCTATGGTTAACTTCAGATAAAATGCCCTGTAAATATTTGCCATATTTGTAAGTGTCACTCAGGTGTAGTATATATTTCAGCAAATATATGGCATTTGTAATGATTCCATTAGAGACAGACATACAGCTACACAAGACTCGGCTGTGTAGTTGAGGCGAAGCTTCCTCTTTACTAGACAGAAGACAAACACGGTAATAAAGAGTAAGAACTTCAAAGCTAAGAAGCCAAAGCTACAAAGTAATGTTTGAGGCACAGTTAATAGGCTTAAAACACATCAGGTGCCACCTTCTGGCCCTATGATGTCAGCTGTGTTTGCTCCTCTAAGCCCCAGTTATGGCCTCACAGAATGGAATCATGCTACTATCTGTTGTCCTAGACAAGGCCTTTAACCTTTGATCTGAAAAGTAAGTATAGTAATCATTCCAGCTTTACATAATTGAAATCAAACTTAAGTGAGATGAAATCAGTGTGAATTCTTAGCCCAGGACCTGTCAAATATACCCAATAAATGTTTAATATTCTTATTGCTTTCTTTGCTACAAAAGTTTTGCACTACAAAAGTAGGTGTTGAACAAGATAATAGTGACATAATTACTTTATATTCTTCCAGTGGCTTCCTGTATACTTTTCTATATACTTTTCTCTAATTCCAAATCTGATTCTTGAATTTAATTTAGTGGCTTTTTAGGTTCTTTAATGTTTCTAACAGAGCTTTAAGCCAGTTTCTACTCCTAGTCCTAATGTATATTAAATCCAAAATGGTGCTATTGTACATAGCACCTTTGTGTGAATTTGACAAAATGCTTCTACCTCTGAATACTTTAGTACTGTCTGTTGGGAAGTTTTCGTAATAGACTTACTTTGCTAGAATAACAAAATCGCAATCAGAGCACACCTTGCAAGACCGCACAGTGTGGCACTGGCTCATACATTATCTCATCTGTATCCCTGCTAACCTGGCCCAGATGATTTCCAGACCTTGGAGTTGTATTTTCGTTCTTGCTTTCCTTTTTAAAAAAAGTAAGTCTTAAAAAACTTTAAAAAGTATAATCATTACATTATAGTTCCTATATAATGAAGTTAAACATCAAAAATGACCTTAAACTTTTTTCTTTATACAGGGACATGTGGCTTATGTATTAACTCAAGAAACTGATGAGTATTTGCTTTGGAATCCATCAACTGGGCAATGTCATAAGCAGCTTGATCCATTTTGTACCTTACAGAGTGTGGATTGCTTGTTCAATGATAAGAATGTAAGTATATGAGAGACAATCTTATTTTGAAGCACCACCTTAAGTCCCCCAGGCGGCACATTAGAATCACCTGAGAACTTTAGAGGCGCAGGTGTTCAATATGTCCCTGGCATACAAGGATTAAGCATTCTGATTCTTGAAGTTCTTCCAGGAGAGTCCATAGAACCTCTAAGGTTGAGAATCAGTAAGACAGACCTAAGATCACAAAACTCTGTAATCTCTCCATCTTCTGCCTCAAACTCTGTTTTTGCCATTTCGTTGGGCAGTAAGACTGTAATTTTGCTCCATCCTTACCAGACATAAACCTTGTGTTGTCATGGACCTAAACTGACTTTATATTAATGTTTTAATAGGTTTGGTTTAATATTCAACATAATAATACACCAATGGCTGTACATTTTGACTATTCAAAAGAAATTTTCTGGAAACAGTTGCTTCCAAAAAACTTTCAAGGAACAAAAGCACAAAGTGTACAGGTAAAATGTCATTTTTCAAGTGTGTCTGTATACAGCTACCATTCTGTCTAATATTTATTGCTTATAACAATTTCTGTTATGGTTTATAGTTGATAATTTATCAAATTATTTAGTAGTGATCATAAAAAGTGTTAGGTTACTTTAGCTCCTTCTTCCACAGAAGAGTTGGGGGAAAAATGTGTTATCTAAAATGTGAATTTAGACTTTAAAATAGAATTTAAAATTTTTTCTACATAAAACAGCACAAAGATCTGGATACTAGTAGCTTACACCTGTAATCCTAGCTACTCAGGAGGCTGAGATCTGAGGATCATGGTTCAAAGCCAGCCCAGGCAGGAAAGTCCATGAGACTCTTATCTCCAGTAAACCACTAGAAAACTGGAAGTGGTACTGTGGCTCAAGCAGTAGAGCGCTCACTTTGATCTGAAGAGCACAGGGACAGAGTTCAAGTCCCACAGCCGACAAAAAAAAAAAATACTTAAAGAACTTCAATGGAAGCTGTTGGCAAATAGGGGGATAGAGGGAAAGGAAAGAGAAACAAACTGTTGGGGGAAGTTTATTAGCAGGAAGAGCAGGCTAAGTAGGTGGATGAAAGAGGTTGAATACAATGGAAATAGACTATTTGTACCTATAAAAATAGAACAAAGAAACCTTGAGAAGAGAGGAAGAGGGAAAGTAATAGAGGGAGTGAGATTGATTGGAATACATTATAAACATGTAGAAAGATAACAATGAAATTCTCCTCCCCTATAACTAATGTAAGCTTATAAAATTTTTCATCATAAAGCATAGCATGTAATACTAGCAATAATTAACTCTGACCTTGTTCTACACTTATGGTGATGATGAAGTATAAAAATTGAATGGTGGGCTGGGAAGGTGGCTCAGTGGTAGAGCACTTGCTTTGCATGCCTGAGGCCCTGGGTTCCATTCCTCAGCACCACATAAGCAAAAAGAAAAAAGCCGGAAGTGGCACTGTGGCTCAAGTGGTAGAGCGCTAGCCTTGAGCTGAAGAGCTGAGGGACAGCGCCCAGGCCCAGAGTTCAGGCCCCCACGACTGTACCCCCCCCAAAAAAATTGAGTGGTAGAGTGCTTGCTTAGCATGCATGAAGTCCTGGATCTGATCCCTTAGTACCAGGACTGCCCCAGGACTGGCAAAATAATTTTTTTTTTAATGACAAAGAGAAATACTTATCTGGGCACCAAACCAGGGTAGTTTTCTCATTGAATAGAAACAGGACAGAAATAGCAGTGAGTGAGACTGAAGTGAGAATGACAGCAAGGTCTGCGAATGTTTCAGAAAGTCCAGGAGCCAGAACATACAGCACTTTTTGAAGCCAGGGACTATAATGGGGTTTCTATCCCCTACTTTTGAAAGAAGATAGGAAGGAGATCCCTTGGACACTCATTGCTTTCTTGGGACTTAGGAGACAGGACATTAGGAGCTGACCTAATCCCTAAATGGCCAGGAGATCTGTGTCACTTTGGGAATTACTCACAATACCATGTCTATGGCTGCTTCTGGATTGAAAGCCATAATAATGTAGTAGAGTGCAGGCAACTGCGAAGTCCACATATTTGAAGCTAAAAGCCCAGGGTGGAAGAGAAGTGGGGAAAGAGAGAAATAAATAGAAAATCAGACAAAGAACAATTCATAGAAGCAAAAACTCAAATGTTTAAACTCACAATAAGGGAAATATTTAATTTAAAACAATGAAACACCATTTCACACTCATAGAATTGGCAAAAAGGTGTATTCCTACCCTATATTGTCAACAGCAGAGAAAGGATGGGAGTGTAAATTACTAAACACTGTAGAAAGTGATATATGGAAAAGTTGGAAATGCTCAACCTTCAATAAACTAATTCAAGTGCCTAGGCATATTCCCAGAGTAACATGAGCAAGAATGAACCATGAAGCAATGAACCATGTTCATTGTAGAGCTGCTTGAAATTGCAAGAGATTGGAAACAATACATTCATGGAAAAATTGGTATGTAAGTTGTGAAGTACCCATAAAACAAATTTTTCTATAGCAGTATAAAAACATGTTTTCAATGTATGTAGTAGTTCTTGACATAAATTCTTCTGAGGATAGAACCCATACATCAGTAGGTTTTCAAGCTCCTTGTATGATTCCAGTGTGCAGTCAGTCAATGTTGAAAACCACTGAACTGGAGCCATGCATATCAATAAGAATGAATATACAAAAAGTAATGTTAAATAAAATAAATATGTGAAATTATAGATGCAAAACAATCATTTATATGAAGTTTGAAACTCTGTGTGCCTCTGTGTGTGTGTGTGCACATGCACGCTTGCACACACACTTATAGTGGCATTTATGGGAATGGTAAATACCAAATTCAGATTAGGAGTTACCTTTGGAAAGAGAAAAAAAAAAGAATGAAATCAGGAAGCAGTTAAAGCTGTCTACAGTGTCTCACCTCTTTTCTAAAAATTCTCAGCTACTCAGAAGTAACAGATCGGGAGGATTATGAGTCAAGGTCAGCTTTAAGTACCTTCAACAAAGTAGTAAGACTCCACTCAGCTAACAAGCTGAGAGTGACAGTATACATCTGTAATTTTAGTTACATAGTAAGTAAGGAAAATCACAATCTAAGACTGGCCCTGGACAAGTACATGAGATCCTCTCTGAAAACAAACAAACAAAAGCTGAGGCATGACTCAAGCGGTTGAGTACCCACCTAGCAAACTGAGGCCCTAAGTTCAAACCCCAGTACCACTAAAAATAAATATAGAACGCAGTGTTTAGATATAATAGGTGATGTCCATTACATTATTCTCTATGTTTGTCTGTAACTTGAAGGCACTTCACAATATCAAAAAGAATTCATAGTAGTTATGGAAGGAATCTTAAAAAGTACCAAAGTAGATACAGCAAAGAGTTTGTTTCCACTTCAATGGGTTTTTTTTTCTACTAAGAAATAACTACTATTCATTCAATTTCTTGTCCATGCTCTTAAACATTATCAATGAAGGGCAAGCATTTATATATTTTTATATTTCCTGTTTGAAACATTTTAAACAAAAGGAAACATGCTTATCTCTCCTGAGCAAACAGCATTTACAGCCCTTAGCTCATGCTTTGCTGTTCTCATCCCACATCTGTGGTTGAAACATTGCTGCCTCCTCAGAAGAGAACAATTTAAAGATGAAGTTTGTGTTTGCTTAGTGCACAGTTATCCTTGTTCATTCAGGCTAAACTTATTGATCTCATGCTGTGAGCCAGTGCTTTTTTGTAGGTGTAGCCAGCACAAGGAGAAAGTCATATCTGGGTTTTTGGAACTTAGGTTCCAAAGGAGGAAACAGAAAAAATCAGTGATTGCAATGAGAGTGCTATTACTGAAGAAAGGAATGAGCTTTAGGAACACACTGCAGGAGGACCTAAGGGAGGGAGTGGCAGGGGCTTCTAGGAAAAGTAGCCTCTCATTGAGTGAGGAACTCATACAGATAAAAAGAGAGTGAAAGGGAAGAGAATGGCCCAAGCAGAAACTGGAAACAAAAGATCGGAGGATCTGCAGTGGCAAGATGTCTTTAAGTTGCTGATAGACCAGGTTGACCGCACCCAGGGAGTGAGCAAGGATGAATAAGTGTCCTGGGAAGAGTTTGGAACTTCCATCTACAGGTTAGTCTCACACCAACATCATTAAGGGCTACCACGATCAAATTTGGATTGTGTGTGTGTGTGTGTGTGTGTGTGTGTGTGTGTGTGTGCGCGCATGTGCGTGTGTGCATGTGTGTGTACCAATACTGGGACCTGAACTTAGGGTCTAGGTCCTGTCCTTATTGGTTCAGGGACAATGCTCTACCACTTGAGCAACAGCTCCACTTCCAGCTTTTTTTTTTGTCGGTCCACCATGGGGCTTGAACTCTGGGATTGGGCACTGTCCCTCAGCTCTTCAGCTCAAGGCAAGCCCTCTACCACTTGAGCCACAGAGCCACTTCCAGTTTCTAGTGGTTTACTGGAGATAAGAGTCTCATAGACTTTCTTGCCCAGGCTGGCTTTGAACCATGATCCTCAGATCTCAGCCTCCTGAGTATATAGGATTACAGGCATGAGCCACCAATGACCAGCTTATTACTTCCAGCTTTTTTTGTGGTTAATTGGAGATAAGAATCTCACAAACTTTCCTGATTTTATTTTAAAAGCCTCTCTGACTGAGGGTAGAAACTAACCCTCTGCCAAGTTGCATCTATAAGTAGGAAATGCATTGCTGTGTGTGATTTGTATCTCTGGTGATTTCTTTCCTGTGGGTAATGGCTCTAGATCTCTTGCCCTGACACATTCATGGCAGAATAAACCACTATCTAGAGTGAACAGTGTTGTACACGATTGAGAATGGAAGTCTCAGTGTGCTTTCTGAGCATGCAGCCATCCAGGCTGGGGCTAATAAGAAACCCTCTTAAAATTTTGAGGGACATGTTCTCCTGGGAAGACTTTTTCTTTCCAGAAAAGTAAGACAAACATTCCATAAACAGGAAGTTTATGTTGATTTAGTAAAGTCAACATACCCAGGACTCATTTTCAAGCCTGAAGGTGCTAGCTAGTCCCTTGTAGGGATAGAGGATAGACAGTACTCAATGAAACCAATCGGAGAACTCAGTCTACCCATTCTGTCTGGGAGAAGTGCTGGCTCCTGGAGTTTATACTTCTCTTGTCTCTTGTTATGCTCTGCCACATTCTGAAGTGCAGAAACACCAACACCCTGGGCCTAAAGCTGTTCTCTAATCTAGTGAATTTGCCAACAATAACAGGCATCAGAATCACCCTGGGGGACTTGTTTAGAAGGTGGGAGTAGGAGGATCATGGTTCAAGTCCAACCTGTGCAAAAAGTTAGGAAGACCCCATCTCAGCAAGCAAGCTAGATATGATGGTTACACCTGTCATCCCAGTTAGGTGAGAGGCATAGATAAGAGGCTGGCCCTGGGCAAAAACACTAAACTCTTCTATTTGGAAAAAAAAATCAAAAATGAAAAAGGGTTATACTGTGACTCAGCTGTTAGATCTCCTGCCTGACAACCAAGAGGCCTTGAGTTTAAACCCCAGGAGAGAGAGAATGAGAGAAGGTGTATGTGGGGGAGGGCGGGAGGTAGAAGAGATCACGCAAGCAGTGATCTCCATTTTACCTGAGAGTTTGCATCTGTGCCTTGAGAGAATGGCCTGGGTCCCTCAATCCTAGACTTCAAGCATGACTGTTATCTAAAAATGGCATCTCTAGAATCTTTCCTAACTTTCAGATGTCTTCATTTTAGCCTGAGGAACTAATTTACTCTGATACTAACAAAAACATGGTAGAAGACCTAAGGAACAGGTAAAGTATTCTTTTTGTGAATCTCTTGTTCAGTCACCTTTCAGTCTTGTAACTCAGGCTTCCAAAATACCCATTAGATTCAGCAGTATAAGTATGGAAAGGAAGATTGCAGTGGTTAGCTCAATTGAACCATCTGCCTCTTGGTACAAACTTTGAAAAGGACCCCCCCCCCCCTACCATCCAAGGGCATCCCCCTGAAAGGATACTCTAAAGTTACCTCTGGGTAGGTCGTTGGGAAAATAGAGGAGAACAGAAAAGGAATAGTCCGGACTCAATCCTCAACAGGAGAGGACTGTTTATTGAGGAACAGTGATTTGGACATTGAGGAACATAGATTTGGAAGTTGTACAAGGGACTGGATTTTGGAGTGTGCTTATATAGGGCTTAACAAGGAAACAGAGAATAAAAAATGGGCTATGATCACCTTGGGATCTAGGGTGATGTCTTTGGCCAGGCCCATGACTGGAAGCTAGGTTGTGGGGGTTATTGTCTCCTGGGGGTCAAGGTCAGAATGACCTGCCTGATGACAAGCACCTGAGCACACACTTGTGCTTTGCTTGACACAAGGGAATAAGGCAGGACTCAATCCTTCATAGGTAGTGATTGGAAATTCTCAAGATAGATGCCTGTTGAGCCCCTTGTGATCATGGCAATATAGTAGCTAAAATTTCCTGAAAGTATGTGCCACAGAGGCATGGTTAAAAACCTCCCACCCAGGTGGGTGCCAGCAATATTGTCACTTCTGGTGATGTCCCATGTCCCCAAATACATACACTCAATGCCTTAATCTCAAGCTCACAGACTTTGTAGTAGGCTTCCTTCCACTCCCAAAGAGAATCTTCTGGGTCTGACTGCCTGTGGCAACTCATGTTTACACAGATGGCCAGCATGTCCCCTCCCCCACAGCCCCACTCCTTATTTTCCAAGTCTTCACCAAGAGAGAGAGAGAGAGAGAGAGAGAGAGAGAGAGAGAGAGAGAGAGAGAGAGAGAGAGAGAGAGAGAGAGAGAGAGAGAGAGAGAGAGAAATGCAGTAGGAAAATTGTCGCCGATTTCTGGTTTTCATCAGAATTGCTTCTAGAACTATTTAAAAATACCATTCCATACTGGGTGCTTATGGCTCATGAAATTAATCCTAGCTACACAGGAGACTGAGACCTGGAGGATAGCAGCACAAAGCCAATCTAGCCAGAAAAGTCTGCTAGAATCCATCTCCAACTAACCAGCAAAAATGCCAGATGAGATGTGGCTCAAGTAATAAGTGTTAGTCATGAGCAACCCCACACACACACAAAAGTGCAAAGTCCTGAATTCAAGTCCTAGTACCAGCACATACTCACACATGCACATGCACACACAAGAGACAGACAGACAGACAGGACACTTGGGAGGTAGGGGGAGGGAGAGAAGGGGATGCCAGATAAAAGCTTAAAGTCATGCAGAAATCTTCAAGGCATTCATGACCTGGCTGCCTTATTACTTCTCTGACTTTATTTCTTCTATTTTTCTCCTAATTACTCAAAAGGTAGAGTTTAGGAGGATCCTAATTTGAAGCCAGCCCAGACAAAAAAAAAAAAGTTTATGAGACCCTCATCTCAATTAATAAAAAAATGGGTGGGTGTGGTGGTGCATGTCTATGATCTGAACTATATGGGAAGTGTGAATAGGAGTATCATGTTCTAACCAGCCTAGACATAAAAGTAAAATCTTATTTGAAAAGTAAGGAAAGTAAAAGGCCTGGGAATATAGGCCAAGGTGTCAATCATCTGCCTAGCCCTGAATTTAAACCCTAGTAAGTCAAATAAATAAATATACCCAGCTGGTATCTGCTTAGATGCAGGAAGGCAGAAAGGGATGTGCTTTAGAGACTCCAGGAAGCCTTGTCTTCTTGAGCCAACCAAGGAGCCTGAATCTCCCTGACTTGATTAATATGAATGGTGGCAGACAACTGTTACTACAGTGTGTTATTTCCTCCTATGTCTAAGAAGCATTGTTACACTTGAAGTGACAAAACATCACATTTACTAAGTGAGTTGCAATTTGTCACAACATCTTTGCATTCTCACCTTAGGATTGAAAGAACTCTAAAATGCAAAATGATGGAATGGCGTCCTAAATACCCAACACGTTGGAACCGACAATGTATTTCTATTTTGCGCCAAATCCTTCCAAAGTTGGAACTTGGCACAGGAAGTTTTGTTGCATCTGAAAAAGAGAGTGAATTTGAAAGATTGCTACAATTTTATTGGGTTTGTATTTGATTAATATATTTTTTAAAATATGAGACAAGTATCTGACATTTGCTTTGGCTCACTGGCTGCCATTCTATGATCTGAGCCATGCCGCCAACCCCATGATTGATATATATTAATAACATTTGTTTTTATCAGTGTTGTAAATTGGTAACTGAGAGCAATCTAAAACATCTCTGAAATCTTTTTCTCTTGATTCTGGAGGATAGATTCTTTAGCATTAAGCTTCATTTACTTATAGGTCAAATACTTACTTGCACGTGTAGCAAGCAGCTATCTATGATCAGGACTACATTACATGACATTTTCTTGGAACCAATTGTATGTTCTATGGTGTATGAGCTACAGACTTTGGAAAGAGATGGAGATGCATAGAAGGAAACCAACCTGCAATGGAAAAAATGAAAAATGGTCTCTAGAAATAGGTTGGACTCTCTGTTCTTGGTTCTGGGCAAGAGGTGTCCAGGCAGGCTCCAAAATCTTCCATATGCAAATAATTCTCAATTTGTACATTTGACACCACTCTCTTATCTCCCCTCTGATAGTCAACAGCCCAGTGACATCTTGGATAATAAAAAGCATCTCAAATTCAGCAAGGCCATAAACAAATATGGTGGGCAGTTGATATTTTGTTAGGTTCTTCCTTTTTTTCTCCTATCACACCCCCAATACCAAGCATCATTTTACCTCTCATTCCCTAGTAACTGTGCCAGTGCAGTTTTAAAAACGAAGTCAGCTTTCCAAGAGTGAGACTCCTCTCCACCATCCAGTAGGATAGCTGTCTCCTAGTGGAGCTCTCTGAGAAGAGGAGATTAGGGTTCTGTTGGGAGTTCAGTGCTTTCGTTACCATGGAAGAATCTGAAGACACCATTTATTTATTTTTTGGGAGGGAGGGGCTGGTCGTGGGGCCTGAACTCTGGGTCTGGGCACCGTCCCTCAGCTCTTCAGCTCAAGGCTAGTGCTCTACCACTTTGAGCCACAGTGCCACTTCCGGCTATTTTCTTTTTGCTTATGTGGTGCTGAGGAATCGAACCCAGGGCCTCCTCATGCATGCAAGGCAAGCATTCTACCACTGAGCCACCTTCCCAGCCCTGAAGACATCATTTATAAATAAGGAAGAAGTTGTTTTTTTATTTTGGTTTTGTTTGTTAATAGAATCTTGGGGTAGACAGATAAGAAAAACAAATATAAGTCAAGGTGTTGAATATGGAGTTCCTATATAAAGTTATCTGACTATTAATACATAATTGACAATAATAAACCTAGACTGAGTCCTGTAGCCTGTGTTCAAATCCTGCTTTAACTAATCAATAGCTTTGACCTGGGGTAAGTTATCCAACTGCTGTATACCTTCTATTTCACTGAATAACAAGGATAAAATAGTGATCTATTTTGTGATTGTGGTGAGGATTAGGTGAGTTAATACTGCAGTCTAGTCTGTGCTCA
This sequence comes from Dipodomys merriami, assembly GCF_024711535.1. NCBI lineage: Eukaryota > Metazoa > Chordata > Mammalia > Rodentia > Heteromyidae > Dipodomys > Dipodomys merriami. The sequence goes on from NW_027203926.1 coordinate 1,708,760, forward strand.
CTATTGTTTTCACTCTGTGCTCCAGGCATTGTGCTAGGTACTAGAGTTAAGACAGTAAACAAGATGAGACAATCTCATGCATTCACAGAGATGATGAGATAATGAGATCAGAAAACTGTTATATTTTTTTTCCTTTTTGTTGGTCGTGGGGCTTGAACTCTGGACTTGGGCACTGTCCCTGCACTCTTCAATGCAAGGCGAGTGCTCTACCACTGAACCACTGTGTCACTTCTGGATTTCTAGTGGTTTATTGGAGGTAAGAGTCTCACAGAGTTTCCTGCCTGGGCTTGGCTTTGACCTGTGATCCTCAGATCTCAGGCTTGTGGGTAGTTAGGATTACAGGCGTGAGCCACTGGTGACCGGCTATTATAAAGTATTTTTAAGTAAGCTAGAAAAAGGATAGCACAGTTCTCAAAGGATAGTACAGAACATGTACACACATTTAGGAATCAGAAAATCCTCCTTAATACAAATAAGCTAAAGTTTACAAAAGGCTTATGACTGTTGTCGCTGTATTACTAAATCATTTTCCACATTGTTAATGTTCCACAGTCCCTTAATCCAATCATATAATAGTTGTTTAATAAATATAAACCAGATTATTAAGAGCTTAATTCATAGGGTTGTTTGAAGATTATGTGTGTATGTGAACATATAGCAACCTATCCAGAACATTACCAACATCCACAAAAGTAATTGTTTTAGGACTACCATTTCTTTAAGGCTCTTTGTGATCTTTTTGCATGTAGCAGTTCCAGAGTATTTCAAGATTGTAAGGTGGCTTTATGTGTTGTCTGTCCTTGATCCAGGTCACAGGATTTCCCATACAGATGTCCTACACTGATACACAGTCAATTATTGATGCTGTGTATCAAACTGGAATTCACTCTTCTGAACTTCCCCAGACAGAATTTGCCTTAGCTGTGTACATTCACCCATACCCAAACAACATATTATCTGTGTGGGTCTATTTGGTTTCCTTAGCCCGACATCAGTGAAGAGGAAGAAAAGACTGTATGTGCTACAGGCTGCTAGAACAGAAGCTTATCCTCAAGTCCATCAAGAGCTGGGCCCAGGCTCAGAGGATGAGTCTAGATGACAACTCTTTAAGAGGAACCCTTCGGGCATTCTGGCTGTTTAATGTCTTTAGCTACAAGTCTTATTTTGGAAAAGCAGCAAATCTGGCCTGTCCCACTAAAGCGAGTTAGTGATTGTCAAATTGTGGACCTCATGCTACCTCCATCAAGAAAATCTGCAGAGTGCTACCAAAAATGCTGAGTCCCCAACGCCACCCAGGACCTGGAGCACAATCCAAAACCTGCATCATTTCCAACATGTCCTCAATGTTCTGATGCGCCGTTGAGTAAGAACCCAGCCTAACAAATGTTGTCATTACCTGTGAGGCTGGTGTTAGGCCTTACCAGAAAAAAATGGCCCTTTGCTCTTCCTTGGTGCACACAGGGCCCCTTCCCTAGAAGTCCCCACCCTGTGTTAGTAACCCAGGTAGCTGATACACCTGGGGGCAGTGGGAGGTGCCCCAGGCTCTGAGATCCTCTCTGTGGCCACACCTCCTCCACATGCTCTCCCGACATAAGTCAATCTCCAGCATTAGTTCCCTTCTTTGTTTCCCTTCCTTCCTTCCTTCCTTTTTCCTTTCCCCCATTTTCTCCTACCCCTTTCCCTTCCCCTGCATTGCTTGCATGCCCTGCACACTCCATCTGGTGCAGGCCAACACGAAGTATGCTCCCCTTCCCCCTCCCCCCAATAAACTTCTCTGCCTGAACCACATGGCGGTCTCCTTCTGGCGAACCTTACAACTGATAAACCTACATGTGACATAGGTTCCGGTTCAGTTTCAGTTCAGGGTTACTCAACTGGAGACCTAAAGTTAGTGTACCTCCTAAGAGAAGGCCATTCCACCAGTAATATTTCACTAGAAAACAAGGAATATCTACTGTGGTGGGTTGATGGCTGAGGTCAGCTTACTTAAAATAGACTGACCAGAAATCCTTAGTGCCCTTCATACTTGGAAGGAATCCCCAGGAAATTCTATCGAATCTCTCCTGACTGTGGGAAGTGGAGGAAATGGTCTTAAAAATCTCCCTTTTGGGTCTGGGAAGGTGGCTCAGTGGTAGAATGCTTGCCTTGTATGCATGAGGCCCTGGGTTCAATTCCTCAGCACCACATAAGCGGAAAAAGCCCGAAGTGGTGCTGTGACCCAAGTAGTAGAGTGCTCACCTTGCGTTGAAGAGCTGGGACAGCACCCAGAGTTCAGGCCCCACGACTACCCCCCCCCCAAAAAAAAAAAAACTTCCCTTTTTTCTTAATGAGCAGCCTTCATAACTTTACCTGCCACTTTTCTGCTGTCTTCATTTTCCAACAGTTGTTCAATTAACCTCATTCAATCTTAGGAGCCACTCAAAGAGTGGAATCAAAGCAATACCTCTCTTCTATTTAGTTGTTCTGTGCCTCATTGAAAAGTGAGTATTTACACAATTTACTTGAGTGTGATATTACAAAATATTTTTTTAATATCATCAAAGTTTTATGTGAGGTAAAGGTGAAAGATAAATCCACTGTTCCCATTGCTAGAGAACTGGACCACCTTAGCTCACTCTCATAGAGAGCAAAGAACCCAAATTCATCCACAGGGAGCCCTCCCCTCCAGCGTAAATGGGAATATGGGTAAAAATCTTGATTGTGTATGTCTTCTTCTGTCATGCATATGAAAACTGACCAGGATTTTTGTTTTTATTTGAATATTTGTATTTAAATGTTGTGTGAGCTGTTGATTAAACAAGTTTTCCACTTAGATTGAGGTTACACAGAATGGTGCTTATGGAAAGATGTGGTTGCCAAAGAATTCCTCATTTCTATGGAGCTTTGAAAGCTTAGCTTACATGGCTTTTGCACTGGTTGTTTATGGTTTTAGAATTGAAAGGCAACTTAAGAGTGGCAGTCACTGGCAAGCATGAAGGATTGCTCTTTATTATATGCCTTTTTTTACAAGTGTATCTATTACTTTTCAATTACTTTTCCTGAAAATTGTGCAATTTTGTGTGACATTTTTCCATTCAAATTTAAAATATGATTTTAAATGGAATGTATATTAATTTTTTAAGATACTACACAAATAATTACAGACTATCCATTGGTGCCAAACACTTCAGTATGGAAAAAAGTAAGAAGACAAAGTACCTACTGAAGTAAAGCTGACAGTCTTCAGGGAAATACACTGTAGCAAAGAAACCAAAAGTATGAGAGAAAACTAGGTATGATTGATGGGAATCTTCCATCTGCTTGATCTTTCACAGTGATGAATGCCATAAAAGATTCAAATGGGATAGTAGAGGACCCAGAGGAGAAGGAGTGATCAGGAAACACTATCTCTAATGAGATAGTGTTTGAGCTTTTAAAAAAATGATTTATTATTTAGAACTGCATTTGATTACTGCATAACAGCAATATCTATCCAGATGAGGCGTGTGGGTCTAGTGCAGTGATTAGCTTGTTTGCTGTCCTAAGTGCACTAGTTTTTACCCAACTTTCTGAATGAAGCATGTCTGAAGAGGCCTCTGTCTCCTCACCTAGTAGCTCTCAAGGGTCCTGCAAGTGTAGGAATCCCTCAGAGAGCTCATTGATACAGATTTCCGGGTCCCATTCCCAGAGTTTCTGATTTAATGGGTCTGAATTGGAGCCCAATAAGGTGCATTTTTAAGTTCCCAGGTGATGTTGAGACTGCTGATGTAGAGAGAACCATGACTCTAGCCTCACCACCATTTTCATAACCATAAAATGCAGAAAAGGAAAGGGAAAATAGAAGGTGCCAGCTGTTTGGTTTGGTTTGCAATACAATTGAACCAGAGCCTTATGCTTGCTAGGCCAGCATTTTACCTCTAAAGCTATACCCCCTGTCCTTTTGTTTTGAGCTTATTTTTTAGGTATGGTCTTACACTTTTCCCCAAGTGGGCCTTGAATCACAACCCTCCTGGTTATGGCTAGGATTAGAGGCATGTACCACTACACCATACCAGACTACTTCTTCTATTTCCTTCTCCTCCTCCTCCTCCTCCTTCTCTTTCTCCTCCTCACCACCAAGGTATTTTTTTCTTTTTTTTTCTTTTTTTTTTCTTTTTTCTTTCTTTCTTTTTCTTAAACAACAACCTTTTCGGGAAGCCACACCCAGTAACTTCCACTTATATCCCACCAAAGAGAACTACATCACTCCAGACCACAGGGAAGCTGGGAGATCAAGTGTTTAAGAGGATATCGTTCTCCTAAATAAAAGCAATGTTGAGTTGGTGAAGAGGAATGGGGAAGTAGTTGTTGGGGAGGCAAGTCACAGCTTCTGTCCCACAGGAGACAAAGCCAGGAACAAAGAACATGTGGCAAAAGCATTTAAGGCAGAGAAAACTAGGATTACAGAAACTTTTAATCCAGAGAGAGATTAAAAATGTCAGGAGCCAGGCGCTGGTGGCTCGCGCCTGTAATCCTAGCTACTCAGGAGGCTGAGATCTGAGGATAATGATGGTTCAAAGCCAGCCTATGCAGGAAAGTCTGTGAAACTCTTATCTCCAATAAACCACCAGAAAACCGGAAGTGGCGCTGTAACTCAAGGGGTAAAGCACTCACCTTGAGCTGAAGAGCTGAGGGACAGTGCCCAGGCCCAGAGTTCAAGCCCCATGACCAACAACAACAAAAAAACAAGTTGTCAGATAATTCATCATCTTAGTGTTGACCATCTTACTATCTTTCCCATAGAGCTGTCCTTCATATGCTGAGTAATTTTGGATTGGATCCTAAGTAATTTAAATATGAGAAATACTCTAGACCTTTGAGACTGGACGGACCTAGTGCAGGATCCTTAGGTCATTGAGAGTGTGCCTGTAGGGGTAGAATGTAGGTTGTTTGCTCTGTGTCCTGATTTGGTGTGTGTCCTTTAGCTCCTACAGGGAGGGAAGAAGCAAGGGAGGGAGGGATGGAAGGAGGAAGGGGACAGCCATTTATTACTTTTACCAGATGACAAATCAGCCCCCCTCCCCAAGTCTGGACTTTGAACTTCCAAAACCTTGAGTTAAATATGCCTCTCTTTATTTCATAAGTAGCCTAGGTCAGATGTTTTGTCAAAATAAAGATGAAAAATGGGTAATATAGTGGCCAGCCGGAGATTTGGGGAGACTCAGATTTTTTGGTTTTTTCAGAGTGAATTTATCCACAAGATAAATTCCACAGGATAAATAAATAAAAGATTTCTTTCAAAAACTCCTTCCTTTCCACAGCCCTCCAGTGCTTTTCAGTTCCCTGGCTTCCCCCTTTTTTTTTGTTTGCCAGCCATCAAGCTGGGCCTATAGTTCTAACTCTGTGCCACACACTTCCCACTATTGTACCTCTCTCCAGAATGGAGTGGAAGGACAAAGAGGAAAGCACCCACAGCTGCTCAGACCAGATAGGAAACTCCTCTCCCTCAGTATTTAAGGGCCTGCACCACCGAGCTCACTCAGTTCCTTCCTTACCGTGTGTATAATGCAGGATGGCCTGGAGGTTTGAGCAGGAGGAGGAATGGAGGAGGAAGAGTGAAAGGAGGAAAGGAGAAAGGACAAACAGGTATTGTTTGACTCTTCTTGAGCAGAAGGCTGCTTTCTACTTCCTCATAGCCTAAGGGATTTTCCTATTACCCTGCTTCTGTCCTGGTGGCCATTTCTGGATTTCAAGCAAAATCCAAGCTGGAGGCTCCTGGAAGAAGAATGGGTAGGTAACTCATTGCTAGTTTAGTGATACATCAAATGATCAAATTATGGCCTTCCTCAGCTGCGTGCTACCATTTGCTTTTTCAGTGTCTTCAAATAGCTGCTTCATGAAGCCTGTCCTTTTTGCTTTTCTTTTTTTAAAAGATGATCTTGCTATATAGTCTCAGACTCCTGAGTTCTGATATTAATTACAGGCATGAGCCAACATACCCAGTTCTGTCCAGGTGTGGAGTGGGGAAGAGACAGACTGAAGTCTGGTTAATCCATTGTAGTAGTGTTCTGGAGGAAAAACAGAACTTACAGGATGTGTATGTACCTATGTCTACATAAATACACAGGTATGTAAGTATTCATGCATATACAGACAACAGATACAGATATGTAGATATAAAATGAAAAAAATTACTCACAGAGGCTGAGAAGTCTACGATCTTCTCTCAGCAAGCTGGCAATTAGAAAAGACAACTTACGGTTCCAGTCTGAAAACTGGCAGGCTTATGATGAAAAAAAAAAAAAAAAAATCCCTGTTTGCATTTCAGTCTGAAAGCTGGGAAAGACCCATGTCCCACTCAAAGAAGTTAGGCAATAGGGAGTCCTATTTACTTGGGACTTACTTTTGATTCTAGCCTTTAAGTAGATGAGAACCACTCACACGAGGGAGAACAATCTGCTTAACTTTATCTACCAACCTTATAAAATTAAAATAAAAAAAATAAAAAAAGGTCCCCATATAAACACCCAGAATAATGTTTGACCAAGGTATCTGGGTATCCTGTGGCCTAGTCACGTAAACACAGGAAATAAAGACCTTGTCCATTTTATCAAGAAGTAAAATCTCTATTATTTTGTAATTCCTTCTGGTAAATAATTATCTATATATTCTGGTCTCTAGTCTTGAAAATAATCTAAGAAATTGTCCTTAACATTATAAGCCATACTAAAATAGTTTGAAAGTGTGAAAGTTTGATCTAGGAACTCTGACTACATCAGGTATTATAAGACTTTTTACAACTTACTCCAGCTGCTAAATATCAAATATTTTGGAGACAGGTGAGGGCCATGAGGCCACTTACTAGGATTACATGAGCCCAAGTGAGAGATAATGGTGTCATAGGCAAGGATGTTGATAGTAGATGATTACAGTAGTTGCAGTGAGTTAACTAGTACAGCAGTTACATATTCAAACAAATAGTACAAATACCAAGCTAAGAAACACAGCCCAGGGCTTCTAGCTCACATGCTTTACACCTAGTATAATTTGACACAACCATTGACAAAAATTCTTTTGTGGAATATTCACTGGAACACATTTAATGACAAAACCAAGATACACAACATAGAAGGTACTACGCTATGATTTGTTTTTTTTTTTGTTTGTTTGTTTTTTTGGGGGTCCGGTCGTGGGTCTGAACTCTGGGCCTGGGCGCTGTCCCTCAGCTCTTCAGCTCAGGGCTAGCGCTCTACCACTTGAGCCACAGTGCCACTTCGGGCTTTTTTCTTTTTGCTTATGTGGTGCTGGGGAATCGAACCCAGGGCCTCAGGCATGCAAAGCAAGTGCTCTACCACTGAGCCACCTTCCCAGCCCCTGTGCTATGATTTGTGCACAAAATGGGGCAAGATGATTATATACATAAATGGCTGTGAAGACCTGGATATAGTCTGGAAGTTTACAAAAAAACGTAATAGTACTGGGTGCCTATGGGCACTATATCTTTGTCTGCTTGAATGTTTTACCTTTTGCATGCATCCACAAAAAAATTTAAACAATTTAAACACAATGGCTTCCTACTAGCAAACATTCACTGTGTTACAAAACCTTCCAGAGAATCAGGTGTCCTCTTTGCCAAACCCCGTTGTGCCTTATGCTGTGGACTCTGTAATTTACATTCTCTACTTTTATGGAGGTGTTCTGTCTTTTTCTCTTCTATCCTTTTATACTGTTGCTGGTTATGTCTATCTATATTTGGAATGTTTTCTTATCACTTCTTCACACCAGACATAAATTATCTTCCATTTTCCTTCCAAATGTACTTTTTCCTTAGTCTTTGCAGTTGCTACCCACTCTGTCCAGAATGCCCAACCACCAGATACCTATCTGCTCACAGCCTACTCTCAAGCCTTTGCATGACTCTTCTGGTCATAAAACTCTTCTGACAATCACTCTCTGGACTCTTTTGGTTTCTTTTTCTTGATGGTATTTGCCACCACATGATATGGGTTTTATTGTTCATTATTTTTCTCTTTTTGTAGAAGAATTTAAACACTATCAAGCAGAGACCATTTTATTTAGGAATTAAGTAAATGCCTTGTATGCAGCTTGCTCTAAAGGCATGAAGAATAGAAAAAATAATAGAGTTGCACTTTTAGGATTGTATAATCAAACACACTGGGGACAACATATGCAGACATTAAAAGTAATCGAAGTCTTATCTGACAAAGCCAGAAAATGATTTCTGAACAAATATCTCAAGTGAACAACAGCTTCAAAATAGAAATCATAATAAACAACTTATTATGATGGTTATAGTCTGTAACCCACTTTTCTGAAAGGGTTCTTAAGTAAGCCTTGGACTTTTTAAGTCATTTGGAAGCCAAGTTGTCATAAATTTCTTAGTGGTCATGGATTGGAGACTGAAGACACAAGTACTCTTTTTTTTTTTTTTTGTCGCTCGTGGGGCTTGAACTCTAGGTTTGTGCGCTGTCCCTCAACTCTTCAGCTCAAGGTTAGCGTTCTACCACCTGAGCCACAGCACCACTTCCGGTTTTCTACTGGATTATTGGAGTCTCACAGAGTTTATTGCCGGGGTTGGCTTTGAACCGCCATCCTCAGATGTCAGCCTCCGGAGTAGCTAGGATTACAGGCACGAGGCACAGGCGCCCGGCTGCAAGTACTCTTTAATGCCATAAGAATGTCATTTCCTCTCCAGGAACTCTGCAGCTGATAAAGACTAGGTCAGCCTCCATACTGGGTTAGGCTAGGCTTTGCCAACTTTTGTTTTTTTCCCATCTATTACCATGAGTTCCAGTAGCCCAGCTGTCTTGTACATAAGAACTGCTTATAGATGGCAGATGCCATTGTGATAAACCCTAGGTTCATATCATGTGCATTCATCATTTTGTAGGAGCTCTTTAACATTCTTTCTGGACAAAAAGTGATACAAAAAAAAAAAAAAAAACAACAAAAAGTGATACAGATAAGGGTCCCACAATTTATATTTATTTATTTATTTTTGGGTCCGGTTGTAGGGCCTGAACTCTGGGCAAGGGCACTATCCTCAGCTCTTCAGCTCAAGGCTAGTGCCCTACCACTTGAGCCATAGCGCCACTTCCGGCTTTTTTCTTTTTGCTTATGTGGTGCTGAGGAATTGAACCCAGGGCCTGAGGCATGCAAGGCAAGCGCTCTACCACTGAGTCACCTTCCCAGCCTATATTTTTATCATTAAAGAGGCTGAGCTACACTCTCAGAAAAAGCGGGAGTCACTGCCCTCAGCTGATCATTTGTTTTGGGATAATCCACCAAACCGTCTAAAATAAAATTGATTAGGTTTCTGCTAATCACATTTCAACTACAAGATCACCTTAATTGATGTAGTGTTTTCAGTTCTATAGTTTCCTGATTTACCACCCCAGATGGTTAATTACATCCACTACGAATCTGACAAGCTAGGACACCAAAAGCAATATTAATTCCCTCTAAGCAGAGATCTTGAGAATCTAAAAGCGAAGAAAATGAGATTCATGAGGTCTGTAGAAGAGTAGGATCTGAAGTGAAACTTGAGCAGAATTTCAGGAGTCTTTGGGGCTGCGGAAACAGCTAAAGCCTATTTGGAAGTCCTGGCCATCCCACAGAGCAGAACCTAGGAAAGTGTGGGGTTGTTGAAATGTTTGAATAATGCAGATCGAATCCATGCTTGTGAAGGGTTTTTCCAGCAAGGCCTCTGCAGGCTCCAAGGAGCCATCCAAGTTCCACAGCAGGTGAGTGGCCCGCTCAGATCTAGGGATCAATGTTGTTACACTTTCCTCGTGCTCTCTCCCGACCTTGGCCGACCCGCAGGCCGGCGACGCGGTAGGTGCGGGCCAGGCCCCCCGCGGCCAGAGCACCAGGCACCAGGCCGCGGTGGGGAGGGGTGGGGGGGAATGCAGCCAGGGCCCCAGACTGGGGCCGCCGAGCCCCGAGCAGCCACCCGGCGCCGCACCTGGACTCGGCCCGGCCACCGATTGGACGGCCCGAGGCGACCCCGCTGTATCGCGAGACGAGATTGGCAGCGCCGGGCAGCATGTGTCCCCGCGCTGGCTTTGTACGCCGAGCCGCCTGCCGGTCCTTTAACAATGGGCGGCGCGAGCGCCCCGGCGCTGGGCCCGAGCTGAGGCCCGGGCTTCGCGGCCGACTGTCCGCAGCATGAGCGGGGCCGGCGCTCCCCGCACGCCGGCGGGACTGGGGCTGTGAGGGCCGTGGTTCCGGGTAAGGCCGCCGCCGTAGGGCTGGGCGGGCTGGGCCGGGCGCGGGCACCGGAGCGCCGGGGGCGAGGCGCGGAGCCCGGACGGCCCGGCCTTTTGTTCCCCTCCTGGGGCCGCGCGGTGCTCTGATTCCGGGGAGCCACGAGCCGGCCGCTGCCGTGGGGACCCGGAGTCGGGCGGGCGTTCGCCCCCGGGCTGCTCGCTGGACGCTTTGCACCCCGGCGGAGCGGACCCCGCTCCCGGAACCCAGGGCTCCGCGGACCCGGGGCCGCGCGTGGATCCCTTCTCGCCCTGCCTCTGGAGGGGCCGTTCCCCAAATGAGCGCCCTCCCCCGGGTGGGGAACTGCGGGCCCTGGGGTGGGCGCCGGGCTCGGCACGAAGCCGGGGAGAAGGAACAGCTCCCGGGTGGCGGCGGTCACACCCCTCGGGGAGGGGGCGCCGGGGGTCGTGGGGAGGCCGCGGCCGTGACCGCGTCTGTCCGGGGCGTGTCTCGCAGGCTGAAGCTGCCGCGTCTGGCCGGGCGCGCCGCCGGGTTCCATGGAGCTGGAGGGGCAGTGGTGGCGAGGACAGCTGGCTGCCGACATTCACCAAGCTCTTCGGTACAAGGTAAGACGCCCGACCCTCGCACGCTGTGGGAAGGTCGGCGCCTGGCCCAGGCCGGCCAGGTTCTTTACGCATCACCTTTGAGGCCAGAGAAAGAGATTGTGCTTATTCGCTCACAGATAATTCCTTCGTTCTCTTCCTGGGCTCTAATCAGAAGAACCTGCGAGTTAAATTGGGGGGGGGGTGAGGAGGTGGTGATGGGTAGGGGGTGGTAGTTTGGAGGGGGACTGTGGAAAGGGACATGGACATTCTGCTGTTCTGTTTGCAGCGGGACCAGGGATTTGATCTTGTGTTTAAACTTGGATGTTTATGCTAAAGTCTTAAAGTTTGTATGTCCTACACTTGCTACCTATATAGCTCTCTTATAAGTCGCATTTGTACATAACTAAAATCCCCAGCCTGTGCACTAACTTCTTTAGAGATTTTGGACCTGTTAATTTGCCCGGCGGTAAAATGAGGAATAGTACTAATAGCATGTAGTGTCTGTGGAATGATTGAGAAGTTTAAGTGGGCTTAGAACAGGCCTGGTGTATGATAAGCACTAAATGTTGACTGTTATTACTTGCCCCCTAAGATTTGTGACTGGGAAGAAAGCCTTAAGATGGAAGGATGCCCATTCATATAAAGGGCAGAATGTAAATATTTTTTTAAAATACACTTTTCTTTCACAAAGTCTGTATTGTTGCTCTTAAGTGAGACAGATTAATGGGCCAGTTCTGCTTTAATAACCTACAGAAAAGAAAGATCCAAAGGATCTCTAGCTTAACTCAGTTTCACCTTGGCTTAAAAGAACTATTCAATGTAGAAAATTGAGAAAGAAACAAAGCAGCTGTCTTTATAGAGTCAATTCTGGCCCTTTAGTGTTTATTCTGGGATGATAGTAAACATATCAAGTTGCTGACAAATAGTTTGGAATATCCAATTCTGAGTTAAGTTAGACTTGTGCTTTTTTCTAAAGCTTGAGATTTCTAAATGCTATGTCCAGATACAATTTTGATGTTTGTTTACTTGAGAGATGCAGTCTTTCAGTTTGAAGTGTTCTTTTCTAAGTGTTAGGCCTTTTATCATTCTAGTATGTGGTGAAATTAATTACTAGAGAGATAGAAAGTATATGTTTAATGTTTTGTTTTGGGGGCTGGGGCTGGGGCTTGAGTTTGGAGCTTGGGCACCATCTCTGAGCTTTTTTGCTCAACAATAGCACTCTGCTACTTGAACCCATAGTTCCACTTCCACCTTTTTGATAATTAATTAGAAATTAGAGTCTTACAGACCTTCCTACTTGGCCAGGCTTTAAACCATGATCCTCAGGTCCTAGCCTCCTGAGTAGGTTAGGTAGGATTATAGGCATAAACCACTAACACTCTGCAAGAAAGTATTTTGAATTCAGGGCAATAAAGTGCTCTACAACTTTAGCCATGCTCCTAGGCTGACTGAATGTTAGTGAGCTCTATCATTTCCAGTTCTTGTACTTTAGTGTAATTTAAATCATGAGTATTTGAATTAATTTTGTTCAGTGAGCTTAGGAGTAGACTTTTAAAAAATGCCTGATTTGAGTTGGGCACCGGTGGCTCACGCCTGTAATCCTAGCTACTCAGGAGGCTGAAATCTGAGGATCATGGTTCAAAGCCAGCCCAGGCAGGAAAGTCTGTGAGACTCTTATCTCTAATAAGCCACCAGAAAACCAGAAGTGGCACTGTAGCTCAAGTGGTACAGCACTTGCCTTGAGCTGAAGAGCTGAGGAACAGCACCCAGGCCAAGAGTTCAACTCCATGACAGACAAACAAAAAACAAAAAAAACACCTGATTTGCAAAATGCTTTTATGTATTAAATCTAAAAAATCCAAGAAATAAGACCAGCTGCTCTCAAGTTATTAACTGTCAAAGGACAAAACAGTTCAGGATCTGAAGGATCTGGAAGGCCCTCTTGGGCTACCTGTGACAGCTTATTCTAGGTTGACTTTATGCTATTTCTAAGCACTGTGTAGCCAATGTTCATGATTTGACACATTGGCCACACTTTTATGAAGAATTGACATTAACAAGTAGAACTTGAAGAACTGGAGAGACCACTAATTGTAGTATAGTGAAGTCCAGGAAGTTAAAATGAACTTTTCTCATGGAAAAGATACGCTAATCCCCGGTTATTAATTGGCGATTTAGTTGTATAATTGCTTGTTTATCCAACATGTTGAATATGTGTGGTTGGTGCTATGTCAGCTGTGGAAGCAGTAACTGCGTGACACAAACAGGTTTCCTTCATAGAATCCCTTTAAAAAAATGTGAGTTTGTATCTTCCTTTGAGCAGTTGCCATTTGGATGCTGTAGATGGTCTCTTTAGTAGTAGACTGATGGGGGGGGTTGGGAGAAATAGTGTGACTGGCAGCATTGTGTCTGTAGGAAAGAGTGAAAATACAGTGAATGAAATCTTCTGCAACCACAAAGCCAGCTATACTGTTTTTTATAAAGAACAAGTTAACACTCAATGCCTACAAAGCAGCTTTTGCCTTAAAAGCGTGTGTGTGTGTGTGTGTGTGTGTGTGTGTGTGTGTGTGTGTGTGTGTGTGTGTGTGTGTGTGTGTGTGTGTGTGTGTGTGTGTGTGTGTGTGTGTGTGTGTGTGTTGGGGTGGGGGTGAATTCAGGGCCTTACACTTGCTTGAATGGAGCCATACCTCGAACCCTGTTTGTTTGCAGGGGAGAGTCAGGGTTGATGGGTTATTTTTTTTTAACTGTATTTTTTTTTTTGTCTTTTCTTTTTTGGTACTGGGGATCAAACCCAGGACGTTGCACTTGCTAGGCAAGCGCTTTGCCACTGAGCTACATCCCAGCCCTGATGGGTTATTTTTAAGGTAGTGTCTTACAAACTTTTCTGCCCCCAGCTATCCTCAAACTATGATCCTTATGTTCTCAGCTTCTCAAGTAGCTGGGACTTACAGGCAGAAGCCACCAGGTCCAGACTTCCTTTTCATTCGTCTCAACATTTTGCTTCATGTGCCAATTTCATAGTATTGGAAAGTATTTTTAATAGCTCTCTTGATCAAACGGGAACAAATTTTAGCCTTGGTTAAAACATTGAAGAAGCTGGGTGCCAGTGGTTCGTGCTTTGTAATCCTAACTACTGAGGAAGCTGAAATCTGAGGATTGTGGTTCAAAGCTAGCTGAGTAGGAAAGTCTCTGAGATTCTTACCTCCAGTTAATCACTGGGGAAAGAAAAGTGTTAGTGGAGCTGTGGCTCGAGTGGTAAAGTGTTAGCCTTGAGCAAAAGAGTTCAGACCCAGAGTTCAAGCTCCAGGACCAGCAAAAGAAAGGGGGGGGTAGAAAGAAAGGGGGGGGAGAGAAAGGAAGAAAGGAAGGAAGGAAGGAAGGAAGGAAGGAAGGAAGGAAGGAAGGAAGGAAAGAAAAAAGGAAAAATGTTAAAGTAGATATCCTACGGACTTGTACTTACACTTAGTATTTTTTCTAGGTCTTTATTTCACCTTGGCTGGAGAATTGCTCTGTTCGGGGATGATGGCATTTAGAATGTTGAGCCAGTGAGGACTTGAGACTGGAGATGATGCATTTGGGCTTTTCTGTACTTTGGTCTTTTGAGATCCTGAGAAGCAAGTAGGAGTAAGAGTGTTCATTTCTAGGGAATTGTGAATACACAGCAGAAGGAACTTGTAGGCTGAGAAAAACATACTCATTTCTCATGTTGCATAGTATAGTAACTGGACAAAGACAACAAACTCTTAACAGTCATCTGGTTGTACTTTATCATTTAAAAAGATGAAGCCAGGTGCCAGTAGTTCATATCTATAATCTTAGCTACTCAGGAAGCTGAGACCTGACCTGAAGGATTGTTGTTCAAAGCCAGCCTGGGAAGAAATATCCAAGATCCTTTTCAATTAACCTGAAAAATAAGTTAGGATAGAGATGTAGCTCAAATGTTACAACAACATCCATAATCAAGAAAGTCGAGGAAAGCTTGAGGCCCTGAGTTCAAGCTCTACTACTGGCAAAAAATATAATACAGTACAGTAAAGTACAGTACAGATGATAAAAATGTATTGAACACATGGCTCTTAAATTTTTTGACTCTGTTTTTGGTAAGGTTAACATAGTTAAAACTAAAGTCCACTGGTGTTTTCCAAGTATGTTTCCTAGTGAATCTTGAAGTTCATATTCAGACTTCTTTTCCAGAGCACCTACTCTTGCTTTGTTTTTTTCCCAACTCCTTTCCCTCTGAGCTCTGTTAGATCTTCTTCCTCAGCATCCTAGTAGTACTGTGATTATTGTATTGTATTTTCATAATCTTTGTGTTTTAATTCACCTGCTAACCAGAAGCTTGAGACTAGTTTTATAGTGTTAACAATGTCCCATAGGCAGAAACAACTCTGCCTGTGGGCAGATAAATGAATGGGTAAACAGAATATGAGACAGACAGACAGATAGATACATAGATACATAGCGATAGGCAAACAGACAGACAAGCTATTCTGGCTATAAAAGAAATTCTTGCCTGCCACTGGTGGCTCACACCTATAATCCCAGCTTTTCAGTAGGCTGAGATCTGAGGACCACAGTTGGAAGCCAGCCTGGGCAGGAAAGTCCATGAGACTCATCCCAACCACCAGAAAACTGGAAGTGTTGCTTTGGCTCAAAGTGGTAGAACACTTGCCTTGAGCTTAAGAGCTCAGGAACAGTGCCCACACATTGACCCCCCCACCTCCCAATTTTTTTTTGATATATGGTAAGTAGACAAACCTTGACACAAAGGACTATTACTATATGTTAATAATGGATGTAGTGTACAGGTATCAGTTCAAGTCCCTACTTAAGGTTCTTTAGGGTACATATGTAAAAGTAGAATTGTTGGGTCATAGAGTAGTTCTTTGTTTAATTTTTTGAGGAACTGCTATACCATTGTCTGCAGTCATTGCACCATTTTATATTATCACCAGTAATGCACAAGGATTCCAGATTTTCATGTTTTTGCTGACACTTGTTTTCTTTTTTAAATAATAGGGGTATGAAATAGTATCTCATCATACTGATTTTGATTTGCAATTTCTTAATGATTATTGATGTTGAACATCTTTTCATGTGCTTCTTAGCCATTTGAACATCTTCTTTGGAGAATTGTGTATTCAAGATTATTTTAAAAATGGGGTTGTTACTGTTCAATTGTTTTGTATTGTTCAATTTTTGTGCTAGCCTGGGTCTTAAACTCAGGGCCTAGATACCACTCCTGAGCTCTTTTACTCAACTAGTGCTCCACTTTGATGGTTAACTGGATATAAGAGGCTCACATACTTTCTTGCCTGGGCTGGCTTTGAACCATAATCCTCAGATCTCAGCCTCCTGAGTGGTCACTGGCTCCCAGTCCAGGAAATCTGTATATAATTTTGAAAGAGTTGGAACCCAGTTGTCCAGTGCTTGCCTATCATGCATAATGCCCTGGGTTCACTCCTAGCTCTACAAAAATAAATAAGTAAATGAGCAATGTTAACCCCCCAAAAAGCTTTAAAATAATTTAGATATTAACCCTTCATTAGATTTATGATTTGTAAATTGTTCTCTCATTAAGTGAGGTATTTTTCTTCACTCTGTTGTAGTGCCTTTCAGTATTTATCTTTTTTCTTTATTTTTTGTGCCTTTTATTTCATTTGTGTTTTTGATACCATATCTATGTTACTTCTTTCTATTGTGGTACCTGTTGGATTTCATTTCAGTATTATGCTGCTCTTACAAAATGAATTTAAAGCTTTCCATCTTTTCTCTGTGCTCTTGAAACCTTTTAATACTATAGAATTTTTCCAGTATTCTAAAATTGAGCTAGTATAATGTGTTTCTGATATTTAATATTGATGGTTAAATTTTTGGATGTATAAAAGGACGATGACAAAGCTAAAGTCATAAAACTGCCAATGGGAAACAGAAGATGCTCATGGATGTGTGCAGCTCTCCAAATTGCTGCCAATATACTGTAGTATATATACAACATATCTCTTACTATATCCAAAAGCTTGAGCTTCCTGGAGCAGGGCGTAGTTCAGTAGTGTGGTTGGTTTTTTAAGGACATTTTTCTGAGAAAACCCAATAGAGAAGGTAAGAATTCTCTTACTAAAAGTCTTTGTAGAATACATCCATTCCAAAGCAAGAAACACAATTGTTCACATTATAATTATTGATTTTATATGGTTACGAATAAGGAGAAATGTTTTAGGCTAATTTTTAAATGTGGATTGTTATCCTCCCACTCAACTTTTTCATTTCTGTGTCTTCAACAAAAGTGTGTTTTGAGTACTTGTAACATTAATAATGTTGGAAAATAACTCTTTGTATTGTGGTGATAATTCTACAGGTTGTGTTAGACTAAATGTGGTTATTCTGGATTTAGGAGCTGAAGTTGCCCTCCTACAAAGGCCAGTCCCCTCAGCTAAGTCTCAGGAGGTACTTTGCTGACTTGATTGCCATAGTGAGCAATCGCTTCACACTCTGCCCTTCTGCCCGACATCTTGCTGTCTATCTACTGGACCTATTTATGGATCGCTATGACATCTCTATCCAGCAGCTACATTTAGTTGCACTATCCTGTCTTCTCCTAGCAAGTAAGTATTAATTTGATCTATAAGACTAGAATCTATTGTTTTATGATAAAATAAAATTGTGTAGAACTTTGAATTTTCAATTACCAAATCTCATTCATTCCAGTTTATCCCTATCAAGAAGTTTATGTTGAAAATACATCTTGGCACAGTAATTATCAATTAGGCATTTAAGAATAGTTCTGGAACTGGGTGTTCATACCTTATTCCTAGCTAGTGAGGAGACTGAGATCTGAGAATCATGGTTCAAAGTCAACCCAAGCAGGAAAGTCTGTGGGACCTTTTTCTCTAATAAACTATCAAAAAAGCTGGAAGTGGAACTGTGGCTTAAATGGTAGAGAGCTAGCCTTGAACAAAGGAAGCTCAGAGATAGAAACCAGGCCTAGAGCTCAAGTTGACTCTGTTATTACAATAGAAAGTTAAACCCTGTTTTAAAGTAGTCTTTTGACATGTCAACCACCTTACCTCTGCCCCTCACTAAGTGGGTTGGCACAGTATGATTACAAAAACTTTTCCATAATGTTGTCACTAGAGTTCTTTATAAATCTAAATACAGTCATACATGGTATAATTTCTGATACTAATCTCTTCTTTTTCTTTTTCTTTTTTGTCAGTCTTGGGGTTTTGAACTCTGGGCCTGGGCGCTGCCCTCAGCTCTTCAGTTCAAGGCTCGCACTCTACCACTTGAGCCACAGCGCCATTTCCAGTTTTCTGGGTGATTAATTAGAGATAAGAGTCTCACAGACTTTCCTGTCCAGGCTGGCTTTGAACCTCGATCCTCAGATCTCAGCCTCTTGAGTAGCTAGGATTAAAGGTGTGAGCTACTGGCACTGGCACTAATCTTTTCTGACCCTTATTCTTCCTATGAATTAATGACCTTAGCCACTTAATTTTGAATGTCCTTTTGCAAGTTAAGGTTTCTTTTATGTAGGACAGACTGAGTGTAAATAAAACACAACCACAGTGATGACTTGCCATTGTTGTATGTTTAGGTTTAGATGGAACCTGCTTATGTAGCATTTGGAACCTTTTTTTTTTGGTCCAGTCGTGGGGCCTGAACTCTGGACCTGGGCACTGTCCCTCAGCTCTTCAGCTCAAGGCTAGCGCTCTACCACTTGAGCCACAGCGCCACTTCCGGCTTTTTGCTTTTTGCTTATGTGGTGCTGAGGAATCAAACCCAGGGCCTCATGCATGCAAAGCAAGCGCTCTACCAGAGCCACCTTCCCAGCCCCGCATTTGGAACCTTTTATCTGGACCTAGCCACCATTCCAGTCTCATGTAAACCTTGAGCCAGATTCTTAGCAGAGGACTGTCTTTTCCTAGCTACATTTCCCCTTTAATCAGTTGTCCTCTAAGATCCAGACATCTCCTGTTTCCCTCCCTTCCAGAAGAGAGAGGTAATACTTAAATATTTATAATTAACCTTATTTAACTTTTAATTAAAGTTTCATGCTCCTAGGTAATCACGTGTACAATGCTGTATGTATTTCATCACTGGCTGTGAAGCCATTTGGGGTTTAATTATTTGCTTAAGATTGGAAAAACCCATACTTGACAGGTGAGCTATATGAGAATCCACAAATAAAACTGCTTTAATCCACAGAATGTTGGTTAAATTAGTGAAAAGTCATTTTTGACCTGCTGTGGCTGTTACTGTCATTTTGAAGTCTCATTTGCTCAGCCTGCAGTTCTTAAAGTGTTGTGAGCCAAGTGGGAGGCTCCTCTTGGTGGACTTAAAATGATGGATGATGCTTATGTAGCTCATAGACTAACTTAACTTACCGAATAAAATTTATCCATACAGAAGTGATTTGGGGGGCTGGGAAGGTGGCTCAGTGGTAAAGCGCTTGCCTTGCATGCCTGAGGCCCTGGATTCGATTCCTCAGCACCACATAAGCAAAAAGAAAAAGCTAGAAGTGGCGCTGTGGCTCAAGTGGTAGAGCGCTAGCCTTGAGCTGAAGAGCTGAGGGACAGCGCCCAGACCCAGAGTTCAGGCCCCAAGACCGGACCCAAAAAAAAAAAAAAAGAAGTGACTTGGTTTTACTAAACTGGTTACTCATCAATTACCTGTCATTCTTAAAATTCAGAGGACTGTCTTAGTTAATAAGAATTTTGAGTTGAGCCAAGCGTCTGTGGCTCACGCCTGTAATCCTAACTACTCAGGAGGCTGAGATCTGAAGATCAAGGTTCAAAGCCAGCCCTGGCAGGAAAGTCCTTGAGACTCTTATCTCCAATTAACCACCAGAAAACCAGACATGGTGCTGTGGCTTAAAGCGCTAGAGTGCTAGCCTTGAGCTGAAGAGCTCAAGGACAGCGCCTAGGCCCAGAGTTCAAGCCCCACGACTGACAAAACAAAAAACAAAAACCAGAATTTTGAGTTGAGCATGGCACATGCCTATTGTGCCTCCTACTTGGAAGACTGAAACAGGTAGATTACATTAGTTTAAAACCATCTAGGCAACATAATGAGACCTTGCTCAAAAAAGAAAAGGAAAAGAATCTTGCCCACTATGTAGTACTTGCCATAGGTGCTATGGAGTTTGCACAGTCTACAGATCTAGAGGAAAGGTACTTTTGTTTTTGTGCTAACTTATGTTGGTTGAAATGGAGTTTTCACTTCTCTTGTTTAAATTACATGTTACATTTAAGGTCATGATACATTTGCTTTCTTAAGGATTATTGGCTTAAAGAAATTGTAATATGCAGCAGGGTTTTTTTGTGATTGGTTTTATTTTAAATTTTTTATGGTCTAGAAACTAGGCTTTAGAGTTAGTATTTGCTGTGGTTCAAATGTGAATCCTTTTTCACCTATTGATGAAAGTGCTGGATTTCTCTTCCCTTTCTGCTGACACACATGACCCCTTTTTCCTGTGAGAGAAAAATTCTGGTGTTTCAGACATGCACTCATTCTTTGACCACCCTCGGTTATTAAACTCAGGGCCTTTCGTTTGTTGGGCAGGAACTCTACCACTTCAGCCAACCTCTCCCAGCCCCTTTTGCTTTTTAGTTATTTTTCAGTGTAGGGTCTTGTGTTTTTTACTTAGGATACCCTAGACTCTATTACCCTTACGTAAGCTTCCTGTGTGAGTGCGATGACAGTGTGACCACCACATACAGCTCTTTCATTGAAATAGTGTCTCACTAACTTCCTTGGCTAGCCTCATATCATAATCTTCCAACATCTCTGCCTTCTATATAGCTGGCATTATAGTCATGAGTCACACTTCTGGCCTTTTAAAAAGTTATTCTTAGCATAAACTAATATACCAAAAGAGTGTCATTGTAATTTTTCCATAGCATTTGTTTACATTCCATCATCTTACATTTGGATACCTGTGGGGTGTCTCCAATTAGGTATCATAAACATTCAAATACTGCTCCTATATTTGCATGATTGAAAGTTGTTTGCTCCTCCCCTCAGTTTGGGGATGGTATCTTCTAGTATGATAATAAAGAAGAACTTCTAGCTGATAGGATCAGGTAATAGTTGGATTTCAGTTATATTAAAGGTTGGGAACTGTAGATAATGTTGGCCAGAAACTGACCACAGCCAGTAAGTTCCAGGGATAAAACATAGCTTCTTAAAGTGTATATACTATTAGAGATAGGCAAACAGGACCTACACATTGTCTTTTTTTTTTTCTTTTTTTATTGTAAAGAACTATACAGAGGGTTACAGTTACATGAGTGAGGTAATGAGTACACTTCCTATTCACATTGTCTTTTATTGGAGAGCAGTGTGTAGTATTTTAGAGAAAGAATCATGATTGACTTCCTGGGTTTTTACCAACAATATGAATTTCAGCAGTACTGGAGTCTCAACATTATTTCTCTGTAAAATGGGAACCAAAGCACTTGGCTTTATTTATGCTGCTTTATAATCTATAACCTTTAGTCTGGCTCCATATCCCAAAAGTTCTGGCTTATTCTAAAATGGACCCAATTTGTGCAGGACTATACATATTCTAGCTCTTTCTTCCCTTGGCTTCTGTGACTACCATTAAACTAACAGAAAATTTGCAGCAGTCTTGGAAATGAGACTTCTGATAGTATGTTCAAGGTCTTGTATAACCAAGAAATGACCTTGACATTAAGATGAAAGCAAATTTAAAAATCATAGGATTTTAGAGACATGATTCATTACAAATGCTTGTTTTTCCTTGTTTACCTGTGCTGGGTTAGCAAAATTTTATACTGTATTATCTGTTAGGTGAAAATAATGACATTTTAGTTTTGATTTAGATTTTAATTTTTAATGAGCTGTTTTTTTTCCTTTTCCTGTTCTTTACCCAATTAAAAAATTAGATTGATGATCTTAGAAACTTGTGAGGATTCTCAGTATATATTTTCCACTTTAGTAATGAAAGAATAGAATGAGCCACGTGCTGGTGCCTCACGTCTGTAATTCTAGCTACTCAGGAGGCTGAGATCTGAAGGACTGTGGTTCGAAGCCAACCCAGGCAGGAAAGTCCATTAAACTCTTATCTCCAATAAAAGAAAAGGCCAGAAGTGGCACTGTGGTTCAAGTGGTAGAGAACTAGCTTTGAGGACAAAGAGTCTCAGAGACAGTGCCCATGTCCCTAAGTTCAAGTCCCAGGAAAGGCAAAAAAGAAGAAGAAGAAGAATAGAATGTACAGTCAGGTTCTTGTGGCTCACACCTGTAATCCTAGCTACTCAGGAGGTAAATTCAGGAAGATTGCCTTTCAAAACAAGCCAGGGCAGAAAAGCTTTTAAGACCCTATCTTGCAAATAGCCGGTTAGAAATGGGGCTGGAGTTATGGTTCAAGAGAGAGTGCAGGCCTAGCAAACACAATACTGTGAGTTCAGACCCTAATAATGCCCTACCACCAACACCAAAATACACACACACACACACACACACACTCACACACTCACGCACGCACGCACGCACACGCACACACACACACAAAATGTGGATTGGTCAAGTTCACAATGGCATCAGGTCCATGTCCTGCAGACTGTGCAAATCTCTACCACAGACTTAGATTTGCTACTGGCTTTGAAAATATACTGCTCTCCACGGCTGATCTTAATATATCCTGTTCAAGGAAAGACAACCTAGTGTTTTGTTTCTGTGGTCTCTTAATTCTTTATTTTCTAGGAAGCAGATATAAATTTCCTGTGCTCTTAGTTCCTGTTTGGGCCCTTTATCAATATAATCACATGGTTTTTGGTATTTCCTTTCAATTGAAGAACTGACTTTTTGATGTGCATAGTATTATGAATAAATAAATTTAAAATAACAATAAAAACTATAGACCTTAATGCAGGTACACATTGGTGTTATCACAGTTTTTGAAATCCTTTAATTATTCATGTAGCTGAATATATATCACTATAAGTAGTGAAAGTCCCAAAAAATTAAACCTACATTAGAATTCTGATTATGCAGTATGCAAGATACTTTTAACTTTGTAAACCCATTCATGTTTATATTAGCTGAATATTTATAGAGAAGGCTGTCATTGTGATAGTTGTCCCAATATAATCTTGTACAGTACTTTGGTTTAGAAGTGCAGATTTGAGGATTCATAAATCTTCATTTGTGGTACTTTGGTTTAGAAGTGCAGATTTGAGGATTCATAAATCTCTTCATTTGCACTTTCATACTTTAACACAAGTGGTCAGTCTTACCACCTTAATTTCTTGACAATTTTATTTTTAATGTTTAAAGTTTCAGGAAGATAATATGAAACATCCCTGATCCTTGAATTATGGTGACTTAAAATTTATTAATTTCTTCAAAGGAACTTCAAACATGATATAAATAATGTCATTAATTTTTACAATATTCCTTTGAAGTGTATTGCCAGTTTTGCTGTGCTATACAAACAGCAGGGTGCTTTGAAAGCCTTAATGATTCATCCCAATATTCCTAGTTCAGTCTTCCTCTGCAGAATTTCACTTTATTATGCAGGAACAATGGTTTCCCTTCCTGTCTCAGTGATGATGCTCTGGCTAACCACTTTAGTGACATGGGTGACATATGTGCTTTTGGCTGAACATGTGAAATTTATCTTTATGTGATTTGAATATCTGACTATGTTTTAGATACAATATTTACTTAAAGAGTGGTTTAGAGCTGGGTGTGGCCCATGCCTGTGCAAACCCAGCTACTCTCTGGGCCTGGGGCAGGAAAATCACACAGGTTCAGGCCAGCCTGGGCAACTTAGACCTTGTGTCAAAATATAATGAACTGGGGGTATTACAGCGATACAGCATTTGTCTGGAATGTGTCTTAGGCTTGATCTCCAGAAAACCCTCTCAAAACATGATTTAGCTAGTTTCATAATTTCTCTGGAGCAGTAGCCACCATCTCTACCATTCTTTGGGACAGGATCTTCTGGTGTCAGTGACAAAAACTTCTACCCCAATTATGGTCCTTGAGCGAAGACCAAGATTGCAGCAGTACTTTTTCACCAACCCCAGTTGAAGACAAGAGAAGCAAACCTCTTTGGCTACTGCCCCATTGCCCGTACCCTGACCATCTACACTGAGCAGCCTTGGTACCTTACCATTAACTTTACCAGGCACCTTTGACACAGGTCTGGAATCTTAGCTACTTGGGAGGCTGAGCTTGTTGGGATATTGGCTTGAGGCCAGACCAGGACAGATAATAAGTTCAGGAGATTCCTTCTCAAAGAACTGGGTGTGGTAGTTAGTGGTTATTACCCTAGCTACTGGAAAGCCTATGATAGGTAGATCATATCCAGGCACATACCCTGGCAAGAAGTGAGACCCTATATCTGAAAATGACAGGTAGAAATCAGAGCTGGATGGACTGTGAATATGGCTTAGTGGTAGAGTGCTTGCCTAGCATGCAGGAAGCCCTGGGTTCAATTCCTCAGCACCACATATACAGAAAAAGCCAGAAGTGGCACTGTAGCTCAAATCATAGAGTGCTACCCTTGAGCAAAAGAAAAAGAAGCTTGGGGACAGTGCCCAAGCCTAGAGTTCAAGCCCCAGGCCCAGAAAAAAGAAATCAGAGCGAAAGGCATGTCTCAGAGATAAGAGTTCCTTGCTTAGCAAGCACAAGACCTGAGTTCCAACCCCTCCCCTCCAAAAAAATTTTAATTCTTAGGAAAATTTTGGACAAGGGTATATGTCATCTATTAATGAGAAATCTGTACTTCTAATGTGATTTTTAAATTTTAATTTAAGCATTGAGAGAAGTCATGCTTGTAACTTCTGTTCTTTCATGGAACAAAGACACAGACACACAGGCACAAAGACTTGGACAGCTTTATTGCTTTCTCTGGAATATCTGAACAATGCTTGATAGTTTGTGTATTTCCTTCAGCTAAAAGTTGTAGAAGTTACCTAATATGAATAAAAAAGTGTTTGCTTGGAAATTGATATTAATCTATAGAAACAGTTTTCTGTGGCTGGACAGGTAATCCTACTCCTCAGCTTTGCATAGATGAAACCTGTGAATGGGTATTCCCTGAAAAGAAGATAATGCCTTTGAATAATGACCATCCACCTTTCATGTACTCTTTATTCCTATCTGTGTTGTGAAAGAGGATTTCAAATAGGATAATAAAGTATTTCCTCCATTTATTACAAAGTAGACTTACCTGGGCTTTTGGCGGGTGGTGTGTGTGTCTGTGTGTGTGGATATTGGGTTAGCTCCTGGGTTGTACTTTTGCTTGGCTTTTTTGCTTGAGGTTAGTGCTCTACTACTTGAGCCACAGGTATACTTCTGGCTTTTTGTTGGTTAATTGGAGCTAAGAATCTCATGGCCTTTTCTACCCAGACTGGCAATCCTTAGATCTCAGTCTCCTGAGTAGCTAGGTTATAGCTGTGAGCCACCAGTACTTGGCTTGGAATTTTCATTTTGAATTCAAAAGAAGAGAGACAGGACTTTTTGTGGAATGATACTTACGTTAGATAATCACTCAGCTTTTTCCCTAAGTTCTTTTATCTGTTACTGAGATTCTGCTGACCATATGCCAAAATAAAATAGTTTGGGCTTACCTAATTTATTTCAGATAAAGCTATAACATTAAATTATTAAAACTCTCTCTTCTATTGTAAAATAATCAATTTTTTGTCACCAACTACCACCTGGCCCACAGAAAGAAAACTTTCTGGGAAAAATCAACTGGTGAGATTTGAGTTATTTTTTTAATTAGCACATATGACTGATTATGTTTAAGACCCAAATCAAATGTCCCAAGCGTATGTTTTTCAAAGGCTGAGGAAAGGTGAGGGACATTGGTACTAGAGAAGAAAACAAGCAAATGTAGAGACAGAGCTCTATGGCACAGTCATCATGGAAGGTAGAAGAAAAAATGTCCCTTCATCTAAATCTGATCGGTTAGCCTGCAAGTCCCATTTAACTGATCAGACCTCTAATGATCATCTTAACATTTTTCCTTTTCTTACAAGGTAAATTTGAAGAGAAAGAAGATAGCGTGCCTAAGTTGGAGCAGCTCAATAGCCTGGGTTGCATGACCAATATGAACCTGGTATTAACAAAGCAAAATTTGCTACATATGGAACTATTATTATTAGAAACCTTTCAGTGGAACCTCTGCCTTCCTACAGCTGCTCACTTCATTGAGTATTATCTCTCTGAAGCTGTACATGAAACAGATCTTCATGATGGCTGGCCAATGATCTGCTTGGAAAAAACTAAACTCTACATGGCCAAATACGCAGATTACTTCCTTGAAGTGTCCCTGCAAGGTGAGTTTTTGGGAATTCCACTTAAGTGACTTGTGCACTGTGAATCGTGTATTCTGTTGCTTAAGTTCATTTTTGGTGTCTCCACAGATTATGCCTTTCTAAATTATGCACCTTCTTTAGTAGCTGCTGCATGTGTGGCTTCTTCGAGGATTATACTTCGTCTTTCTCCAACATGGCCCACAAGACTACATCGCCTTACTGCTTACTCCTGGGATTTCTTAGTGCAGTGTATTGAACGGCTGTTGATGTAAGCCTTTCTTGCCCTGGTGTTTGTAATTCCTCATTAACATTTTTCTTCATGTATAAGGTGCCCTAAAAACAACTCCTCAAAGCCACCAAGCTCTTGGATATTTGGCTTCTGGTAGCTACTTGGTGCCATTAGTAAACCACTGTATGAGCAGTACTCTGTGGCAGGGGACCTTGTTTTGGCTGTTGACCAGTATAAAATGATTCTAGATACATGAAAGGGAAAAAGTCCTCTTGTAGGTTTCTAGTCCCATAATTCTGAGATCATTGCAGCTAACTCTTTCCCTATTCCTGTTCCTGCATCTTGGATTTTTAGGGGCCATTAGGATATATCTGAAGTGACAGCCGCCACACTTACCATGACCACTGTGCTTATTGTGAACTCATCTCAAAAGCTGGAAGGAACCCCTAAAGCTGCCCACATAGTTCACACCATGGGAAATAGCTTTGGGAGGATTTGGGGAGGTCTCACTGTTGTGTGGCAGTGTGTGGAATCATCTTCTTGAGTAATGGTATTGTTTCATTTCTCTCCATGTCTCAGTGCTCATGATAATGATGTGAAAGAAGCAAACAAACAGAGAGCACAGTCAGGCCCTCAGTCAGCACAACTAGGCATGTTCCAGACAGCCTCCCAGCCCTCACGGCCAGTTCACTTTCAGCAACCCCAGTATCTCCACCAGACTCATCAGACCTCGCTGCAGTATCGCCATCCTGTATCAGATCAACCAAGCTGTCAGCAGATTGTATCTACCACACACACCTCATCTTACACACTACAGACATGTCCTGCTGGCTTCCAAACTAGTGTTCAGAGCCTTGGGCACATGCAGACTGGTGTTGGGATGTCTCTAGCAATACCAGTAGAAGTTAAACCCTGTCTGAGTGTTTCTTACAACCGGAGTTACCAGATAAATGAACATTACCCTTGTATTACTCCATGCTTTGAAAGGTGATTGTATGCAAGTAATAACTGACCCAAACAGGCCTTGCAGCTCTGGGGCAGGCTCTTGTAAACTTCTCTTCAGAAGGGATCCAGATAACACCAGACAGAACTCTGCAGGTACCACAGCAGGAAGACTGAATATCCCTGTGTATCACAGCATCATGAGTATCCTGTTACAGCAAATCCCTGTGTAACAAAAATGTTCAAGCCCTAGCTGACGGTCCCAATATTTCAAAATATTCAATACAGCAGAAATTTTGGACAGACTGCAGATTGCCATTTTCAGATTTGACCTGTGGTAGGCTTAGACTCTTGCTTGGATTAGATGTCAAAGACTAGTGTTTTTTCTATGGACTTGCCAAACCGTTTTTCATGAAGGAAAGTTAACAGTATTACTTTTTGAAGACATTTTTAATTCAGTTTTGAGGGTTTTTTTTTTTGTTTTTTTTTTTTTTACCTCACGTGAATTTCTAAGTTTAAATTCATCTGTGCTATACCAATCTGTGCAGTAAAAAATTGTGTCAGATTATGTAAGTTCCTGTCATAAATAATGTAGGTATCTGGATTTATTTACTAAAATTAGGTGTGGAATAGATCTCTTATCTTGAAATCTTGGTTATATTTGTGTTTTTCCCTAAGTGATCCAACTCACATCTATAGCATGAAAACACATTTAACTCAGGGAGTTTGTACTACTTGGAAACATTTAACTGTAATGCATCATACTTTGGGATGTTAGAGTGTGAACTACCTTTATAACATGCTAAACTATTCCCCTAGGATGTGTTTTCCAATGAGATCATAATGTAGCCCAGAATGATTGAAGTGTGGTTCTGTAATTCATGTATAGGTTTGAAGTTGTCAGTGCAATTGAGATTTATAGTCTGATTTGATGTTATTTCTAAAAGAGCTTTTTCAAGGGAAGGAATAGCTAAAATATGTCCATACTAGAATACAGTCCTGTAGGTTATTCTGGAATGGAGGGCAGCCAGGGTTTACTCAGGTAGTGCTAGCCCAGCACTTGTTATGTGGAAGACAGGTTTGGTAAACAGCCTCCAGCTGGTTGGTCTGAGCAGACAGGGATACTGATTACAAGATTGTAATAGCCACTTTCACTTGGCCCTGCAACTGCCCTGGGACATTTCACTCTGCTGGTGGTGAGTGAAAGCAGCAATAATAGTCATTATAGTAAAGGCAATTTGGGCATAAAGTGTTTGAGAGAATAGACATTAAAAAGTTAAAAATGTAATAACTGGTAAATACATCCTTATCTGTGGGAAGAAACAGATTTGGTAGAGGGAAGTTTCTCGTTTAAAAATGTGTGTCCATTTGTGTTCTTTTAAAGGTAGCACTTGAATAGAAGGGTCCGCATGGCAGATGTGTGACTACCACAATGTGCATTGAAGACAGACTTGTTACAGAGCTGTGGGTATGCAGCAGGTGATTCCATAATCAAGTCAGTGGCCTTTGTTAAGAAGGGTAGGGCTCAACATAGTAGTGGGGTGATCCAGAGGCTCCAGTGTGTGTGAGGGAGTGGCTTCTGCCAACCTGAATTCTTAGAAGACATGCCTTATCCTTAAAAGGAAAACACTTATGTTTAGAGTATACAGGGCATAATGTGGATTTCATAGCCCAGCAAATGGCACAAAAGCCACTCAGGTAAGAACATTCATGGCAGTTTTTAAACATGAAAATTGTTTTCTGAAAGTATTACTTTTCCTCTTTAAAAGGGCTGCTAATTGGATTTTAATCATTCTTAACAAAACTTGAATTACATGGGGGAAAGTAGGTTCAAAAGATAATATCAGCCAGGTGCCAGTGGTTCATGCTTGTAATCCGAGCTACTCAAGAGACTATTTGGAGGATCAAGGTTCAAAACCAGCATTCATGAGACTCCTATCTCCAGCAAAAAGCTGGGCCAGATGTACATCGTAAGTTGGTAGAGTGCCAGCCAGAAGTAAGCAAGCTGAGCAAGAGAGCAAGGCCCTCATTTCAAGCTCCAGGACCAGCATGAAAAAGAAAAAAAAAAGATAATGTTCATTTTCACAAATAGAAGCCAGCAACTTTGAATCCAGTTTTCAGTATTGTAACTACCTCAGTAATGCTATGAATGTAAGATCATTGGGATAAAGATCCTAACTTGAAACAACAACTAGTGCCTGTGGTAATTTAATGTCTTGTCAAATGCTTTTATTGATTGGTTTATATGTCTCTTGTTATAGAAAAATACGCCTTTTTGAAAAGTTTATTAACACTTTTCCAATTTATATTTTAAAAAGCTAAAGAACACTGGATTAATTTTTTGAGGGGGGGGGGCTTAGAATAAGATAATTGGTTGATTACTATTGCTGCATACCCAGGGTAGGATGGTTTTTTTTTAAACATTAGGTTTCAATATAAATACAACTCAACAACTATTAGATTGGGGGGGGGGGGATGTGTAGGGTTTGTTTTGTTTAATTTATTGATTAGTCCTTGAAGATTTTTTTTTTAATTACTGGACCATCGGATGTGTACTGTGAAGAGATTAATGGTATGTATAAAGGGCTTTACCAAAGTCCACTAAATAGACACTACTCAAGTACAGACTGTAAACCAAAATGTATCAGTGTATGACATAAATTACAAATAGTGAGTATGGTGCTAAAGTCTACACCAATGGAACTAGATGAGTGCTATGCACTTAATTTTAAAATAAACTAGTTTTCACTAAATTGGCCTTGGTGGTTTTGTTTTAAATGCAGTTTGTACTTTGTAGTTCCATCAAGTCATTTTATTGTATTAGACATGATTATATTTACTCAGGCATCCAGCTGTTGAATATAGCCACAGGGGTAGGACACAGTTGCCCCTTTATGTCCAAGCATGGAAGCCCACAGACTACAATGGACACCACTTTTGTCTTTTGAGCTTAAATTGACTCTTAAGTTAACAACTGCCGCCTTTGATTTATTATACAATGATGGAAGCTTGAATACGCATATAATCTTTTTCTTTTGCCAGTCCGGAGGCTTGAACTCGGCCTGGGCACTGTCCCTGGGCTGCGTTTTTGCTCAAGGCTGGCATTCTACCACTTGAGGCACAGTGCCACTTACAGCTTTTTCTGTTTATGTGTACTGAGGACGAACCCAGGGCTTCATGCATGCTAAGCAAGCACTCTACCACTAAATTCATTCCCAGCCAAGCATGTAATCTTATATCTACAAAAGATAGGGACACAAGATGGCCAAAGAGTTGAGAGGACTGGGTTAACAGTCTGTTTGCCTAAATTATTATTTACTACTTAATTCAACTTAAACCTTCCAGATGGGATTTTGTTTGAAACATAAACCAATACATTTGTACATGTAAGTTATTTCTTGCTCTGGCACAGTGAAAGGTTTAACAATAACCAACCCTCTAATTTATATACAGTGTTCTTAAGGGCTGAATTTAAGAAAGCAACAAGCATTCTACATCAGGGCAAGCAGTGATTTGATTTTGAATCCCAAGTAGCAAATTGGAAACAACTGTCTCTTTGTGCATAAAGCAGCCATCTTCATTTTTAAGCAGCTTGCATGTGTAGCTTGATAGATAGGACTAACACACTAGAAGCTATTTGAATAGCTTAACCCAGAACTCTTTCTTACCATTTTAGTTTAGGACTTGCTTAAGGTCCATCCTTAAGTACCTGAAGCTTAAAGGAAAAAAAAAGTTGACAACAAGCTCGGGTTTTGGAAAAGTTTATCTAAGTTTATAAAATTATTAAGGTTTGGTGGTATTGGAGAAAATGCATCTCATGACTTCTTCTCTGAGAAAATGAGAGGTCAAATACTCTGCCAAGAATAAAGGTTTAGGGACTTGAGGGTAAAGGCCAAGGTGAAGAGAAGAGTTCCTGAAGTCCTGTGTGGTTAGTCTGTGCCATAGTGCTAGCTGTGGGGAACTTTTTGTCAGTTGTGGGGCTTGAACTCAGGGCCTGGGTACTGTCCCTGAGCTCTTTTGCTCAAAGTTAGAGCTTTTTGAATGGTTAGTTGGAGATAAGAGTCTCACAAACTTTCCTACCTGTGCTGGCTTTGAATCATGATCCTCATCTCTCAGCCTCCTAAGTAGCTAGGATTACAGGTGAGGGCCACTGGCACCCAGTGTAGTTACATTTTACATTTGTTCACTTCCAAATTTTTACCTATTTGCAAAATTTCAAAATATTTTTCAGCTACAGTTTTTCTAAAACTTCTAACAAATCATTCATGCTGTTTCTATATGTATCTCCATAATGCTCACAAAAACTTAGTAAGTCTATATCTATCTATCTATCTATCTAAATTTTTTTTTTTTGCCGTTATGGGGCCTGAACTCGGCCTGGGCACTGTCCCTCAGCTCTTCAGCTCAAGGCTAGCTCTCTACCACTTGAGCCACAGTGCCACTTGCTGCTTTTTTCTACTTATGTGGTGCTGAGGAATCAAACCCAGGGCCTCATGCATGCAAGGCAAGCACTCTACCACTGAGCCACCTTCCCAGCCCTCATCAATATTTTTAAACTTAAAAAAATGAATATTTGGGCTGGGAAGGTGGCTCAGTGGTAGAGCGCTTGCCTTGCATGCCTTAGGCCCTGGGTTCGATTCCTCAGCACCACATAAGCAAAATGAAAAAAGCCGGAAGTGGCGCTATGGCTCAAGTGGTAGAGCGCTAGCCTTGAGCTGAAGAGCTGAGGGACAGCGCCCAGGCCCAGAGTTCGGGCCCCACGACCGGACCCAAAAAAAAAAAAAATGAATATTTATATATGAAACTTACGTTGGGCAATTTAAAAATAAAACCAGAGGCCTGGTTGTGTGGCTCAAGTGCTAGCCATGAGTGAAAAGGCTTACCAAGTACCTGAGTTCAAGACTCAACCAGAGCATGTCCCCATATACACAAACACAATAAAGCCAGTTACTGGTGACTCCTTCTTGTAACCCTCAATATTCAGGATACTAAAGTTCTAGAGCATTAAGATTTGAAACCAGTCTAGGCCAAAATAAATAAATAAGTGAGACTATCTCCAAAATAACTAGTAAGTAGTGGAGTTAGGAACATGACAAGCAGTAAGAGTGCCAGTAGAGCAAGCATGAGCCGAGTTCAAATACTGGTTCGGAGGAAAAACAAAACAGCTGGGTACAATGGTACACATCTACAATTCTAGCACTGGAGGCTGAGACAGGAGGGTGGAAAATGTGAGGTTCACCCAGGCTACATAGTTGTATATTGTTTCAAAAATAAATAGGCCACAGGTTGAGAGTATGGTTCAAGAAGTTGAACACTTGCCTAGCAAGAATTTAAAGTTCAATATTGCCAAAAACAAAATAAATACGCTAGGCATAATGGTTGATGCCAGTAATACCAGCTACTTGGAAAGCTAAAAGGGATCATGGTTTAAAGATTGCCCAGGCAAAAAGTGAGACCCTATCTTAACAAACAAAAGCTAGGTGTGGTAATGTGTGTCTGTGATCCCAGTTACAAGGGAGGCCACAGATAGAGTTGCAGTTTGAGGCTGGCCCATGCAAAAATTGTGAACCTTTGTGAAAAATAAAAACTAGCTGGGCACTGGTGGCTCATGCCTGTAATCCTAGCTGATCAGGAAACTAAGATCTGAGCATCGCAGTTCAAAGCCAGCCTGGGCACCAAAGTCCTGAGACTCTTATTTCCAATAAACCACTCAGAAAACCGGAAGTGGCACTGTGGCTCAAGTGGTAGAGCCCTTGCCTTGAGCTAAAGAGCTGAGGGTCAGTGTCCAGGCCCAGAGTTCAGGCCCCACGACCAAAAAAGAACTGAATGTGTGGTTCAGGTGGCAGAGCAAGCAGTTGCCTAGCAAGCACAATGCCCTGAGTTCAAATCTCAGTACCACCAAACAATAAAGAAAAATATCCCGGCGCAGGTGGCTCACACTTGTCATTCTAGCAGTCCAGGAGGCTGAGATCTGAGGGATTGTGGTTCAAAGCCAGCCCAGGGAAGAAAGTCCATGAGACTCATCCCCAGTTAACCACCCTCTCCCCAAAAAAAGCCAGAAATGGAGTGTGGTTCAAGTGGTAAAGTGCTATACTTGAGCACAAAAAGCTCAAGGGCAATGCTGAGGTCCTGAGTTCAAGCCCTATGACTGGCACACACCCACACCATATACACATACAAAATAATAAATCAGTTATGATTTTTGTTTAAAAGTCTATGCCAGCATTTCAATTTAAATACTTGTTCAAGGAACAAAAGACATTACATACTTGATAGTATTAGAATTGAAAGGAACATATTGTATGCTTTATAATAATGCAATTCTCAATGAAAAAAAAAAAGGTAGCAAGAACTGAGGGTATAATTCAAGGGCTAGAGTACCTGCCTCGGAAGGTAAGACTCTTAAGTTCAAACCCTAATGCCGCCAAGAAAAATGGTATCAAAACATATATTTTATTACAAATTCAGTCAAACATAACTTTTGGAAAACATTTCTAATAGGAAATACTGACTTAATTCATTTAGTGGATGTTTACTGAGCACTTAGTACATGTTAAGTACTGGGAATTCACATATGGAAAAGAAATAGTTCCTACTTTTCCACTACCAGGAAGCTTCTGCCTTGAATTATATATATATATATATATATATATATATATATATATATATATATATATATCTGTAATACAGCAATAAAATGTAATATAGAATTAGGGTTGACAATGGGCACATCCGTTTACATTTTGACATCTCTGAAATCATTGACATTACAAAGTGATCAAATCAGGCAGCCACTGAGATGGAGTTGTCACTGACAGTGAGGCGGCAAAACTTGCAGGAGTGCG
This sequence comes from Dipodomys merriami, assembly GCF_024711535.1. Lineage (NCBI taxonomy): Eukaryota > Metazoa > Chordata > Mammalia > Rodentia > Heteromyidae > Dipodomys > Dipodomys merriami. The sequence goes on from NW_027203926.1 coordinate 1,742,859, forward strand.
AGAAGCTTGAAGAAGGTCGCAGGTTCAGTGATGAGACCGCTTCTCGAGGGCTCGGGATTCAAAGCATTGACTAACTACCCGCGGAGAGGCAAGAGTTGAGTGACATTGGTCTCAACTCTCAAAGCAGGGTAGGCAGTTTAGGCGTGTGTGGTGTGTTCATTCTCTCACTAAAGCTCAGTTCAGGGAGAGAAAGGGAAGTAAGTCGACAGGCACCTGTCTCGTGGAGACCCTTGGCAGTCCCCGCCCGGACTCCGGGTTGCGGGAACCCCGAGTCCGCCCTCGGAGCCCGGCGGGCGGGTGTGAGCGCGGAGGGAGCGGGAGGCCCTCCATGGCGGAGGGGGCGACTTCTCCGCCGGGAGCGCGGAGGCACACTTTCCAGGGCCGTCGGCAGTACCCCGCCGCCGACAGGCTCATCCTTTGCCTCTTGACAGGCTTTCTTGAAGTCCCAAACTCTGGACGCCTTCTGGTAGCATCTGACTCGATCTCCATTAAGGCCCCTTACTGATGGCAGCCATGACAGCTGCATCCGGGTATTTTTTTGAGCCCCGTCCTGAGGATCCCGGAAGTGACGGGGCGCGGAAGGATACGCGCTCTTCTGAGGGAGACTGAGGTGAAGGGGTTTCCGGAAGTGGGCGCGGTAGGCTTGCTGGTGGGGCGGGGCGGGGCGGGGCAGTGGGGGTGGGGGAGAGGATACCAGTCCACTTTCCCAAATAGGTTTTAGAGATTAGACCTCTAGCACCAAGCTTGGTGCCTATATCGCTCTGATATTCTGCCTTTAAAAGAAAAAACAACCCAAGGGAGCAGATTTCACGTTTCCATGGGGAACTAGGACAAGTGATTGGTCCAAGATCATGCACCAGGTTCCCCTGACCCAGGCACCTTCGTGGTGACTCCAGGTTGGAAAGCCGAGCCCGGGCACTTGGCATTCTGGTATGCCACCTCTGCCTGCACCTTCTTCACCCCGGCATCCTGTTGCTTAGGGAGTGGGCCTTGTATTTTAGGGTGCATCCGTTTTCTTTGGAGTGCAAATACAACTTTTATTTTCGGGCACTGAGGATTGAATCCAGGACCTGAACGCTGGAGTGAAATTTTAAGCAATTCAGACTTGGCAAAATAGAGCGCTGTCCTCCAACATCATGGTACATTTTCAACTGTGACCTATTGGTGGACTTTCAATGGGTGACGCAAGAACAGCAGAGTGAAAGTAGAAGGGAGAAATGACACAGGATCAAGGGAAGAAGAGAAATAATGGAAGAGAATGATTTAGGGGTCAAGGTTATGTTGGAATTTTCAGGTAACATGTAATAATCCTTTTATCCAAATCCTGGCATTAGCCAGATTGTCCACTAAAAGGTAATTACATATACTGCTAGCAAGTGTCTGCTCAACAGATTTAACACAATAGCTCCTCCCTTCCCTCCTCCTTGAACTCAGGGCCTAGGCACTGCCCCTTATTTTTTTTCCATTCCAAATTGATGCTCTGCCACTTGAGCTCCACTTCTGGCTTTTTGGTGATTAAGAGAGTCTAATGAACATTCTTGCCCAGGCTAGCTTTCAACCCTGGTCCTCAGATCTCAGCCTCCTAACTAGTAGGATTGCAGTCATGAGCTGCCCAGCTTAACACAATAAGTCTTACCAAAAATTCTCTTGTATATTCATATTTTAACAAAATTTGATATAGAAGAACAATAAGCAGAAAGTGAAATTCCATAGTTTTTACTGTTGTTCCCACTTACTATACCATGCATTCATGCCATGATTAGTAGTTTAAAAGGATATTGCCAGCTGGAAGGCTTGTCAATAACATACAATGCAGCAACTCTAAAACAAAGTAAGGTGCTGAAAAAGGAATGTGAAAAAGAAATCGTTGTTAGTCTGGCTTTCCTCGAAAATGGTGTTAAGGTAAAGAAATGTTATGAGGACAAATACCTATGAGAGACAATAGGGAAAGTTTAAGGAGGCCGCAAAAGTCACCTCATAATCTAAAACTGAGTAAAGTAGAGGAGGGAGGGAAGCTGGGGGAAGTGTACAAGACTGAAGGAAATTCACAATCCAAAAGTCACTGTCAAAGGAGTTCTTCCCCCAGGAATCAGTCTGCCCCATTTTCTCTGCTTCACTAAGTCATCAGATGTAAATATGACAAAGGATTTCTGAATAAAACACTGGAGCCTTGATCACTTTCAGACAGCCACATCTAAGCATTGTTTTTGTAATTATTAAAAACCTCCATTCTCAAAAGATGACTTTGAAAAAGATAATATAAAGAGGAAGAGTTTCCTAGTGGGTCATTGTTATACGTTAAGTGTAGTAACAGTGGATTTGATGACACTACTCAGAGAACTTAATATGTGTTCTCTGGGGTTTAAAAGGTGTCATGATTTTCTGACCCACATGTGGAAAATTCCAAGGGGAAGAGAGCCATCTCAGTGAAAAGTTTTGACAGAATGAAGGAGAGTTGCTAAAATGATATTAACTATCACTGTTAGTTCATCAAAGCAATTAGTGCCTGATGTTTCTCATTTTCAGATTTGTGCCAAATGAGACAGAGCAGTAACTGGAGGGGATTGAATGCATTGCCCATGTAGAGTTATAAACTTGTCCCAGGAAAACTGGGGTCTTTCCTTACTATTTAAAGTTGCAAATCCTGGGAACCTCTCAGTCAGGATGGTTGGTAATTCTGCAAGTCAGAGAGGCAGCCTCCAACAACCCAAACATTTATCCAGGAGAGGAAGCATCAAGTTTAAGTTTCATACAGATCCAAAGGGGTGGAGCCAACTTAAGACCATTCCAGTGTTAAACTGAATTTTAGAAGAGAATAATTAGAAAATGATGAGGAAGTAAAACTTGATACTCTTTTTGGAGTATTGGACTACTTTGGAGCTCAGACAAACTACCATAGATGAGATGGTTTACATAACCATCTTATTTTCTTACATTTCTGGAGGCTAAAAGTCCAAGGTCAAGGAACCTTGACCCTGGTGATAATCCTCTTACTGTCTTGGTGGTGGCTGGCTTTTTGTTATGTTTATATATAACCTTTGCCCTCTGCATGCTTGAAGTAGGAGGAAGAGAGGAAGGGAAGAGAGACTGAAAGACAGAGTGGCTGAGGAGGCTGAGGCTTTGTAATATCTTTCTTTTCCATACACTTTTTATTAGCATATATTACTTATACAGGGAGACTCATTTCACTGTGACATATATTTCCATGAATGTATATAAGGTATAGTAATCCACCCCCCAGAGCACTCCCTTCTCCCCCTCCCTTCTCCCCCTCCCTTCCTAATGCAATGTTGAGGTTTCACTTTTATTTTCATACTATTTTGACAATGTCCATTCCCTTCCTCCCCAAAGTACCTAGCCCTCTTTCCTCTCCTCCAACCCCCCTACTGATCAATAGCTTTCACTGAAGTTCTTTATACCCATGTCATATGAAGTTGCAGTCTGGCCCCAAAATACTCAATACTATCTTTTCATTATATGCACACTTGATCAATGGACACTGATGGCTCACCCCTGTAATCTCAACTACTCAGATGGCTGAGATCTAAGGATCTAGGTTTGAAGCCAGCCCAGGCACAAATCTGAAACACTCCTATCTCCATTTAACCAGCAAAAGGCCACAAATGGTGTGGCTCAGGTAATGGTAGTGTGCCATCCTTGAGCAAAAAAAAAAAAAAAAAGCTGTGTGAGAGCACCAGGCCCTGAGTTCAAGTCCAACAATATGGTGTCTCTCACCCAAGAGCAAGCATGTGCGTGTGCACACACACAACACTGATCTTGTTGATTCAGAGACACACTCTTATGATTTCATGGAACTTTATTTATTTTTAGAGATCCTCACCTCCAAATATAGCCACAATGGGAGTTACAGCTCAAAACATGAGGGGGCAGAAACAGTGCATAACAGTACAAGACTGTGGCCTATAGAGGTATCTTTGTTGGGGGCATGACTTATACTCTGATAGAAGAGAAATGCTATGTTGACTTTTGTAGCCAGCCATGCTGTTTGTCTTCAATGTTTTACAAAGGCTGGGGGGTGCAGGGAGATCTTTTGAAAGATGGTGGGACCTTTAAGAAGTGAGGCTTTGTGGGAGGAAGTGAGGTCATGAGGGCCGTGCCCTGCGAAGGGGATTGTGGGAGATGAGACGCTCTTTCTTTCTCTTTCTCTTTCTGGCAGCGAGCTGGAAGCTTCGTTTCTCAACCGTCCGCTCCCTCGGTATGGCGTCCCCGTAGGCCCAAAGCCACTGGGCCACTGGACTGAGACCTCCTAAACCGTGAGCCAGACTTAGCCTTCCCTCTTTTTCTAGGTTTGTTGTCTAAGGTGCTTGATTACAATAAGGTGGAAGAGACTAATACATTTCCCTGCATCAACAAAGGAAGCTGTATCCTGTGTGGAGATAGTTTCGACCCTTTTTATAAAGAACCTTTTAAACATCATTTTAGTCTTGTCCTAAGAAAAGTTAGATACAGAGGACTCTAAAGAGGGTCGAAGGGAATGTTCACATTTCAGAACTGATGGGAAATCTACAGGAGACTATGTAGAAGGCCTGGGAGTAAGCCCTGAGATTTGTCCTATTTCAGGAATTTAGCAAATGGTGGAACTGTTCTAAATAGTGGATGCGGTGTTGTTTACATATATGGTAATTGAACTTTTAAACAGGTTGCACAAAATGTATGTTACAACTGGTGACCAGAAGATCTAATTAGATTTGATTTACAAATAGGAACCTAAGTAGTTTTAAGGCAGACACAAAGTAAAAAGGGAAAGAAAGAACAAAATACTGTAGCTTTTGTTGTTTTTTTTGTTCTGTTTTTAAAAACCTGGAATTACACCTTGTGTAACATTCACTTGACACTTATTTAGCTGCTTCTTTGTGGATGTATTTGCTTGTGCACCAATGTTAGGGCTTGAACCCAGGGCCAAGGCATTGTCCCTTAGCTTTTTGCCCAAGGCTGAACCTCAACCACTTAAGCCACACCTCCACTTCTGACTTTTTAGTAGTGTATTGGAGACTTCCAGGGATTTTCCCGCCTGGGCTGCCTGAGATCCTCAGATCTCTGATAGGATTACAGGAGTGAGCCATCGTTCATTATTTTTTGAGTAAGTTTTACAACTATGCTCAGGATGTCTGGGACTTCAATCCTCCCATTTACACTTCCCACATAGATGGGATGACAGAAACACACTACTATACCCAGATTTCATTGGTTGAAATAAGGTCTCACAAACTTTTTGTCCAAACTGGCCTTGAACCAAAATCCTCCTGATCATTTCCCTGATTTTAATTGGTTTTTCTTATTATTGAGTTATGATTGTTCTTTACATATCATATAGATCCTTTATCAGAAATACAATTTTCAAATCCTTTCATTCCACATTACAGTATATTTACTTCAAATTATATTCCTGCATAAAAAGTTCATAGAACATAGGCATTTCCATAAGGATCTAAATGCAGAGTGATGCCAAGGAACCAGCCCTATATACTTAAGGTGAAGGTAACACCAAAAGTAACATCTAGGTCAGGAACAGGGTGGAAGCTTGAAAAATGAGGAGGCCTAGGTGTCAGTTACAGTTCTCCACTGCATTTTATGGAAGCCAGTTTAAGCAGAAGGAGTTAAAGATACTTGGATGGGATGGAATGTAGTTTAGTGGCAAAGTGCTAGCCTAGCAAGTGCTACATCTTGGGTTCAACCCCCACTACCAAAAAAGAAAAGATAAAAAAGGAGGTTCACAGAGTCTTTAGGATAATCAGAGAAATCTTGGACACTAGCCACCAAGACATACTCCTAAGTTCACACTGGAAGACTACATAGTGAGAACATCCCATCTCCACCTTCAAGTTAGATACTGGTTTATACCAATGATGATATTGCCACTTTTGGCTCTAAAATTTCATTGTACCAGCCACCATTCCCCAACCTTTATTTGCACCACTGATTTCCAGTTTACATCCTGCAGAAGTGACTCACTGACTATTATAAATGTGTGTCATTGCATTTACACAGGTATTTCCAAACAAATGCCTACAACTGTAGGGTTTAAAGAGAAGCACTTCTATTTTATACTTATGCTGGAGGTTAAATCACACCTCCTAAATGTTCAGAAGTGGGCTGGGAAGGTGGTTCAGTGGTAGAGTGCTTGCCTTGCATGCCTGAGGCCCTCTGTTCGATTCCTCAGCACCACATAAGCAAAAAGCAAAAAGCTGGAAGTGGCGCTGTGGCTCAAGTGGTAGAGCGCTAGCCTTGAGCTGAAGAGCTGAGGGACAGTGCCCAGGCCCAGAGTTCGGGTCCCACGACCAGACCCCCCCCCCCAAAAAAAAAAAAGAAGTAGAAAGAACAAAAAACAAAAACTAAATGTTCAGATGTTTATACTTGCATAGTCTGTAATAATGCCAGTTTCCTTGCCTACTGTACACTTGTAGTTCAGAGTTGTTTTATAGAGGACTTGGTTTTAGCTTCAGAATTTAGAAATTGTCTATCTTTTACAAATTCAGACCATTTCTTTTTCCTTCTTCTCCTCCCTCCCTCTTTCCTTTCCTTTCCTTTCCTTTCCTCTCCCTCCTTCCCTTCCTTCCTTCCTTCTTTCTCTTTCTTTTTTTGGTCAGGCGTGGGGCTTGAACTCTGGGCACTGTCCCTCAGCTCTTCAGCTCAACGCTAGTGTTCTACCACTTGAGCCACAGTGCCACTTCCAGTGGTTTATTGGAGATATGAGTCTCACAGACTTTCCTCCCTGGGCTGGCTTTGAACTGTGATGCTCAGATCTCAGCCTCCTGAGTAGCTAGGATTACAGGCGTGAGCCACCAGCGCCCTATTCAGACTTTCTGTGAGCTTCATTTACTACTACAAATGATGTGTACATGATAACCATGTTTCCAGGATAGCTAGCTGTTCCACAGTGTTCACTCTCTACTTCTACAATTTGTAAAAATTCCAAATTCTTATCTATATCTTGGTCATGGCCAGCATCCAAACCTACTGAATGCATGTCAGCAATTTTTGCAAGAAAATATCAGAGGTAATAGCCTTTTACTAATGCATATTCATTGTACAAAGTAATTGGTTTCAGTATGACATTTTCATACATGCATATAGCACATTTTGAACATATGCATTCCCTTTTTTTTTACTCCCTCCTTCCCCTCTCCCTAGCATAGCAGGTCTTTTTTCCAGTCATTGGGATTGGGCTAAGGGCCTGGATGCTGTCCCTCAGCTTCTTTGTGGTTAGGCTGGTGCTCTACCACTTGAGCCACAGTGCCACTTTTGGCTTTCTCTGAGTAGTTTATTGGAGATAAGAGTCTCATGGACTTTCCTGCCCTTGCTGGCTTCAAACCACAACCTTCAGATGTCAGCCTCCTGAGTGCTAGGATTATAGGTATGAGCCACCAGTGCCTGGCAGCATAGTACTTTTTAAAGAAATGCAGAGATTTATACTACATAGAAAACCTCAAATATATATGAACCAGTTGAAAACAGTCAGAATATGAAGGTGAAGAAATTTTAGGACCATCTTTGTGTGTGTGCAAACACACACATGCACATTTGTGCAAATAGTGGGGTTTGAACTCAGGATCTGGGTGCTGTCTCAGCTTTTTTGCTCAAGGCTGACACTGTAGCCACAGTTCTACTGGAACATGTTAAGTAATTTATTTAGTTTACATATGCTTGTGTGTGTGTGCACACACTCGCATCAGTTCTGGGGCTTGCACTCAGGGTTTGAATGCTGTCCCTGAGCTCTTTTGCTCAAGGCTAGCACTCTCCACTTGAGCCACAGCTCTACATCTGGCTCTTTGGTGGTTAATTGGAGGTAAGAGTCTCATGGACTTTACTGCCCAAGCTGGCTTTCAACTATGATCTTCAGATGTAGCCTCCTGAGTAGCTAGGATTACAGGCATGAGTCACCAGCACCTGGCTATAAAAGTCTTTTTAATATACACAGAAGTGATATAAATAGACCATGACTAAAGAAATAAAGTTTTACTTCAACAAATGCATGATAAATTTTTGAAGTGGTAATAAAGTATTGTTAGAAACATTCTTTTAGGTTCTTGGAGTCAATGAAAGACAAACAGTAATTGCATGTAATATCCATTCTTACCTTTATAATAGGACAGTTGTCAAGTTTAGCAGGGTACAGAACTTTCCAAAATAAGGAATTAGCCTCCTCTACGTGGGTCACTTGGCTTAGTGCTGACCATTGAGATGGACAGAAAAGATGTGGGCAAATCTCAGTTCATACCTCTGAGAAAGCGAAGGTGTGCCCTTTCCTTCTACCTCTCTTTTACTTAATGGAATCAAGATATAGTGGTGGGTAACTCTGAGCCACCAAGGGTAGAACATTAAGAATGGATAGGCAATGAAATGTAAGGGATGTGGGCCCCTGACACTGTATCAGTCCTAGACTGCTTAAAGCTAGACTTTTACAAGAGAGATGTAAGTTTCTAACTGCGTAGTACTTAGACTCTAATGAATAGAACCTACACAGTTGACTTATAATGAATATTAATTACGATCATGTAGAGGGCCTAGCCCAGGTAGATAACCCTTGAGTTTTGTAGTAACTTACTTTAAATACTGAAAATAAGGTAGGATGGATCTTAAATGTTAGTTTCTTTTCCCTTTTCTTTGTATATTCACTTATTGAACTCCTACTATTTGCCAATTATAATGCTTGAGTCTTGAGGAAACTGTACAATAATTTGTAGTAATAAAATATTCACCAAAAACTAAGTGCTACAATACAAGTGTTTAGTTTTCAGGCAAGGGCAGGTCGTGAGGCAGATAAAAATGTCTGATAGGAAAGAGCAAAGAGGAGCTCATAAGACCAGCAACTGAAGCATCCTGTTGTCAGCCCATCTCTGGCTTGCCCACTTCTGTTGAAGGCAGACAAAAGGCCTTTCCTTTTTTCTACTATAAAGACCAGCCAGAAATGACAACTGCAAAGATGAGTTAGTTCACAGTTATCACTAGTCTCATAAGGACTTTAAACTCTGTGAAAGAAGAGAGACAAATAGGGTGTTCACAGTCAATGAGATAACTAATAATTAGTAAAACTAATATTCTTAGAGTAGAAAATTGATACATAGACCAGGAATAAGTTTTCTAAATCAATTGCAGATATTGGAAATTGAAATATAATTGCTAAAAGTAACACCTCAGTTCATGGACTGAGCAGCAGAGTAGATGGAGGCCGGGAGAGTTGAGAGCTAAGAGGGACTTACCCTAAGGGTATATGAGCTGGGTGCCAATGACTCACACCTGTAATCCTAGCTACTCAGGAGGCTGAGATCTGAGGTTCGTGGTTCAAAGCCAGCCCAGGCAGGAAAGTTGGTGAAACTCCAATGAATTATGCAGAAAAAGCCAGAAGTGGCACTATGGTCAAATGGTGACATGCTAAGCAAAAGAAGCTTGGAGACAGTGTTGAGGCCCAGAGTTCAAGCCCCAGCACCAGGGGATAAAAAAGAAAAAGAGTATATGATTAGGGGGTAAGCACGTTAACTGCTGTTAAGAATGCTACTTTCCTAAACCCTTATAAGTATCTAGATATTTTCAACTGGATGATAATGAAGTAAAAGTTGGGGAATGCAGCTAACATAGCACTTAAAGGGGAATTTGTATGTTTAAATGCCTGCATAAGAAAGGAGAAAGGCTGTAAACAGTTTAGTGATTTGCTTAAAAAAAATTAGAAACAAAAAGTTAACCCAAAAGTTGTGAAAGAAGGAAATAAGATAAATAGTAGAAAGTAGTAAAATATTCAGTAAAGAAGATTAACAAATCCAAAAGTTTGCTTCCTTGACATAACTCTTAAATCTCTAGGAAAACAAGGGCAGGAGGAAACAAAGGAAAGGTAGATCACAAAAAATTTATATCAGCAAAGTATAAAGTAAAATAAAATATTTTCTACAACTAGGAAAATGATAAGATCTTAATGATAAAATGAATGTTTAAACAAGATATACAAATTCTAGGTGTTTTCACATTCCTATTGAAGCCACTTATAGGCTTTATCCAGTCAGTTAACTTTCTAATAGATTGAAATATCCCTACAGGAAATTACTTGTTTATTTACTTAAGTTATTGGTAGTACTGGGGTTTGCACTCAGGCCTCATGCTTATTAGGTAGCAACTCTACCCAGTCGGTTATAGTATTTTAATGATGTTTTTGTTGTTGTTTTCAAGATTTATAATTGCATTTCTTTTCTCTCTCTTCCTCCCTCCTTCCCTCCTTTTCTCCCTCCCTCCCTTCCATCTTTCCTTCCTTCCTTTCTTTCCGTCATGGGGCCTGAACTCTGGGCCTGGGTGCTGTCCCTCAGCAATTCAAGGCTAGCTTTCTACCACGTGAGCTATAGCAACACTTCCAGCTTTTTCTGCTTATGTGGTGCTGAGGAATTGAACCCAGGGCCTCATGCATTCAAGGCAAGCACTCTACCACTGAGCCACCTTCCCAACCCCTATAATTCTATTTCTAATGGTGTACTTCTAATATTAATGTGGAAACACTGATCCTTTTAAAATCTCAATCTGTGTTTCATTCCAACTGCTTTATAACTCATTGCTTCTTCTTTCTCACATTATTCCTTCATTTTCCTTTGTAATGCAGTTCCCTTTGTTCTGTAGTGAATTTGCATTTAACAGTGAGATTTTATTGGCTACTTCATAACATTAGAACTAAATAGAGCATGGCATTTAATTTGTAGACTCAGCTTGAATGGGAAAATGCTCTTTTGTTAATTTCTCTTGCTCTCACTGTTGCTCTCTTGCTCTTTCATGCTCATGAAGTAATGTTTTACTTTACATTTTATTTCTTAATATTTTTATTGTTATTATAAAAGTGATATATAAAGGGGTTACAGTTACATAAGTTAGGTAATGAGTATATTTGTTTTTGGACAATATCACCCCTTCCTTCACCCTCTCCCAGTTTTTCCCTCCTATCCCCACTCACAAGTTGTATAGTTCATTTTCAACATAGTGTCTAGTAAGTAAGTACCACTGCTGCATTTGTTCACCTTTTGTGGTTCCTCCATTTCTCTGCCCCTCATTCCGCCCTCCAAAGAAAGATAAAAAAAGGAAGGGAAAAAACAACTCATTTCCTTCCATATCCTAGAGTTCATTTCAATTTCTTTTTCTTTCTTTCTTCTTTTTTTTTTTTTGGTGGTTGTGGGGCTAGAACTCTGGGCCTGGGTGCTGTCCCTCAGCTCAAGGCTAGTGCTATATCACTTGAGCCACAGCGCCACTTCTGGTTTTCTGAGCAGTTTATTGGAGATAAGAGTCTCACAGCCTTTCCTGCCCAGGCTGGCTTTGAACCCTGATCCTCAGATATCAACCTTCTGAGTAGCTAGAATTACAGGTGTGAACCACTGAGGGTTGGCCAATAAATATTATTTTATGATAAGAGAACCCATGAAGTAATTTCTGAAGTTGTCTTTCTCTGCCTACCCTAGGAACAAGATTTGTGTTACAGTTACAGGGCTTCTGTTCTAGAGTAAACTGAGCCTATCCCTGCTCTACATTGAGCCATTAGATAATCTGAGTTTTATCCTGGGGACTTCTTTTTTAATATTATTTTGGGATTTTCTTCTATTTTCTGGTTTTTATGTCTTGCACTTTTTTGGCTTACTCCTTAATTTTAGGGAAGCATTAGCTACTTAAGAAAGTGCTAGGTGGGGCTGGGAAGGTGGCTCAGTGGTAGAGCGCTTGCCTTGCATGCCTGAGGCCCTGGGTTCAATTCCTCAGCACCACATAAGCAAAAAGAAAAAAGCCGGAAGTGGTGCTGTGGCTCAAGTGGTAGAGTGTTAGCCTTGAGCTGAAGAGCTGAGGGACAGCGCCCAGGCCCAGAGTTCAGGCCCCACAACCGGACCCAAAAAAAAAAAAAAAAAAAAGAAAGTGCTAGGTAAATTTCTTCTGAAAATTTCTTGATTCTATTCATTTAATTGTTTGATTTCTCTTAGAACCATCCTCTTTGCTTAATAGAGAAATCTGATTCCATTTTACTTCACCATCTTTTTCATAGGACCTGTTTTCCTCTGTAAGATTTAATCTGTTTGTATGCTGATTATCTAAATTTTACAATTATTTTACAAATATTTTGATGTGGTTGTTTTGGTATCATGTAGTATGAAATTTCATGTCTTTAAGTTCTGGGATGTTTTATTTAATTTATATATAAATTAACATCCTTTTGTTCCCTCATCTTCTTGAGTTATCTATTAATTTGATATTAAATTTAAATGATTTGAATTCTATTAGCTATTGTGAATAGGACTGTTGTGAACATGAGTTACAGATATGTGTCTTCGAAATCTGCTTTCTTTTCTTTTGGACTTTTACCCAGAAGTGGAATTGCTGAACCATGTTGTCATTCTGCTTTAACTGTTTATACAAAATAAATTTTTCCATTACTTGCAGCCTATTTGTTTCTTCGAATTTAGGGCATCATAAGTTAGATTATGATGTTTTTTTTTTTTTTCCTCAAAGAGCTCATTCTGCTAATCTCTATTTTTTTACATTTTCTTTATTGTGACAATACCGTACAGAGCAATCTCTATTTTTTAACTAAAGAGTTTAATTCATTTATATTTAAAGTAATTGGTAAGGACTTAGGTCATTTTGTTATTTCTTTTTTTTTTTTTTTTTTTTTTTGGGTCCGGTTGTGGGGCCTGAACTTCTGGGCCTGGGCGCTGTCCCTCAGCTCTTCAGCTCAAGGCTAACGCTCTACCACTTGAGCCACAGTGCCACTTCCGGCTTTTTCCTTTTTGCTTATGTGGTGCTGAGGAATCGAACCCAGGGCCTCAAGCATGCAAGGCAAGCACTCTACCACTGAGCCAACTTCCCAGCCCATTTTGTTATTTCTTATATGTCATTATGCCATATAGCTTTTCTGTACCACATTTTCCTGCATTACTGTCTTCTTTTCTCTTTAGTTGATTCTTTTTAGACAGGGTCTTTCTATGAAGCCTAGGTTGGCTTTGAACTCAAAATCTTCCTGTTTCTACCTCCTAACTGTTGGGATTATAGACATGTTTACAGATACCTCACTTGTTTAGCTAATTTGGGATGGAATATTTAATTTCCTTTTGTACATATTCTGTAGCTATTTTCTTTGTGGTTATAATGGCAGTATGTTCAACATTTTAAGAGTTATAATACTAATTATTAATAATTAATTAGTACATTAATTTATATCAGCTTAACTTCAGTAACTTAAAAAAGGCTGCTCTTTTACAGTCCTGTTCCCACTTCATTTAATTATTGCTCTCACAAAATTATATCTCTGCCAGGCGCCGGTGGCTCATGCCTGTAATCCTAGCTACTCAGGAGGCTGAGATCTGAGGATCGAGGTTCAAAGCCAGCCCAGGCAGGAAAGTCCGTGAAACTCTTATCTCCAATAAACTACCAGAAAACTGGAAGTGGTGCTGTAGCTCAAGTGGTAGAGTGCTAGCCTTGAGCTGAAGAGCTGAGGGACAGCACTCAAGCCCAGAGTTCAAGCCCTACAACTGACAAAAAAAAAAAAAAATATATATATATATATATATTACTTGCCCCCAAACATAAGCTAATTGTTGTTGTTGTCGTTTTAATGCATTAGATGCTGGTCACTGGTGGCTCATGCCTGTAATCCTGGCTGCTCAGAAGACTGAGATCTGAGGACTTGTTTGAAGCCAGCCTGGGCAGGAAAGTCCCTGTGAGACTCTTACCTCCTCCAATTAACCACCAAAAAAACAGAAGTGGAGGTTTGGCTCAAAGTGGTAGAACACTAGCCTTGAGTGAAAGAGCTCAGGGACAGTACCCAAGCCCTGAGTTCAAGCCCCATGACTGACAATAAAGTAAAATAAAATAAAATACATTAGAAAATGAAATATGCTGTTACAACCGAAGCTAAACTAAATTGTAGCTCTAAGCATTGATTCTTGTTTTTCTTGTTATTGATGTTGTTTTTTGTTTTGTTGGTTGTGGGGCCTGAATTCTGGACCTGGGCGCTGTCCCTCAGCTCTTCAGCTCAAGGCTAGTGCTCTACCACTTGAGCCACAGCGTCACTTGGAAGTTTCTTGGTTTTTTTTTTCTGCTTATGTGGTGCTAAGGTATCGAACCCAGGGCCTCATGCATGCAAGGCAAGCTCCACTGAGCCACCTTCCCAGCCCCTAAGCATTGATTCTTTTAATGAACATATTAATATGTTAAATTATGTAGGAAACAAAGTGAAGGTACGAATCATTATTATCACAATGCTAGTTTGTTTGCACTTGCATGCTATTTCCTGGGATCTTCTTCCTAAAACTTTGAGTTAGCCTCAGTGTCCTTTTATTTCAACCTACCCTTTAGCATTTTTTGCAGGACGGGGAACAATACATACGTTCTCTGCTCCTCTTTCTTTTTTCTTTCTGGTCTCAGAATGCATCAGTTGGACCATTTGATGCTATCCTCCAATCACTTTCTTCCTTGTTCTTTTCTGTTCCTCAACTTGGGTTGGTTGTTCTATCTTTAGGTTCTTTGCTGCTTTCTTTCACCTACTCAAATCTACCTAGAATCCCTTTAGCAATTTTTCATTTTACTGATTGTAATTTTTTAGCTCCAGAGTTTTCTTCTGGTTTCCTTTCAGGTGTTCTTCCTCTTTATAGATATTTCCATTTTGTGCATACATCATTTTTTCCCCCTACCCCCATTTCTTTTCATTCTTTGATAGTTGTTGAGGAAAAAAGAAACCAAAACCCCAAGAGCATTTATTTCAACTAAGTTTACTGGGCTAAGAAGAGTTGCAGCCCTTTCTCTTGGTGGCGGCAAATTTGTGTGACCTTCCTGGGATGCACAGGTCTCTGAGTGGCCAGGAGAAGGGGGTGGAGGTGGGGCGGGGAGGGAAGCAGGCAGAAAAGTGTTGCATCTCTGTGCTATATGTGGAGAGGGTATAGATTGCCCTGGAATTGAGAGATTGGCTTGCTAGGCAGAAACAGAGCTCCAAAATTACCTGCAGTAACTTTATTTTTTTTATTTTTTATTTTTTGGTCCAGTAGTGGGGCCTGAACTCTGGGCCTGGGCACTATCCCTCAGCTCTTCAGCTCAAGGCTAGCGCTCTACCACTTGAGCCACAGCGCCACTTCCGGCTTTTTCTTTTTGCTTATGTGGTGCTGAGGAATCGAACCCAGGGCCTCAGGCATGCAAGGCAAGCGCTCTACCACTGAGCCACCTTCCCAGCCCCCTACCTGCAGTAACTTTAATAGTCGCTTAAAAAGCAACAGGTCACCATCAGCTACAGCAAAGCAGACTGCATAAGCCAAGTTACAGGAGGCAGCAGGAGTTCATCTCGGAACATCAGGACCTTCACATCCTGTGAATATGCCAAGAACAATAGAGAGCAACTCGTGGAGAATTGCCATCCCATTAATCCCACACCACCATTTGCAATGCTGACTCTGTTGAAACTCCTAAAATAGCCCTGCAAAGTAAGAAAAAAGATAACGGGTTATTTTTAAAAGCCCAGAAAAGTATTCTGCAAAGAAAACAGATCACAGGGGGGATTCTACAGGCTGGCACCAGCTTGAGGTCTTGACACATGGAAGCAAACTTCTCCTCAGAGATGATGAATAGCAGGGTAGGGATGCACAGAAATGGAGGGACAAAGAGTGAACAAATGCAGCAGTGGTACTCACTAGACACCATGTTGAAAAGGCACTATAGAAATTGTGGATGGAGCCAGATGCTGGTAGCTTACACCTTTAACCTTAGCTACTCAAGAGACCGAGATCTGAGAATTGCAGTTCAAAGCCAGCCCAAGCAAGAAAGTCCATGAGACTCTTATCTCCAATTAACCACTAGAAAACTGGAAGTGGCGCTGTGGCTCAAGTGGTAGAGTGCTAGCCTTGAGCTGAAGAGCTGAGGGACAGTGCCCAGGCCCAGAGTTCAAACCCCATAACCGACTAAAAAAAAAATGTTGATGGGGATGGGAGGGAAAATCTGGGAAGACAGCAAGGGAAAGAGTGATGTCCAAAAAGAATTACTCAACTTATGAAACTCTAACTCCTCTGTATAGAACCTCTATAATAGCAATTTTTAAAAAATCTCTGGGAAAAAAAGATGATGAATAGTGCTTGAAATTTGAGATGAGGAAAACATCCTTTAAACAGTAATCTGGGTTCAACATCTTTCCTTACTATTTTCTGATACTGAGGTGGGTTTTATAAAATACAAGCATTTGTATGTTCACTTTTTTTTTTTTTTTTTTGGTCAGTCATGGAGCTTGAACTGTGGGCCTGAGCACTATCCCTCAGCTCTTTAGCTCAAGGTGAGCGTTCTACCACTTTAGCTACAGTTCCACTTCTGGTTTTCTGGTAGTTTATTGGGAATAAGAGTTTCATGGACTTTCCTCCCCGGGCTGGCTTTGAACCAAGATCCTCAGATCTCAGCCTCCTGAGTAGCTAGGATTACAGACATGAGCCACTGGCACCCGGCTATGTTTACTTTTTTGTATGAAAGTATTGTTAGCAGAAAGCTCATGAAAAGTTCAGTTGTCTTAAATTGTTTTATCAAGCTTACTTTAATCACAGCTGAAAATACTGTTAATATTCTTTATAAAATCTATTGATCTTTATAAAAATGACCAAATATGGAAAGTAACTATCTGTATTAATTTATATGATCTTATTGTACTGAATGTGATCATTGTTGAAGAGGATGATAGTTTGAAGCCAGCTCTGGCAAAAAGTTAATGCAAGCCCATCTCAACAAACTAGATTGGGGGATGGGGACACAGGCACAAATTACAGCTATGTGGGATTTCTACCTCCCAAATAATGAGATTACAGGTGTAAGTGGCCATGTCCAAGCTGTTTTTGACTACTATAGCCTGTCCCCCATGCCAGGGACCAGCCTGAGGTTTACTTTTAATGTCTGGTCTTTCCTGAACCTGTGCCTTTCTGTGGACATACGCAAAATGATTTATAATTTTCTATTGAGCGATTTGGTATGTAATATCTGGCTTCCCAAAGGCAGGGGGAGGGGGTGAGGAAGATGAAGGAAAAAGTCACTGGCCCTTTAAATTCTCTGGTGGTTAGTTGCTTCTTATTCTACTTCAGGTGATAATAGCAACAGTGGATGTCCCTCCTTCCATCTGCACCTTTATGCTCCAAATATAGAATTTTAGTGACATATGCCTAGCATGTGTGATGCCCCACCCATCCCCCAGTCACAAAAGAAAAAGAGAAAAGAAACAAGGAAAGATCCTTGAAATCTGAACAACAAATATTTGATTCTTATTGTCTGTCCTGACTCTTTCAGCCTGTGCATCAGTGCATAAACCACTCCAGGAGCAAGTGCCCAACTTCATGCCTGGAGAGCCTACAGTCTGGCAATAATCTGAAACTGACCAAAATTAACTTTAGATTACCAACCAAAGACTCCCCATGGAAATTGCAATTCCCCAGTAGACATCAGAGTAGTTCCAAAATAGTTGCCTCCGGCAGATTCCTCCAATACAACGTTTGACTAGGTAGAAAGATGCTTATAAATTTTAAAATCAATTTTTCTGTGCCAGTATTTGTGTAGATAGGTCTTTTTTCTATTTCTTTTGTTACAACTTAAGCTAAGAGCTGGATATTGATCACTTATATATCTGTTTTTCACTTAGCAGCTACCTGAGGACATTGGGGAAAGGGAGCAAGGAAGTAATTACAGTCTTCATTGGAGCATTTTTCTTTCACTTCAATCTGCTGAGTGCTATCTTGAGGGACAACTCCTTTTGTGCATCACTGGTTTCTTGTCAGGCATATAAGTCATCTTAGTAACAGGATTAAAGTGCAGGCTGGGCCTATGTCTACATTTTTCACTTTCAGTTGAGGTTTTTAGTACTGCAAGATTGATGCTCAAAATAATCTCTCCCTTTGGAGCTGTGCTGTAGCCTTCCCTTTAGATTACCCTTCTTGTTTAGGAAATCAGTGAAGCATAACCAATGTAGAGTCTCCTTCAGTGCCCCTCTTGTGCTTTTAGGCCAACTTTTTTTTTTTTTTGGTCAGTCATGGGGCTTGAACTCTGGGTTTGGGCTTCAGCTCAAGGCGAGCACTGTACCGCTTGAGCCACAGCGCCACTTCTGGTTTTCTAGTGGTTTATTGGAGATAAGAGTATCAGGACTTTCCTGCCCGGGCTGGCTTTTAACTGCGATCCTTAGATCTCAGCCTCCTGAGTAGCTAGGATTCCAGGCCTGAGCCACTGGCGCCTGGCTTAGGCCAACTTTTAAAATCATTTTACTGTAGAAAATATACAAAAATAGAATTTATTCCTGTGCCCATCTTTTGGGTCAAGAATTATCAACTAATCACTATACTTAAGTATTATTACACCAGTGATTATACCTCAAATATTAATATTTCATTGTGTGTGCCAGTCCTGGGGCTCTTGAACTTAGGCCTTGGGCACTGTCCCTGAGTCTTATTTATTCCCCTTAAGTTAGGGCCACAGCTCCACTTCTGGGTTTTTGGTGGTTCATTGGAGGTAAAAAGTCTCACAAATTTTGTTGCCTGAACTGCCTTTGAACGACAATTCTCAGATCTCAGCCTCCTGAGTAGCTAGTATTATAGGCATGAAACACCAGTGGCTGGCCAAACAAGACAATTTTTTTTTTTTTTTTGCCAGTCCTAAGGCTTGAACTCAGGGCCCAGGCAGTGTCTCTGAGCTTCTCTTGCTTAAGGCTAGCATTCTACCACTTGAGCCACAGTGCCACTTCAGACTTTTTCTGTTTATGTGGTACTAAGTAATTGAACCCAGGGCTTCATGCATACTAGGCAAGCACTCTACCACTAAGCCACATTCCAAGCCCCCAATAAGACAATTTTTAATATCTCTAGTCTTCAAACTTCTTTCCAAATGTCTCATACATGCCCTAAGTAACTTTTTGTTTGTTCTTTTGACTCAGTTTAGAGGTAACTTCACCCATATAGTGATTGGATGGATGATTGAAATATAGTTTACATCTCTTTTAATCTCTATGTTTTTCCCTTCCATTTTTTACTTCCTTGTAATTTTTTCTTAAGCTGAGAAAACTATCATTAATTCCATGCAGTTTCCCAAAGTTCATAGCTGGTTTTGCCCATGGTGGTGTTTTAATACATTTCTCTGACCTTTGTATTTCCTGAGTTTTAAATCTTCATAAGAACTCTTTTGTTCTTTCAAGATGTCTGCTTTTCTTTCTTTTCTGTTGTGATATTGGCAGATGCCAAGCATATTTTATTGCCAGCTAAGTTGTTCGTCCTTCCTTCTTGCTAATTAGAACTACTGTTTAGCTCAAATGGCAATTTGCCACAACCCAGGATAGAAGTCATGACAGACTGAGTCACAACAGTCCTTATTTCCTTTGCTTTCAGTTGTTCTAGAACTAATTAGTGAAATATGAAGAGAAGTTTATTGAAGAAATGTTCCCCTGGACTAAAAATGAGTATAAGAAAAAACTAGTTTTTGCTTCTGCTCACTCCCTGCTTGCACTAATGCTGAGAGAAAATAAAATGCCTGGTGCCACGGTAGCAACATGATTTCACACTTATTTTTGTTCTTTATATATGACCATCTTCTTATTTTTGGAAACTTAGAGGATTTTATTGTTTCCTACATCTTTGTAGAACAGTTCTTCAATCTGTTTTTACATCTCACTGAGTTCTTCAGTTATGGTCATCTTATTTACTATCAGTTACATTGCTTCGACAATAATATCTCCATATATGGTACTTCTACATGTTTATAGTGATTTTGTGTTCTTGCTGTATAGGCTGATATATTCTCTGATCTCATTAAACAAGTTTACTTTAGATTCTGTGTCCTAATAATTCTTCCACAAAGAATATATTGTTTGCTTTGATATCTTTCTATTTTGCTTTTCTCATATCTTTGGAACTTGTGTTCCCTGTAAAGATGTGTGTTGGGTCAGATTGAAAGTGAAGTCGTAGTTAGTGTTGACCC
Organism: Dipodomys merriami; assembly: GCF_024711535.1. NCBI lineage: Eukaryota > Metazoa > Chordata > Mammalia > Rodentia > Heteromyidae > Dipodomys > Dipodomys merriami. The sequence goes on from NW_027203926.1 coordinate 1,762,794, forward strand.
TTAGGGTGTGAGTTTAAGGAAAGAAGAATGAAAGAACCTGAGTTAAAAGATCAGGCATCACCATGCCATTGCAAATCATGTTACCAGTCTACCCATTGTCTCACTGGGGGGCCGGGCAGCTATTTCCTATTTGTTGATTAGCTTTGAGGTCACAATCATTCTTGTTTTCCTCCTTATTTTTTTCCTATGAAGTAGTTTGTTTCTCTATTCAATAAGCAAGACAAGTATTTCTATTATTTGTTCATAGTTAATGAGCCTTTCAGCAATTTTTCTTTTTTTTTTTTTTGTGTCGGTTGTGGGGCTTGAACTCCGGGCCTGGGCACTATCCCTCAGCTCTTCAGCTCAAGGTGAACTCTCTACCACTTGAGCTGCAGTGCCACTTCCCATTTTCTGGTGGTTTATTAGAGATAAGAGTCTCATAGACTTTCCTGCCTAGGATGTCTTTGAACCGTGATCCTCAGATCTCAGCCTCCTGAGTAGGATTACAGGCGTGAGCCACCAGCGCCTGGCTCAGGAGCTTTTCTTTATCCTTCTAGTGAGCATACAATTGTAATTCAAATGGGACGCTTTTGACTTGTGCAGAGAGCTATAGATAATAGGTTGTCCAAGTCTTTCCTGGGTCCACTCTTTAGTATACCAACCAAGAGTTAGTTATGTTTTACATAATTATGAGAAGCTCAGAGGTTTAAATGTCCTCAGCTGGTAAACAGTAGTCAGGTATGCAGAGCAATCAGTTATTCAAAGTATAAATCTGGATACCCTATCCATGCCAATGATCTTTCTCAAGTATGTAATATTCCAGAATCCTTTTTTAATCCCTTATTCTTTCCTTTGTAGTTGTTTTATTTTCTCTTTTAATCATCTTCTTTTTTCCCCTTGTTTCAGTATCTTTTCTTTGCAAACTTCAATGTTTAAAAGGAGGAGGGCCTAGGAAGGTGTCTCAGTGGTAGAGTGCTTGCCTTGCATGCATGAGGCCCTGGGTTTCATCCCTCAGCACCACATAAGCAGAAAAGCCAGCGGTGGCGGTGTGGCTCAAATGGTAGAGCGCTAGCTTTGAGCTGAAGAACTCAGGGGCAGCGCCCAGGCCAGAGTTCAGGTCCCATGACCGACAAAATAAATAAATAAATAAATAGATAGATAGATAAATAGATAAATAAATGGAGAGAAAAAGAATGTGTGAGGGATGAGTGACAGGGAAGGAGGAATAGAAGGGAAAGAGATAAGGCAGATTTGAGTAATCTACTTTCAGCTTACTTAACACATTCCAATTTTTAAAAAAATTTTTCTTGTAAAGACGCTGTACAGAGAAGTTACAGTTACATCAGTAAGGTAATGAATACATTTGTTGAACATTGTTACCCCTTTTTGTCCTACTATTCTTTCCATCCCTCTTTTTTTATAATTGCAGATTTGCAAACTTTTGTAGGTCGATGTATAAGGAAAAATAAAGTTCTAACTGTGAATACTGTAGAGGAGGGAGATGTAGTTTCTTAAAATGACAGGCAAAAACTAGAACTGAAGAAACTCTGCTTGTGTTACCAACTATCCTTCCTTTCTTCCTTCCTTCCCTTCCTTCTCTCTCTCTCCCTCTTAGCTCCCTCTCTCCCTCCCTCCTCCCTCCCTTTTTCCCTCCCTCCCTCCCTCCCTCCCTCCCTTCCTTCCTTCCTTTCTTCCTTCCTTCCTTCCTTCATTTCTTTTTGCCTGTCCTGGGCTTGAACTCAGAGCCTGGGACTATCACTTGATCCAGAACTCCACTTCCCACTTTTTGGAGGGTAATTGCAGCTAAGAATATCAGAGACCACTGCCAGGGCTGGCTAGGAACTGTGGTCCTCAGATCTCAGCCTCTTGAGTAGCTAGGGTTATAAGCATGTGGCCACCAGTGCCCACCTCTATTCACCCCCATGGGGCCTGAACTCTGGGTCTGGGTGCTGTCCCTCAGCTCTTCAGCTGAAGGCTAGCACTCTATCACTTGAGCCATAACGCCCCTTCTGGCTTTTCTGCTTATGTGATACTGAGGAATCAAACCCAGGGTCTTATGCATGCAAGGCAAGCACTCTACCACTGAGCCACCTTTGCTGCCCTTCATCTTTCTTAACATTAAAAAAAAAGTCTAATTCCTCTATAATAAGTATGCTCTTGTCTGGTTTTCTTGGCAGTAAAGACTGAGAGGAGGGAGATGTATCTCATTCCATGATGGTGACCCTCTTGGTATTTATGAATGTGTGTGTGTGTGTTTTATAGTCATATATGACTGATGTGGATTCCTGTTAGTTGAGCTTTTCTGATGGAATAGTGAGCAATACATTCCATGATAGCTTTCTGTGACAATGTTAGCATTCTTCCTCAGTGTAAGTACTTTATATTCAAGGAGAGAAAATTTTGTGAAAATTTTGTGATCTGTATATAATGTTGAAATATTGAAAACAAACGCATAAACCAACCAAAAACACTTGCTTGTTTTGAAAGGTTCACTAGGTGCCCCTTTGAATGATGTGCCTCAGTCATGCTTAAGAACGAATGGAGCAACAAAACACAGACAGGAGTTTTGCTTTGCGCGTCTGGGCGTCCTCCCCCTCCCCGGCGGTTAGTGTGCCACAGCAGCTCACTTTGGGCGACCTTGTTTTGTAAAGGCTCTGTTTGTAGTGAGTCCAAGTCCGTGGTTCCTCAGATACTGCAGAGGGGAGCGTTCCCGCTCCTGCATCCGGGCCTGCCATGTGGCAGGGTGGCTGTGGCAGGTTGGGGTCACTGTAGACAGTGTTCTGACCAGCTTCAAGAATGGCCATGAATAGAGTTGAACTTGTCGCTCATGGCTGCGGGTGGAGCTGGGCTTCGGTGGCGGCTAACACCCACGTGGGGTTATAACCGTGGGGGAAGACTCCATCTGCGAAGGCAGAACTGACTTCAAACCTCAGGATGGAGACCATTCCCTAGTCAGCCAGGGCTTGCAACTGCACCCGGCCCCTGCTTCCGGTGTCTGCTCTGAAGAGCAGGGTGGACGCCTGCCCGCCATTCTGTTGGCAGTAGGGTGTCCGAGGCTGCCGGCGAGGGAAGGGGGGAGGGGAGGGTCATCCGCAGGAGAGCGCGCCAACTGGAGGTCAGCAGCGAGGCGCACGTAGCCCCAGGGCCTACTCTCCTCAGGCTGAGGCGCGGACCCTGCCGGCCTCCGTTCCTTTCCGCTCGCCTCAGGTGCAGCGCAAATCCCTCCGCCGCAGCGTGCATTCCCCGGTAGCGCTACGATCGGCTTTCCGGAAATACCCGGATGGAAGGGTAATGGCCGCCGTCAGAGGCTCGCAGGCAATGGGGACCACGACAGGTATTCCCTGTGTGCGGGACCGCCAAGACCAGTTAGGATGATCGGACTTCTAGAGGGTCAGCCAAGGGTGAAAGGGAGAGCTCGCGGGGTGACAGGGTGCCCCCCCAGGTTCCACAGGCCTAGGGTTCCCATTCTTGGGTAGGAAGCGTACGTTAAATAGTCCCGGCCATTCAGCGCTTCCGCCCAACTTGTCCCAAAGTTTTTCTAGAGAAGTCTTTTTTTCTCCTTGCCCGTCGCCCCCTCCCCCGGCTGTTCCGCGGGCTGTGAGCGCCGGGCCCCGCCCCTGGTCGTGGGCTCGGGTGGAGTGCGGGCAGTTGGAGCTCTCGCCCTGGCTCTGGGAGCTCACACCCTCCCTCATCTTGGGAGCGGTGAGGCGCCGGCGCGAACGGTGTTCCTCCGCGCCCGAGGGGCGGCGGTGCCCGAGAGGAAGGGGCGGACCGCGAGCTGTTTGGGGGCGAAGTGGGACGCCGGGCTCCTCGAGCGCCTCGTCAACTGCCGCGGCTGGTGGCGACAGTATGGGCTGCCCGCGGCCCGCACCCCTCGAGCTGTAGGTTTGCTGGTTGGCAACTCGACGAGTTGGCTTTGACTCGACGGCACCCTTGTAGAGGCCCCGTCTAGAGAGGCCGGGGGTTCTTGCAGACGCCCACTCCGGGCGCGCACAGCCGTGGCGCCCTCCAGGCGGGCTAGACGCCCTTCCTGCAGATGCCACCACACTCTTTGGCAACTGAGTTCCCTCTAACTGGCCTTTTGACTTGCTGGGTCCGTCTTGAATCTGTTCTCAGCCTGGTGTTCTCTTTGTCAAGTGGTAGTCTGACTAGATGGCTTGAGTGTCTGAGGTAACTTCCCTCTCCCCAGCCTTTCACAGACCAACGCCACGGATCTACCTTGAAAGTCTAGAAAACAAAAGTTAAAGCTCAGTTTTTTAAATTTTAGGTTTAAATTGGGGGCATTTCATGTTTTTAAGCCATTTAAGTGAAAACATGGTTAATTACCAGAAATCTTACTTAAAAACCCCTTGGGGGGGAGGAGAAATGGGTCAATGTTTAAGAATTCATAAAATTGTTGGACTTAAATGATTGTCTACATGATATTACATACTACATCTGTGTTCAAACTTAATTTGAGAGTTTATATCTTAGGTATGGCTTACTAATACTGTTGAATTGCTCTTCATTAAGAAGTTCACTGGAGTGTACTTTCTAAGGCTCATATCATCTGGTTGAATATGGATCATTTAAATTGACTCATTGAAAATCTCTAACATTTGAAATTTAACTGCAGATCTGCAAGTGGATTCGTTGTCTTCCAGCAATCTATTTTTGTAACATTCATGACGACACCTATATTAATATTTTCAGTGTTAGCATTTTATAAGGAAGGTAAAATAATAGATGGTTGGGTTATGATCTTATGAAGATAAAAGGATATCACATTGAATATCTACTTTGTACATTGAACTTTTAAATGCTTCCGATTTTTACCACTTCACATCGTGTCCTTTCCTCTCTGGTTATAGTATATTGTGATTCCGTACGTTTTTACATTAAATAATATAAAGGGAACTATTTCAACTGATGTTTTAGCTTAATATGTTGCAATTCAAAAAGTTTTGAGGGCTGGGATGTAGTTCAGTGACAAAGTGCTTGCCTACCAGGTGCAACACTAGGTTCGATCCCCAGTACCCCCAAAAAAGTTTCTGAACTTTGAAATAATATAAAGGGAAATATTTTAGCTTTAAATATGTGATTTGTTCTCAGAGTACACCTGACAATTCCATTTTCACATTTTGAGAAACTAAATAATTGTGTGTGCCTTTGCTGGTCCTGGGACTTGAACTCAGGGCCTGGGTACTGTCTGAACTTTTGCTCAAAGCTGGTGTTCTACCACTTGAGTCACAGCTCCACTTCTGGCTTTTTGGTGGTTAATTGGAGATAAGAGTTCCACCGTCTCTCCTGCCTGGGGTGGCTTTGTACCATGAGCCTCAGGTCTCACCCTCCTGAGTAATTAGGATTCATGTGCAAGCCACGGGCACCTGGTTGAACGAAATACTTTTAACCTTTAAAAGTGCCATTTCTAGGATTTCATTGGAATGTGCTTAACACTCTCAAAATATGAAGGCACTAAACAAATTTACAGACTTGGAATTTTTTTCTTGTTGAGAATTGTTCCATAGTTGTGTTTAAAGAATGACCTGTAGGGCTGGGAAGGTGGCTCAGTGGTAGAGTGCTTGCCTTGCATGCATGAGGCCCTGGGTTCAATTCCTCAGCACCACATAAGCAAAAAGAAAAAAGCCGGAAGTGGCGCTATGGCTCAAGTGGTAGAGCACTAGCCTTGAGCTGAAGAGCTGAGGGACAGTGCCCAGGCCTAGAGTTCAGGCCCCACGACTGGACCCAAAAAAAAAAAAAAAAAAAAAGAATGACCTGTAAAGTATTAGCTTGACATAATTTGGGGAACTAGTGATATTCTTACAAAACATAAAATATTTGGAACAATTATTTCTACTTCATAGTAGTTGGCACACTTTGTCCAAGGAGTTCCACACCCACAGATTCAAGCAATTACAAAATGAAAATTGTTGAAATTAAACAAAATTATACTGTGAACATGTACAAAGGTTCTTTTGTCTTTTGCTCAACAGTAGCAGTTGTATGGTATTTGACCTGTAGTATTGTAAGTAATCCAAGAGTGATTTGAAATATACAAGAGAATGTGCACAGGTTATATGTGACTGCTGTGCCATTTTATACAAGACTTGAGCCAAGTTTTGTTATCTGTGGTAGTTGCTGAAGCCAGTGCCTATGGATACCAAGGGATGACTTAAAAATCTGAGATTTTATGGCTTTCACCTTAAAGATTATGTATAATTTCCATTTTCAATTACATAGATGGAGAAATACCTTTCTAAACTGCTACTTCAAATTCATTCTAGATTTTGTAATTTTAATGTGATTTTACTCATCTTTGATCTGTTTGTAGTTGTTTGGAATTTTTCTCAACAAAGTATTATGTACAGTAAGGCATTTAATAAACTTTTTGAGGCAGTCTTGTTATATATCTTAGGCTGGCATGGAACTCAAGTACTGGATTCCTCTGACTTGGTCTCCCAAGTATTTGGATATTGGGATTACATGCATATAACATGCTTGACTCCAAGTGGTTTTTGTTGTTGTTGTTTTTTATAATACAAGACTTGAATCTTACCCATGTCCTTCAGATACTCCACTAAAAGAGTATTGCAAAAGCACTATAAACAGAAGAAAATCATTATTACAAAGTCTTAAAGTTTTATTGTCTGATCCCAAGTGTATAGTTTGTGAGTGAGGTATTTACATGGAGAGCAATTTTCATAAGATTGTTAGATAATAAGTGAGAAATACTTAAAAAAATACTTTTTTGGAATTGGCATATACCCATAGTGTGAAGAGGTTTCACTGTGATATTTCCATGAAGTGAAAATTAAGAGCTGGTAAATTGGTTGTAAGTTAACTGGACTTGGAATCACATCCTGAAACAAATACTAGATCTGTGATTTAGGGCAAAACAAATTGCTCTACTTGTATTAAATAAAGATAATAAATTAGCTTAATTCTAAGCTTTAGTTGTGACTTTTCATAAATTTGTGGTATTATCACTAAATTCAGAGGTTGTTTTCTCCCTTCAATTATTTGATACACATAAGCTGAATGTAAAGTATAATTGAATAAAAAATACAGAAAAGCTGGGCATGGTGAATAACACCTGTAATACCAGATATTCTGGGGGAAGAGACAGGAAAATTGAGAGTTTGAGGCTAGCTTGGGATCCTATTTCAAGAACAAAATACAAATGAAAGTGTTAGGAATGTGGCTCAAGTGGTAGAGTACTTGCCTAGTATGCTTAAGGCTTGGGTTTAGTCCCCACTACCACTGATATATTTACTAACAGTTTTTACTGTCAAAAATTTTAAATACTTGTTTTTCATTTCCAGATACTGTCTCTTGATATGGTTCCTGCTTGTGACATTGTCGAACATTAAATTTTGTGCCTTCTGTTCCTTGAAGAAAGGTGAGGATTAAAATACTGTAGTATAGTCTGTTAAGTAGTTTCTAAGTTTTGAACAGTGGAGTAAATCTAAAATAGTTAACATACACATGAATTTTTTGTAAGCTAAAAGTTGAGAGTCTTATTTTTGGCCGCAGTAAGACAGTTATACATGGGTTTTCATTTTAATGCAAGCAGAAAAGTAATTTTTGGTTTTATAGTTTCACATTAGAGTTCTAAAGATGGCTTTAACTATGTCATTCTTCTAAGTGTAGATTTTTTATTAACGGCTCCTGGGTCATGAATAATGGAGATGAATATGATAGAAACATGTTTCAAAGCCAGATAAATGACCAGAAGAATGTCTGTGTTTTACTCTAGCAAGTGCTAAATAATGCACCTAAAAGAAAAAAAATACACAAACATATTTACATTATGATTAATGGCATCTACATTATGAATCAGAAAAGGTACTTGGGAATCACTGTAGTTTTGTGATTAGTTTCTTGTGGACAATCATCTATCCTGATGAAAAAAAAGGACAATAATTGGTATGAGGGGAACTATGGAATAGCAGTAGAAAATGTGGTTTATTTACCCTTGACACATGGATTTCAGTCCTTTGTTCCTAGTGTTGCTTGAAATCCCAAAGTTCTTGGTCAATTCAAGAATTTTTTAATACTATGTAGCCAATACATGAAATACACATATTTATATAACCCTAAATTAGGAATAAAGATTATGTATGTCACTATTGAAATAGCTGAAGCCAACTATACTACTGTACTTACTCTAGGAATCATAACCATGATCTTCTGTGAACAATACCAGCACATGGCTTCTTTTTCAGAACCATTTTTCACAAAAGCATGAATTTTTATTTTTGTCAGAAAAGTATGCCTGAGCTGGATACTAGTGGTTTATGCAAGTAATCCTAGCTACTTGGACCCAGATCCAGAGGATTTCAATTTAAAGCCAACACTGAAAAGTCCAGAAGACTCCATCTCTAAATATAACTAGCAAAAAAATCCAGGCTGGAACATGGCTCAAGTGGTAGAGTACCAAGCAAGCAAGTAAGCCCTGAGTTCAAACTCATATCACCTCCTCCCAGAGAAAGAAAGAGAGAGAGATACAGAGAAAGAGAGAGGTAAAGAAAGAAAGGGAAAAGAAAAAGGGAAAAGAAATTCCTGCCAACTATATTGAGAACAACAAATCTGAGTTGAGATACCAGGCTATCATTTATGTTAGTAAACATGTATTAATAATATTGTTTAGTAAATCACATAACATTTGGTTGACCATGTAAAACTGTGTTGTTCCTTAGTAGAAAGTAATGCTTAATATTAAGTTTTCTATGCTGTGTTTGAGCCAAGTGATTTAGAAAATATAGGGGCTGGAGATGTGGATTAGTGGTAGAGTGCTTGACTAGCATGCATCAGGCCCTGAGTTTGATTCCTCAGTACCACATAACAGAAAAGGCCGAAGTGGTGCTGTGGCTCAAGTGGTAGGGTACTAGACTTGAGCAAAAGAAGACTTGGCCAAAAAAGAAAAAGAAAATATGTAATGAAGAGTGAAAGCTTTGGATATAGTAGTGAAGTAAGAAAGAAGCTGCTGAATAATAACTTACCAAAATGATTTTGATTATTCTGTCTTCAAAGATTGTGAACAAAATCTGATGGTGTGATTGGTATTGCTACATGAAAAAGCATCTGAATAATAGAATGATTGTGAATGCATTAGAGCTTAAAGTTAATTGGGCTTCACAGAGATCTCATTTCAAGAGGTAGTAATGGGCCAGTTACTGGTTGCTCATACCTGTAATCCTAGCTACTCAGGAGGCTGAGATGTGAGTTCTAAGCCAGCCTGCACAGGAAAGTCTGTGAGACTTTTATCTTCAATTAACTGCCTGAAAACTGTAAGTGGAGCTGTGGCTCAAAGTGGTAGAGGGCTAGCCTTGAACAAAAAAGCCTAGGGGCAGCACCCAGGCCCTGAGATCAAGTCCTAGAACTGACAAAACAGCAAGAAGAAAGGAGGTAGTAATAGCTGAAAACAAATGGCTTCATAGAAAGTTAAGTAATTCCAAAATACAGTAATGTATCAATTTCTATTTAAACTTGGTTGCAGATGATATGGCTGGTAGAAGATATACATACTATTTTTGTCAAGACCATGAGTCAAGTATTATAATCTTAACATCCAAGCCTAGTCATCCCTATTGCAACAGTTACTCAACAGAACCAGTCAGAATCCTTTAGAATTGACATGTAAATGCTATGAAAAAGATGGTTCTTTTTTTTTCTTCTCAAATTGTTAATCAGGGAGAGGGTTAGTGACATTCTTTCCCACATGAATGAGAAGCTCATTTATTGTGGGAAAAAGTAAAGCCATATAGAGATGAAAACAGATGGTGACAGCACCAGCATCAATCTTAGGGATCATGGTTTATGGTACCTGTGGTTTTGATTTTGTGAGCCGCCTTGTGGTCCTTGTTCCTTGGGTTAATAGTCTATTAAACTGTTTGAATTGCATTGCTGCAGAAAGTGTACTAATAATTATAAAGTCCTTATGAATTTAAGATGTAAAATTTCAAGTTGATAATTTACATCCTATATAGTCTTTTTCTTCCACCTACTAAAGGTGCTTTTTTTTTCTTTTTTTTGGGGGGGGGTTCTGGTCGTGGGGCCTGAACTCTTCCCTCAGCTCTTCAGATCAAGGCTAGCCCTCTACCACTTGAGCCACAGTGCCACTTCCGGCTTTTTTTCTTTTTTGCTTATGTGGTGCTGAGGAATCAAATCCAGGGCCTCATGCATGCAAGGCAAGCGCTCTACCACTGAACCACCTTCCCAGTCCCACTAAAGGTGCTTTTCATTCATCATTTATACATGCATCCAGTTCCCAAACAGTTGAATGTCTATTAGATACCAATATGTACATGTGCATGGATAATCAAGAATTATATGTATTAGGCTGAGTGGACTTTACCTAGTAGAGTATACTTTTATATAGTCTACATAGATCAACAAGCATGTGTTGAACATAATGCTTAATATTTTAGAAATGCATAAAAGTTCTCCAAACTTATCTCACCTTAAAAGTGCTAACAGTTAAGTCTTCTTGAAGGAAAGTATGACTGAGTTTTGACCTATGAATGAATTTTGATAAGAATATAGAATAGGGCTGGATGGATGTGGTTCAGTGGTAGAGTGCTTGCTTAGCATGCATGAAGGCCCGGGTTCAATTCCTCAGTATAACATAAAACAGAAAAGGCCAGACATGGCACTGTGGCTCAAGTGGTAGAGTGCTAGCCTTGAGAGAAGAAGCTCAGGGACAGTGCCCAGGCCCTGAGTTCAAGCCCTAGGACTGGCAAAAAGAAAAAAAAAATATATATATAGAATAATTAAACCCCACAGTTTGAAGTGATTATAACCTGATCAAGATTGGTTTAACTGTTAACAAAATCTATTTTTA